>NC_142488.1:63470022-63771564 GCF_049115385.1 Moschus berezovskii | reverse complement strand
CCTGATCCCCATGAGGTCCTAGGCAGCAGAGAAGCCTAGGATGCAGCAGAGAAGCCTTAGGAAAGTCTGAACAGGTCTCAGAAAACTGTGCTGTAGGAAGATCCACCCATCAGTGGTAACAAGATGGACTGGGCCTGGCCAGTAGGGTGGGAAGTGTAATTGGAAGCACAGAAAATGGCTGAAGAAACCAACAGTCTAGGCCTAAGGTAGATGGTAACTAAGAAGAGAGGAGAAAGAATGATTATGTAAGACACTGCAAATCAACAGCGGAGAAGGCAATGGCAAGCCACTCCAGTACTCTTGCCTAGAAAATCCCATGGATGGAGGAGCCTGGTAGGCTGCAGTCCGTGGGGTCGCTAAGGGTCGGACACGACTGAGCGACTTCGCTTTCACTTTTCACTTTCACACATTGTAGAAGGAAATAGCAACCCACTCCAGTGTTCTTGCCTGGAGAATCTCAGGGACGGGGGAGCCTGGTGGGCTTCTGTCTATGGGGTCACACAGAGTCGGACACGACTGAAGTGACTTAGCAGCAGCAGCAGCAGCAAATCAACAGAATGGTCTTGTGTGTGGGGGGGGTGGGGGGTGCCTAGGGTAAAGGAAATGGGTTGGCAAAAGGCAGGATGAGGGAAGAATCAAGATGACTCCAAAATGGGGTGAGTGGCTGGAATGCCAACAGACAGGAAGAAATCCCGGAAGACCTGGGTTGGGGGAAGTGGGTGGGTGCGTATGTCCAAATGTTTCTTTATGACAGCAGCCTAGAGACCAATAGGAGGAATCTGGGGTTGTCTGTTTTATGTTATTATAGCCTCTCCTTTCCAGTATGGAAAATTGAGCCAGGGCCTCTTGACCTCTCGACTCTTCCATATGCCCGGAAGTGACCCTTGGAGAAATCCCACTCGGTGCCTCTGGTTGAAATGGTCCAATGATTAAACAAATACTAATCAAATAAATAACTAAAATACATTCTCCACCCCCACCTCTTTCTGTCCCCCACTCCAAAACAGCTCTGTGGGAAAGTCAATTTGGGAGTTTCCCACATGTGTCTATGACCGCAATGCCACAGCAGTGATCTGAGTCAGCTACAACTTTCAAAATTCTGTATTTTCTTCTTGTATCAGAGGCAGCCTACTGGCTGGAAGAGCTCTGGTGATGTTGTAAAATAATTCCCCATGTCATCTCAGGGGCTACCTAGGACTACTGCGCTAGCTTCCAAAGGCATGGGATACCAGGTCGAGTGAGGCCTGCCAGGCATGTGACTGAACCGTATGACCCACTTACCCCAAACCCACTACAGCGATGTTCATTTGCCTTCTGCTCCCTCTCAAGTTGCCCTTTCCTTTTCCCTCTGGAAGAGGGTGCACCATCAGTGAACAAGCCAGAACCACTGTGGGGTTCCAAAAATAGATGAAGACTTCCAGTCCAAGTTTTGGCCACACAAAGGAAACTGGAAAAGCTGCAAATGAAACTGAAGCTGAAGGATACACGGAGCTCTGGAAAAAGAGTAGGGGTTTTGGAGTCGAACTTCAGTTAAATCTCAGCTTGGCCTCCTTCCAGATGCATGGTCTGGTCAGTTTTTTTCATGCATAAAACTATAATTACGATATTTCCCTTTCAGAGTTACTACAAGGATTAAATGTGATGATGCACCCATAGTTCCTGGCACATAGTAAATGCTCAATACAAATTAATTTCATCTTTCATATTTTCAGCTTTTGAAGACAAGGTCATGTCGATGTATGGCAAAAACCACCACAATATTGTAAAATAATTAGCAGCCATGAAATTAAAAGACGCTTACTACTTGGAAGGAAAGTTATGACCAACCTTGATAGTATATTAAAAAGCAGAGACATTACTTTGCCAACAAAGGTCCGTCTAGTCAAGGCTATGGTATTTCCAGTGGTCATGTATGGATGTGAGAGTTGGACTGTGAAGAAAGCTGATTGCCGAAGAATTGATGCTTTTGAACTGTGGTGTTGGAGAAGACTCTTGAGAGTCCCTTGTACCACAAGGAGATCCAACCATTCCATTCTAAGGGAGATCGATCCTGGGTGTTCATTGGAGGGACTGATGCTAAAGCTGAAACTGCAATACTTTGGCCACCTCATGCGACGAGTTGACTCACTGGAAAAGACTCTGATGCTGGTAAGGGTTGGGGGCGGGAGGAGAAGGGGACGACCGAGAATGAGATGGCTGGATGGCATCACCGACTCTGTGGACATGAGTTTGAGTGAACTCCGGGAGTTGGTGATGGATAGGGAGGCCTGGCGTGCTGTGATTCGTGGGGTCGCAGAGAGTCGGACACGACTGAGCGACTGAACTGAACTGAAAATAAAGAAATTAATTTAAAAGAAAAAAATAGGGACCAGGTGTTGTACCAAAATACTACCTGGTGAGAGGGGTCAGTGGGGAAGAGAGCTGAGGAGGAGGAAAAAGGAGCCAATATCTCGTCTTACCAAATAGAGAGTCGAAAGATGCAGATGATAATTAATGGAACAAAATACATAAAAATTGTTAGTATACTGCATAAATTACTAGATTAACCAATAAAGGGATGAAAAATGGTGATATAACCATATAATGGTGATAAATTCTCAGCTAGCTTGGCAGGAAGTCAAAGGATAATATCCCCAAATTGGTAAATGAAGGAATAAAAGAAGTGTTTACTTAGAGAAATGAGGGTAGATACAGGAAGAAAAGAAAAGTTGGCTGCCCTTCCAGAAAGGGGACTTTGGTGGGATTCTGGCAGGGCTCTGTTATTTCTTTACATGGGCATGTTCCACTTTGATTACAAAAACTCAACCAGGAATAAGATGGAAAGTCTGGAGCAACAACCATGCCCACCACCTTAAAGAATGGCCTACACAGCATTGCAGCTACCATATAGTCCAGCTTTAGCCCCGTTCCCTGCATGTTGTGCATATCCCTCATGTGAGGCAGACTAAAGCCTTCCCAGAGACATTAAAAAACAGAGACATTACTTTGCTGACAAAGGTCCATATAGTCAAAGCTTTGGTTCTTCCAGTAGTCATATATGGATGTGAGAGTTGGACTATAAAGAAAGCTGAGCACCAAATAATTGATGCTTTTGAACTGTGGTGTTGGAAAAGACTCTTGAGAGTCCCTTGGACTGCAAAGAGATCCAACCAGTCAACCCTAAAGGAAATCAACCCTGAATATTCATTGGAAGGACTGATGCTGAAGCTGAAACTCCAATACTTTGACCACCTGATGTGAAGTGAAGTCGCTCAGTCATGTCCGACTCTTTGCGACCCCATAGACTGTAGCCTACCAGGCTCCTCTGTCCATGGGATTTTCCAGGCAATAGTACTGGAGTGGATTGTCATTTCCTTCTCCAGCCTGATGCAAAGGACTGACTCATTGGAAAAGACCCTGATGCTGGGAAAGACTGAAGGCAGGAGAAGAAGGGGACAACAGAGATGAGATGGTTGGATGGCATCACTGACTCAATCAACATGAGTTTGAGCAAGCTCCAGGAGTTGGTGAAGGGCAGAGAAGCCTAGCATGCTGTAGTCCATGGGGTTGCAAAGAGTCAGACACGACTGAGGGACTGAACTGAAAGCCTTCCCAGGTGGCGCTAGTGGTAAAGAATCCATCTGCCAGTGTAGGAGACACGGGTTTGATCCCTGGGTTGGGAAGATACCCTGGAGGAGGGCATGGCAACCCACTCCAGTAGTCTTACCTGGAGAATCCCATGGACAGAGGGCTACTGTCCATAGGGTCACAGAGAGTCAGACATGACTGAACAACTAACACTTCACTTCTTCAAAGCCTTAAAAGGGGGACAGAAACTTGATTAGGCCAATTGCTCAAAGAAGCTCCCTTGCAAAGGAGCAGCGATGGCAGTCAGAGCAGCATGAGGCACAGGCCAACTTGAGAAGCCTTTTACAGAACACATTCTCCACTAGGGTGGGCCTACCTGTGGAATTGGGACCCCTGGGTCCCCAATTCGATGTTGAGTTCACACTAGCTGACCATAGGTAAAGTCCCAAAGTGCCAGGATATGGCACATATGGCTATGCATGCAACTCCACCCTCCTATAGTCCTGCCTGCAAGGAGTAAAATCTATGCCAACCTCCAGCCAAGAGGGGCCTACCACTCTCCATCCCACTGCCTGAAACTTCTGCCTGGAAGCTGTCTTGAGACTCTTTACTTAAAAATTCATTCATCCAGAATCAATTGATGCCCAATAGGAATGCAAAGATCACTTCAAGGGAGAGTAAAGTAAACCTTTATTCACATTCAGGCAGAGGGATAATTAGAAAAGTGCTGGGGGAAAATTTTGCCTGTGTGACTGTTTTGCCCGGGGCCAGGCCAGGACCAGAATGCCCTGAAACACACATATGAGCACATGCACATACACACAGCCAGGGAACACACCCACACAGAGATACCTCCTATGATCTCTGATAAACCTTCTTCCCTTTGTAAACTCTGCCATGGCAGTTCTGGATAGTTCTTTTCTCCTTCTACCATTTTCTTTAACAGTTTTATTGAGATACAATTCACAATTCAAACTATTAAAGCAGACAATTCAATGGCTTTCAGTATATTCTCAGAGTTGTGTGTCCATCACTACAGTCCACTTTAGATCATTTTCACTATCCTGAAAGAAACCCATACCCATTAATTCCCTATTCCCGCTCCCCACACAGTCCCTTGTTGTTCAGTCACCAAGTTGCTTCCGACTCTTCACAACTCATGGACTACAGTATGCCATGCTTCCCTGTCCTTCACCATCTCCTGGAGTTTGCCCAAGTTTAGGTTTATTGAATTGGTGATGCCATCCAACCACCTCATCCTGCCGCCCTCGTCTCCTTCTGCCTTCAATCTTTCCCAGCATTCTGTATACAAGTTCCTTATCACATATATGATTTACAAACATATTCTCTCATTCCGTGGGTTGTCTCTTCACTTTCCTGATGGTGTCCTTTGAAATGAAAGTTTTTCACTTTCAACAAAGTTCAATTTATTTTTTTTTCTTTTGTGTCTTGTCCCTTTGGTCTCACATATGAAACCACTGCCTAATCCAAGGTCATGAAGACTTACACCTATACTTTCTTCTAAGATTTTTACAGCTGTAGCTCTTACATTTAGCTCTTTGATCCATTTTGAGTTAATTTCTATATATGGTGTGAGGTTAAGGGTCCAACTTCATTTGTCTTTGCATGAGGGTTCTCATTCCTTCTTATTTCCAAGGGAAGCACCTTAACTGAGGACTGGGTCTAGGCAAAAAAATCATGACTCATAATAATTACAAAAGTCATTGGTTAGGTCTCTAGTAGGTACTCACATATGCTCAGTCGTGTCTGACTCTTTGTGACCCCATGGACTATACAGCCTATGGACTTCTCCAGGCCAGAATACTGGAATGGGTAGCCTTTCCCTTCTCCAGGGGATCTTCCCAACCCAGGAATCGAGCTCAGGTCTCCCACATTGCAGGAAGATTCTTTACCACCTGAGCCACAAGGGAAGACTGCTCACATATGCTACCTCTTATTTTTATAGCAACTCTTCAAGGTAGAACTTTGTTCTATTCTCATCTTATAGTTGATCAAAGGGAGAGAGATGAACTTGTTCCATTTTGCACAACGGGCAACAGGCAGAGTCAGGATTTGTATAAGGTCTGTCTGTCTCCAAAGCCTAGACTCAAAGTGTCGCACCAAGCTGCAGAAATAAGCATTGTAATAGTGCTTGAGAGATGCTGGTTGAATGACTCATTAAGCCCAGTTGTTGACAAAAGCTGATGTTGCACAGAAAGTGATCCTAGGGTAGGCTAAAAGACACCAGGGCTAGGAGCAACTTAGCAGGAAAATACGCAGTAACTTGAGCATTAAATACTGATGCAACAAAAGCTTCTGGCCTGATATAGGGGTGCCACTCCACTCTTCCATGACTGAGTAAAATGTTTAGCTTGGAATCTCTTTCTTCTAGTCCCACACAGAGTGAGGTTAAAGATCTACAGTAGTCTGTTGGGCCTGGAAATCCATGAGGATTACCTGATAAGCGGTTTTGAGCAGAGTCCTGGCACCACATGAGGGGCCCATAGCTGGGATTAGGTATAAAGCACCCAAGGGCAGGGGCTGGCAGGGCCAAGGGAGGGATCTGACCAAGACTGTAAAGGAAAGCACTGTAATAAAGGGCCTGAGAATGCATGGACAACTGAGAATTGGTTAGTAAAGAAAAGCTCAAAGCAAAGTATAAGAGATGTCAAATGATTTCTTGTCTACTTTCTAATAATAATAATAATAGCAGCTTCTTATGTGCAAGGTACTGTGCTAAGTACTTTACATGTATTAACTCATCTAATCCTCATGGAAACCTCATAATAGAGATACTGTCTTTATACTTTACATATGAGAAAACTGAGGAAAAGAGAGGTTAGGTATCTTGCCCATGGTCACACAGAGAGTAAGTGGCAAAGGTGGAATCTGAATTTAGGCCACCTGACTTCCAGAGTCTGTGCACTTATGCTGCTGCTGCTGCTGCTAAGTTGCGTCAGTCATGTCCGACTCTGTGCGACCCCACAGACAGAGCAGCCCACCAGGCTCTGCCATCCCTGGGATTCTCCAGGCAAGAACACTGGAGTGGCTTGCCATTTCCTTCTCCGATGCACGAAAGTGAAAAGTGAAAGTGAAGTCGCTCAGTCGTGTCTGACTCTTCGCGACCCCATGGACTGCAGCTTACCAGGCCCCTCCATCCACGGGATTTTCCAGGCAAGAGTACTGGAGTGGGGTGCCATCACCTTCTCCAGCACTTATGCTACTAGGCTATATAAATACAAGTGGAATGTAAACAAGAGAGGTGGGAGAAAAAAGCATGGTTGCCTCCTTCTAAAAAGTTACATTATGATTTCAGAAATTTCCTACTATCCTCCTAGTGGTGTCTGGAGTGCTCTGAAAATTTTTTAAAGGTTTACCAATAAAAAGTGGTACCACAATTAGTACTGTGGTTTTACCTCATTGGGAAAGGGCAAGAAATAGAGATCAATTAGTCTAGAAGTTTCCAAGGTCACCTAGTATGGGCACATATATTCTGGGAGGACAAACACTAATTAAGGTTTGTAAAAGAACTTACTGTATATAAGACAATGTTCTGAGAACTTCCATGAACTCTTGGATTTAATCATCACAATAATCCTTTGAAGGAGGTATTATTATTATCCTCTGTTTTACAGATAAGAAGATAAAACACAACTTTTTTCAAGGTTACACAAATTATAAGTGGCAAAGTAGATTTAAACCTAGAAGTCCATCCCTCCATCTGGGACACCTAACAGCCATGCTAAACTGATCTTGCCAAAGGAGCCGGACTATAACATTATCCTGTTGTCCTCAATCCCTTTCTTGTTTTCCAACTTGTTTTAAGCCTACTTTTAAAAGTTCCTTGTGTTGATTTCAGCAGGTTAGCAATTTTCATAAGCATCAATATATCCTGGCCCCAACCCATCCCAATGGCACCGTTACACAGTTGCACTACTCTTTTCTATTGGTTTATCATACAGAAAATGCAATGCCCTATAATTTTCCAGAAGAAAAAGTACATCTCAAGTGTCTACATTATTTTTCTGACCTTGCCTCTATAATAGAGTAGAAAGACAACAGGCTTTAGGATAGACAGATCTGGTTTCAAATCCTGCTTTCTATACTTCACGGCTGAGAGGTCACTTTGCCTCAGTCCACTCCTCTATAAAATAAGGATAATCACAGCAGATACTTCAGCTCCCAACTACACCTTCCTCCTCCTCTAGTGTCACACACATACTGAGTTCCTGCACTGTTCCAGGCACTTGGAGGCAGGGGACAGAGGAGAAGGAATAAGGCAGGAAAACAAATTTAGGGTGTGATAAGAAGTCCAGTGTGGCTGAAGTATAGAGGAGGTAAGGAGGACTGAGGCCAGAGCAAGAGTTTTGAATGCCTCAGACAAAGGGGTTAAACTATATCTGAGAGGTAATGGAGCCTTTGAGGGTCTTCATACAAGGGAGGACACAATCACAACAAACATTTACTGAGTACTTATTCCAGGTTAGGCATGATTCTTTACTAAATCCTCACAACAGGCTTGTGAGTAGGTATACTATTTTTCATGTTTTGCAGATGTGAAAACAAAGACTCAGAAAGATGGACTCACTTGCCCAAGATCTCACATAACTTATAAATGACGGGCCTGGGACTAAATCTATACAGCTGGATCCCAGAGCCACACGAGGCTCTGTTATTTTGAGGTAACTCAATCAAGCAGGGTTGTACACAGCAGACTGGAGTAAAGAGTAGAATACAGAGACCACTTAGGAGGCCATTACAGTCATCCAGACTCTTGAGAGTTCCTTGGACAGCAGGAGACCAATCCAGTCAATCTTAAAGGAAATCAATCCTGGATATTCATTGGAAGGACTGATGATGAAAATGAAGCTCCAATACTTTGGCCACCTGATGCGAAGAGCTGACTCATTAGAAAAGACCCTGATGCTGGGAAAGATTGAAGGCGGGAGGAAAAGGGGACGACATAGGATGAGATGGTTGGATGGCATCACTGACTCGATAGACATGAGTTTGAGCAGGCTCAGGGAGATGGTGAAGGGCAGGGAAGCCCGGCACGTGTAGTCCATGGGGTTGCAAAGAGTCGGACATGACTGAGTGACTGAACAACAACTGTCATCCAAGAGAGGAGGCCAGTGAAATGGAGGCAGTAGCACACACACTAAGAATACAGTGTTCTGGAACCAGGCAAATGAATTAATGTGGGGAGTAGGGGGTTTTAGTCTAGCCTAGAAATGTCAGGGTCAGGAGAAGGTTTGTCCTCCCATGTTCTTTAAACATAAGGAAAATTGTCAATGGTTTAAAACAGGACGGTTTAACATCTGGATTTCGGT
This sequence comes from Moschus berezovskii, assembly GCF_049115385.1. Lineage (NCBI taxonomy): Eukaryota > Metazoa > Chordata > Mammalia > Artiodactyla > Moschidae > Moschus > Moschus berezovskii. The sequence goes on along the minus strand of NC_142488.1, from coordinate 63,762,667 downwards.
CTTCTCTTAATGAACCAGAGGTTTTGGCAGCACTAGGTTGGCACTCCCATGGGTCACCAGTGGGTTGGGATCCAGCAGAAGCCTCTCTCTTGAGATAGAGAAGCAAGCCCCAAGGCCCTCTGGGACCTGCTTCTCCACCTTACCTGGCTGGCCAACAGAAAGCCTGAAGCCCCTAAGCTCTGAATTCTATTAGGTTGCAAACCCAGAGACTGGGAAGAATAAAGATTGTGGAGGAGGAGTTAGTTTGGCAGAGGAGAGAAACATTGTCTCTGTAAATAAAGAAAACTCATGGCCAAGAGGAGATAAAGCAGCTACAGGAAGGCGGGGCAGGGAGTGGGCCTTGAGATGACAACTGGCATGACAAGAATGGACAAAGGTCAAGGGGTCATCAAGGGGTCCAGGCTTTTTAAAGAAGCAATTGAAGGCATTTATTGATGGAGAGGGGGAAAAGTTGGGGAAGAGAGAAAAAGGCAGGAGTGGGGATGGCTATGTCTAAAATCCAAAGGTTCTGGCCAAAACTAAGAGGCCATTCTGCAGATGTGCTGGGAAGCTGGGGGAGGAAGGAGGTTGTACACACAGAACAGAGCATTAAAGAGTGAGATATCTTGATAAAAATCTATCCATGAATGATGAAAAGGGTAAATTAGAGGAGTTCAGAAGGACAGGAAACAGAGAAGCCAGTGCACTGCCATGGGTATAGTCTCAAAGCAGTCATTTTGCAGTATGCCTGAACTTTCTTTACAAACGGCAAATGGAGGAGTATCCCCAGGGAACAAATAGGTTGGTATCTGCCCCTCTAGCCCTGTGGCATTGAAGCCAGGGTTTGAGGTTGCTAGATTTAGGCACAAAGGGGCAGTGGCTGCCCAGAATCAAGACACACACAGACTGGACAAGGGGGAAGAGAAGTAAAAGCTTCTATGGCTACCTTTTCTCTTTGGAGTCCTGTACTTCTTTAAATCTCACCATTCCCCTGATAAAGTGGTCAGTTTGAGTAGGCCGAGGAAAGACACAATTGGAGAGAGGGTGTTAATTTAGATGAAGATATCTTTCTTAGTAGCACAGCCTTACTGCACTTTCCATTGAGGTAAGAGTTTTCCAGCCTGGCTGGTGTTCAGAATTCTATGCCTCAAAAGGAGAAAGCAAGGCAGAGAGAGAAGGGAAACGATCTCTTCCAAATGAAGGGGTCATGAAGGCAGTTCAATGTCATAGCACTGTCACAATCTGCTTTTGTACATTTTTGGACCCAGCCTGTATGTTTCTAGAGACCAAATGAGGGGCTATTTGGGGCTCTTATCAACATTTAGCCAAGACAGATTTTCCAGTAAAAAATTACAATGACATTTCTAAACCATAGTTGTATCAGCAGCAGAGCAGGCCCCACATAACCATAAGTAGTTCCTAAGGATGAGATTATTTCTGCTGCTCCAGGGATCAGAATGCTTTACACATATTAATAACTATGGCTGCTTTCCCTTCCAATTAATGCCTGATTCTGTAGGACAGCTGCTCTGCAAAACATCAGCATTTAGATGATAAAGTTCAGATTATTTAGTGGGTTTATTTTTGAAATGTCTTACATTATAACCCCATTTCACTTTTTGTATGCTTTCTTTCCTTCTAAATAAAATCTTGGGTTTGAGTTAATTGAGTTCTAGTAGAGGTAATATGTGGAGAAGGAGCCCCCACCAGTTTTTTTTTCCACTGGAAAAATGTTAGATAGGGATGTGGGACTTCCAGAATGGCTCTATGGGAAGCTGGTGTGACTCCCCAGTGAAACAACCATTTCACTGGTGAAAATTATTTTTAAAAACAACCATTTAAGGTCTCTGGAGATTTGCCCTCAGGGCATATTGCAAGTAGAGAAACATTTATTCAAGAAAATGTACTAAATCTTGGTAAGAACAGGGAGAGTCTGTGGCATTTGAGTCATGATGTGCTCCAATTCCTTGCCCCACCCCCACCCCCAGCTCCATGTTACAGAAGCACTGCTCTCAGCAAGTGTGGCCAAGAAAACAAGGCTCCCATTCCTCTCAGCTTCCAATCTAGGGGCTAAAGTTTCACCTCAAGAGCATCCCTTGTTTCCCCTAGCCACTATTGCAGAAGCTCTCTTCTGGGTGGTCAAGAGGACTGGACTGCCCTCTCCCACCCAGCCTTCATTCAAAGGGTAGAAGCTCTACTCAGACTCAGCAGGCCAAGAATATTGGGCCCTCAGGCATCCCACCTCAGTTCACTCATAGGAGGATGGAGAAACCTAGGAGAGGCAAGCTAAGACCGGAGGCTACCATCTTCTCCCCAGCACCCATTCATAGAGCAGGGAGTAATTCTCCAGGGGAGGAGGGCACAGTCTGCACTCCCAGCCTCAGTGAAGTGGTTCAGAGTTTCTACCCAGGGTTGCTGACAGACCATAAAGACAGAGAGCTCCACAGCATGGTTCTACCTTAATGGGGCTGTTTAGAACAGAGTATGGAGTTTATGGAGATTTCAGTGGCAAAAAATTAAGAAGGGGCTGGTAGTTTGATGAAACTAGTATTAATAATAGCAAGAAAAATGGCAGGCCAGCCAAAAGGTTACCAGGAGAAAAGACAGCCAAGACCTCTCTCATGGGATTATCCTCATCCTCGTGGATTTGGAAGGCTGTACACATGCACTAGGTTGCAGCTGCTTCAGAAGCAATCAGAGAAGGACATTGAACAAACTTGAAAATACCCCGCAAGCCACACACATATAAAGCAGCAAAGGGCACAAGTCTCACTGGCTCAATGCACTCATGCACAATCTCTGACCAGGCACTGCTTGAGCAAGAAGTCAGACTTAAAATTAAATCATAAACCATCCCTAGTGGTCTGGAAGACTGTACCCTCTCAGTCTTCCAGAAAGTAATGGAGAAAGTAATTGTAAGCTACTAGGAAGCTGAATGTGGGGCATAATTGTAAACTCCTTGAACTGTCAAAGCAGTCTCCAAGCCATTTACACACAATCAACTATAAAGATATATCAATAGAGATTTTGACATTTTAAGAACAATGAGAAGAATAAGGAAGAGGGTGAGGGGAAGTTGCAGGAGGAGAAGAAAAAACTGAATAGAGCCTAAGAGAAATGTAGGATACCATTAAGTGCACCAACATATATATAACAGGAGTACCAGGAGGAAAGGTGACAGAGAAAGGAACAGACAACATATTCAAGGACATATTGGCTGAAAACAATCCAAATTTGATGAAAAATATTTATATACACATTCAAGAAGCTCAATGAACTCCAAGTGGGATAAAAACAAATAGATCATGCTGGAGAGGATGTGGAGAGAAAGGAACCCTCTTATACTGTTGGTGGGAATGCAAACTAGTACAGCCACTATGGAGAACAGTCTGGAGATTCCTTAAAAAACTGGAAATAGAACTGCCATATGATCCAGCAATCACACTCCTGGGCATACGCACCGAGGAAACCAGAACTGAAAGAGACACATGTACTCCAGTGTTCATTGCAGCACTGTTTATAATAGCCAGGACATGGAAGCAACCTAGATGTCCATCTGCAGATGAATGGATAAGAAAGCTTTGGTACATATACACAATGGAGTATTACTCAGCCATTAAAAAGAATACATTTGAATCAGTTCTAATGAGGTGGATGAAACTGGAGCCTATTATACAGAGTGAAGTAAGCCAGAAAGAAAAACACCAATCCAGTATACTAACGCATATATATGGAATTTAGAAAGATGCAAATGATAACCCTGTATATGAGACAGCAAAAGAGACACAGATGTATAGAACAGTCTTTGGGACTCTGTGGGAGAGGGTGAGGGTGGGATGATTTGGGAGAATGGCACTGAAACAAGTATGTTGTCATATGTGAAACGAATAACCAGTTCAGGGTCGATGCATGTTACAGGATGCTCGGGGCTGGCGTGCGGGGATGACCCAGAGGGAGGATAAAGGGAGGAGGGAGGTGGGAGGGGGGCTCAGGAGGGGGAACTTATGTAAACCTGGGGCGAATTCATGTCAATGTATGGCAAAACCAACCAATATAATATTGTAAAATAATTTGCCTCCAATAAAAAATAAATTAATTACTTAAAAAAAAACAGACAAATAGATCCTTACCCAGACACATCACAGTTGTTGATATGTTAAAAGGCAAAGAGAACATCTTGAACACAGAAAGAGAAAAAAACTTACCACACACAAGGAAACTCCAGTAAGGGTAACATCTAACTTCTCATCAGAAACAATATCAGACAGAAGGAGGTGGGATGCCATATTCAAAGTGCTGAAAAACCTTTAAAAATTTAAATCCAACATAACTATCTTTCCAAAAATGAAGGCAAAAAAAAAGACTAAGAAAGTCCAATGCTACCATATCTACCTTACAAAATAACAAATGTAGTTATTCAAACTGAAAGGAAGTGATACCAGATAGCAATTTGAATTCACACAAATAACCAAAGAGTTCCAGTAAGGAAATAATGTTGGTAATGATAAAAGATGATATAATTACATATTCCTTTTTCTTTCTTTTCTTTACTCATTTAAAAGATAATTTCATATATATCTATAAAATAGTATTGCTTGTCTTATGACATATAGCAATGTAATATATTTGACAATAACAGCACAAAGGAAGTGGCTGAGAATAAAGCTTGCTGGAGTAAGGAAATAACACCAGATATTAACTCAAATCCACAGGAAGAAATGAAGAGAAGCAACAATGGTAATTTAAAAAGTTAGCACTTTTAAAACTCTGTACATATATTTGTGTTCTCCTTGGGCTTCCCTTGTAGCTCACTTGGTAAAGAATCTGCCTGCAGTGCAGGAGACCCAGGTTCGATCCCTGGGTTGGGAAGATCCCCAAGGAAATGGCAACCCACTCCAGTATCGTTGCCTGGAAAATCTCAAGGACAGAGGAGCCTGGTGGGCTGCAGTTCATGGGGTCGCAAAGAGTTGGGCATAACTGAGTGACTAACACTTACTTACTTTCTTCTATGAGAGTCTTTAAAAGACATAAGATTATATAAAGCAATAATTGTAACCATATATGGTGGGATTTGTAACATATATGCACACAACATGCGCAACAATAATAGCATAAAAATGGGAGGGGAAGTCATATAAAAAGAATTTTCTGTATCTACTGAAATTAACTTAGTACTAAGAAAATATAGTTTAAAAGTCATTAAAGAAGTTAAAATGCTACACTAAGAAATATTTACTACAAAAGAAGGCTGTAAAAGAGAAACAAGGGAACAAAAAACAAAAATGGTTTAAGGAACCTCTTAGAAAGAAAACTAAACTGACAGCAATCAGAAGGAAGGAAATAATAAAGACTGGAGAGGAGACATGAAGTAAAGAAAAGAAAAGCAATAAGAGAAAAATCAACACATTCAGAAGCTGGTTACTTGAAAAAAATCAACAAAATTGACAAATCTTTAGCTAGATTGATGGAGAGAAAATTAGAGAAGACCACTACTCCTGCTCTAATAGAAATAAAAAGGAAAAGTAAGAGAATACTATGAATAATTGTATGACAACAAATTAAATAACCTAAATGAAATGAACAAATTCTAGAAAAAAAGTTTTAGGACTTCCCTGGTGGCTCAGTAGTCCACCTGCCAATGCAAGAGACATGGGTGTGATCCCTGGTCCAGGAAGATCCCACATGCCATGGAGCAACTAAGCCCATGCACCATAACTACTGAAATCTGCATGCCCTATAGCCTGTGCTCCACAACAAGAGAAGCCACCACAACAAGAAGCCCACACAACTAGAGAGTAACACCCATTCTGGGCAACTAGAGAAAAGCTTGTGCAGCAACGAAGACCCAGTACAGCCACACACAAAAAAAGTTTTAAAGCTGACCTAAGAAGACACAGAAAATTTGAAAAGACTTATAACAAGAGATTGAATTAATAATTTAAAAACATCCTACAAAAATGTCCAAGCCCAAATAGCTTGATTGATGAATTCTACAAAACATTTAGAGAAAAATCAAGACCTTTGCAAATTCTTCGAAAAAAAAACACTTTCAAAGTCATTTGTGAGGCCATCATTATCTCAATATCAAAGTCAGAGAAAAGCATCATAAGAAAAGAAAACTACAAAAGCCCTTCGAATATAGATTCAAAAGTCAACAAAATATTAGCAGACCCAATCCATTAACATATAAAAAGAATGATATGCCATGAACTTGTGGGATTTACCCAAGAATTTAAAGTTGCTTTATCATCTGAAAATTAATTGAAATCATTAAAGGAGAAAAACAACAAGACTATTTCAATAGATTCAGAAGAAGCATTTGACAAAATCTAACACCCTATTGTAACTTTGAAAAATCACTCAATATGAACTGAATGAACCCACCATTCTGATGTCAGGCTATACTACAAAGCTACAGTCATTAAAACAGTATAGTATTGGCACAAAAACAGAAATTCAGACCAATGGAACAAGATAGAAAGCTAAGAGATAAACCCATGCACCTATGGGACCTTATTTTTGACAAAGGAGGCAAGACTATACATTGGAGAAAAGATAGCCTCTTCAATAAGTGGTGCTGGGAAAATTAGATAGCTACATGCAAAAGAAGGAAACTAGAAAACTTTCTAACACCACACACAAAAATAAACGCAAAATGGCTTAAAGATTTAAATGTAAGGCCAGAAATTATTAAGTTCTGAGAGGAAAACATAGGCAGTATACTCTTAGACATACATCACAGCAAGATCCTCTCTAATGCACTTCCTAGAGTAACAGAAGTAAAAACAAAAGTAAATAAATGGGACTTAATTAAATTTAAAAACTTTTGCACAGCAAAGGAAATAGTCAACAAGATTAAAAGACAACCCTTAGAATGGGAGAAAATAATTGCAAATGGAACAACTGACAAAGGATTAATTTCTAAAATATACAAGCAGCTCATGCAACTCAATACCAGAAAACAAACAACCCAATCAAAAAAATGGGCAGAAGATCTAAACAGACTTTTCTCCAAAGAAGACATACAGATGGTCAACAAACACATGAAAACATGCTCAACATCACTCATTATTAGAGAAATGCAAATAAAAACTACAATAAGGTATCACCTCATTGTCAGAATGGTCATCATTAACAAAATCTACAAACAATAAATGCTGGAGAAGCTGTGGAGAAAAGGGAACCCCCTTGCACTGTCGGTAGGAATGTAAACTGATACAGCCACTATGAAGAACAGTATGGAGATTCCTTAAAACACTAGGAATACAACTACTACATGACCCAACAATCCTACTACTATATACCCTGAGAAAACCATAATTGAAAGAGACACATGTACCCCCAATGTTCATTGCAGTACTACTCACAATAGCTAGGACATGAAAGCAACCTAGATGTCAATTGACAGATGAATGAATACAGAAATTTTGGTACATATATACAATGGAATATTACTCAGCTATAAAAAGAATGCATTTGAGTCAGTCCTAATTCTGTGGATGAACCTAGAGACTATTATACAAAGTGAAGTAAGTCAGAAAGAGAAAGACAAATATTGTATATTAACGCATACATATGCAAGCCACTCCAATACTATTGCCTAGAAAATCCCATGGATGGAGGAGCCTGGTAGGCTGCAGTCCATGGGGTCGCTAAGGGTCGGACACGACTGAGCGACTTCACTTTCACACATTGGAGAAGGAAATGGCAACCCACTCCAGTGTTCTTGCCTGGAGAATCCCAGGGACGGGGGAGCCTGGTGGGCTTCCGTCTATGGGGTCACACAGAGTCAGACACGACTGAAGTGACTCAGCAGCAGCAGCAGCATGGAATCTAGAAAGATGGTACTGATGAACCTATTTGCAGGGCAGCAGTGGAGACAAAGACATAGAGAACAGACTTGTGGACACAATGGAGGAAGGAAAGAGTGGGAAAATTTGAGAGAATAGCATGGAAACATATACATTACCATATGTAAAATAAACAGCAAGTGAGCATCTGCTGTGTGACAAAGGGAGCTCAACCCAGTGTTCTGTGACAACCTAGAAGGGTGGGATCAGGTAAGAGATAGGAGGGGTTTTAGAAAGGCGGGGACAAATGTATACCTGTGGCTGATTCATGTTGATGTGTGGCAGAGGCCAACACAATATCATAGGGCCACTGTCCTCTAATAACTGTATTTTATTCTATACTTCTACATACTGGACAGTTATAAACTTTGATTATTAGTTATTCAAGAACAGTTATGTTTTATGAGTATTGTTCAATTGTTATCACCAACTGAATGATACTCAGATGTGTTATTTCTATATAACTTTTTAAGTAATTTTAAAATGCAAAAAAACCACACCCACTTAATATACTAGGAATAGAAGGAAATTTCCTAAACCAGATAAGGGGTTTCTATAAAAATACCACAAGTAACATTATAACTAATGTTTCATCAAAAGTGAAAGCTTTTCCCCTAATATGAGGAAAGATGTTTGCTCTCACCACTTCTATCTATTGAACATTGTAAGGGGGGGTTCTAGTCAGGAGAAAGAAAGAAAAAAAAAAGAAAGGAAGGAAGGAAGAGAGGGAAGAAGGAAGGAAGGAGGGAAGGAAGGGAGAGAGAGAAGGAGGGAAGGAAAGAATAAAAGAATGAAAGAAATAAAGGGAGGGAGGAAAGAAAAAAAGCAAAGAAACAAAAGGCATTCAGATTGGAAAGGATAAAGTGAAACTATCTCTATTTGCAGATGACATGATTCCATATATAGAAAATCCTAAAGAAACCACTAAAAAGCTATTAGAATTATTACATTCAAGAAGGTTGTAGGATACAAGATCAAAATACACTTACCTTCTTTCTTCAGATGCCCAATATCACACCAGGGACCAGAACCTTAAATTTCTAGGCATACAGAGAGACATATTGCATTGATATTTCCATATCAGCACATATAGAAATAACTCATCTTTTAACCCTACCTAGAGAGCATTATACTATAAGCAGGTTGTTGTTCAGTCGCTAAGTCTTGTCCAACTCTGCGAACCCATGGACTGCAGCATGCCAGGCTCCTCTGTCCTCTCTGTCTCCTGGAATTTGCTCAAATTCATGTCCATTGAGTCAACTGTCTCATCCTCTGCTGCCCCCCTCTCCTTTTGCCTTCAATCTCTCCCAGAGTCTTTTCCAATGAGGTGGTTCTTTACATCAAGTGGCCAAAGCTTCAGCATCAGTCCTTCTAAAGGATACTCAGAGTTAATTTCCTTCGGGATTGACTGGTTTGATCTCCTTGCTGTCCAAGGGACTCTCAAGAGTCTTCTCTAGCACCACGATTCAAAAGCATCGATTCTTTGGTGCTCAGCCTTCTTTATGGTCCAACTCTCACATCTATACATGACTACTGGAAAAAACATGCATTGACTGGACGCTCTCCTGTCGTCAAGGTGATGTCTCTACTTTTCAAAACACTGTCCAGGTTTGTCATAACTTTCCTTCCAGGGAGCAGAAGTCTTCTAATTTCAAGGCTACAGTCATGGTTCACTATGATTTTGGAGCCCCCAGAATAAAATCTGTCATGGCTTCCACTTCTTCCCCTTCTATTTGCAATGAAGTGATGGGACCAGATGCCATGATCTTAGTTTTTTGAATGTTGAGTTTTGAGTCAGTTTTTTTTCACTCTCCTCTTTCACCCTCATCAAGAGACTCTTTAGTTCCTCTTTGCTTTTGGCCATTAGGGTGGTATTATCCTCATATCTGAGGTTGTTGATATTTCTACTGGCAATCTTGATTCCAGCTTATGATTCATCCAGCCCAGCATTTCGCGTGATGTTCTGCATAGAAGTTAAATAAGCAGGGTGACAATATACAGCTTTCCAAATTTTGGAAAAATAATTCCTTTCCCAATTTTAAACCAGTCAGTTGTTCCATATCTGGTTCTAACTGTTGCTTCTTGACCTGAGTACAGGTTTCTCTGGAGACAAGTAAGGTGGTCTGGTATTCCCATCTCTTTAAGAATTTTCCACAGTTTTTTGTGATCCACACGGTCAAAGGCTTTAGCGTAGTCAACAAAGCAGAAGTCAATGTTTTTCTGGAATTCCCTTGCTTTCTCCAAGATCCAACGACTGTTGGCAATTTGATATCTGGTTCTTCTGCCTTTCCTAAACCCAGATTGAACATCTGGAAGTTTTTGGTTTATGTACTGCTGAAGCTTAGCTTGAAGGATTTCGAACATAACCTTGTTAGCATGTGAACTGAGCACAACTGTACGGTAGTTTGAATATTCTTTGTCATTGCCCTTCCTTTGGGACTGGAATGAAAACTGACCTTTTCCATGTAACATATTTTATTTATGGCACCTTGAATGAAAGACATTCAGGTAATTTCCTAGTGTTTACTATTACAAACAATATTGCAATGAATATTTTAAGCATATGTTTATTTCTAATCTGTATATTCTTAGAAATGAAATTGCTACCTCAAAAGTTATATACATTTGTAATTTTGATAGCTATTGCAAAATAGTCCTCCCAACAAAGGAGCTATACCAAGTGACATGCCTACTAACAACACACTGAAGCACTGGTTCCTATTCCACACCTCCCTCCCCCCAGAAATCCCGTCAACACAGAACTATCAAAGCTCTTGATATTGGCTAATTTGATAAAATTTGATATTTAACTGCTTAAATCTGCCCATGAGAAAGGTTAAGCGTCTTTACAGATGTTTCATTTTTTTCTCTTTTTCTTTGAAATTTGCTCCTCTTTCCCTTTCTTGGCTCTTCAGTCTCTGATTTATGGGAATTCTTAATTCATTAAGTAAATTAGCTTTTTGTTGTTATACATATGCTAGTCCACATTTATTAGGTTCCAAAAGCCCCTCCTCCCCTGCTTATTTTTTATCATTTTTTGACATTATTTGTGGTATATTTTGATTTGTAGAAATTTTTAAGTTATATGTTGTCAAATGATTACTATTTTTTTTCTTTAAGTTTGATGGGCTTTATATATTTCCTAGAAAACCTGCTTTCACAAGATTACAAAGGTAAATTCTCCCATGGATACTTATTTTCATGTTTTGACTTTTTAAAATTTCAATCTTTGAACCATCTGGAATTTATTTTGATGCAAATTGGGATTTCACTTTATTTTTTTCAAATGGGTAACTAGTTGATCCATCACTATTTATTAAATAACCATCTCACAGGGCTCTGAAATGTCACTTCACCTACTAAATCTCCTCATGCATTGGGGTCTGTTTTGGGACTCTTTTTTTAAAAATTTATTTTTAATTGAAGGATAATTGCTTTACAGTGTTTTGTTGGTTTCTACCATACATCAATATGAATCAGCAATAGGTATACATATGTCTTCTCCCTCTTGAACCTCCCTCCCACCTCCCATCCCATGCTACCCCTCTGGATTGTCACAGAGCACCGGGCTTGAGTTCCCTGAGTCATACAGCAAATTCCCACTGGCTATCTATTTTACATATGATAATGTATATGTTTCAATGCTACTCTATCAATTTGTCCCACCCTCTTTTTGTTTTGGGACTCTTATTTTCCATTATTCTGAAGGTTCATTCATGTACCAGAACCAAATTGTTTTTCAATAGATTTCAATATCTAGTACTGCTACTAATACTTGATTTCAGAGAAAAAATCTACTCTCATACTTGTACAACAGACATAAAATTGACCATGTGAATCATAAGGCAACCTATTCAGGAATAGAAAGGGCAACCTGTTAATCACTTGGAACTTTCTGACAGCCAGCCTGGCTCACATTTTTAACATTCACTTACTGGATAAAATGTCTTCACTGAAGCACACACTGAAGCTCTTGGACCTAGAAGGGCTGAAGAAGCCAGCTAGTCTACCTTTTCCTCTGACAAATGTTTTTATTTCTAGAGAGGTTGTGACTTCCCTGAGTTCCCACACTGCCACATTGACCTTCGGATCATGGAGGTACAGGCACAAGTCTGCCTCTGATCAGGAAGCAGGGCACATGGCTCATACTGTGGTCTGATGAAATATTCAGACTGCTTAAAAATGTACCTGGCCAGGACATCCCTGTTGGTCCAGTGGTTTAGAATCCACCTGCCAACACAGGGGATATGGATTCAATCTCTGCTCTGGGAAGATTCCACATGCTGCAGGGCAACTAAGTCCATGCACCACAACTATTGAGCCTGTACTCTAGAGTTTGTGTGGGGTCACAAAGAGTCATACATGACAAAGCAACTTCATTAGAACTCATGTGCCACAACTGAAGCCTGCACATCTAGAGCCCAGTTCTGCAATGAGAGACACCACCACAATGAAACGTCTGCACACTGCAACTAGAGAGTAGACCCCACTTGCTACAACTAGCGAAAGCCCACGTGCAGCAATGAAAACCTTGTATGGCCAAAAATAAATCAGTCAAACTTGCTACTGAGGCCTAGTAGAATTACATTATATACCTTATATATATATTGCAAATATGATTTTAACCCAGATCTCTTGATTTTGAATCCTTGCAGAACAAAATATAAATATGATAAATCTTGACACTATAGACTACAGAAGTTGAGGCTTCAAAAATGGGCTGGAGAGGTGGAAGTTTGAATAGTAATGTGCATGTCTTTAACACAAAAAGTAAAAAGAGAGTGGCAGTCAATGGAATAGGCAATAGAAATTTCAGTATAACATTTAAAGTCAGTAGGTAATCATTATTAACAGGGGGAGGGATAAATTGGGAGATCAGGATTGACATGTACAAAACACCATATGTAATATAGACTCTTGAGAGTCCCTTGGACTGCAAGGAGATCCAAACAGTCCATTCTAAAGGAGATCAATCCTGGATGTTCATTGGAAGGACTGATGCTAAAGCTGAAACTCCAATACTTTGGCCACCTCATGCGACGAGTTGACTCACTGGAAAAGACTCTGATGCTGGGAGGGATTGGGGGTGGGAGGAGACGGGGACGACAGAGAATGAGATGGCTGGATGGCATCACCGACTCAATGGGCACGAGTTTGAGTGAACTCCGGGAGTTGGTGATGGACAGGGAGGCCTGGCGTGCTGTGTTTCATGGGGTCGGACACGACTGAGCGACTGAACTGAACTGAACTGAATATAGATAATAAGGATCTACTCTATAGCACAGGGAACTCTACACAATACTCTGTAATGGCTTATATGGAAAAAGAATCTAAACAAGAGTAGATATATGTATATGTATAACTGATTCACTTTGCTGTATACATGAAACCAACACAACATTGTAAATCAACTATATGCTAATAAAATTCCAAAAAGAAAAATGTACCTGGCCAGCACTGTCTACTACTAGCTTTAGGAAGTAGTTGAGTAAACCCATACCTAGATTGCTGCTGTTAGAGGCAGAACAGGAATTGACAAGTAGAGATAGCCCTGACCCAGTTGATAGAAGATGAATACACAAAAATCTGCTGTATACACTAGCATGAGCCATCTGAAAATGAAATTCAGAAAACACTTCCACATATAAGCACATCAAAAAGAATAAAATACTTGGGAATAACCTTAACAAAAGAAGTAAACTTTCATATTCTGAAAACTACAAAGTATTGTTAAAATAAATCAAAGAAGATATAAATAAATGAGAAGACAGTCTATGTTCATATATCAGAAGATGTAATATTGTTACATGTAATACTCCCCAAATTAATCTGTAGAATCATTGCAATACCTATGAAAATCACAGCTGTCTTTTTTTGTATAAATTTGACAAGGTGATCCTACAGTACATACAGGAATGAAAAGGACCTAGAAGAGCCAAAACATTCTTGAAAAAGAGCAGCAAAGTTGAAGGAGTCATACTTCCCAATATCAAAACTTACTACAAAGCTACAATAATTAACATGCTGTGGTACTAGCACAAGACTAGATATAGATTAATTGAACAGAACTAATCGATTATACATAAAATCAAAATTTCTGGCCAATTGATTTTGGACAAAAATACCAGGATAATTCAATGGGGAACCAGTGTTTTTTTCAACAACTGGTGCTAGGACAACTAGATAGCTACAGGCAAGAAAATGAAGCTCAACACCTGTCTGATATCGTATACAAAAAATTAATTCAAGATTATAGACCAACTTAAAGTGTTGAAAGAAAATAACCTACAGACCAGATTACTGTACACAGCAAGGATCTCATTCAAATATGAAGGAGAAATCTAAAGCTTTACAGACAAGCAAAAGCTGAGAGAATTCAGCATTACCAAACCAGCTCTCCAACAAATGCTAGAGGACCTTCTCTAGACAGGAAACACAGGATGAGTGAATAAACTCGAACCCAAAACAATAAAGTAAATGGCAACGGGATCATACTTATCAATAATTACCTTCAATGTAAATGGGTTGAATGCCCCAACCAAAAGACAAAGGCCGGCTGAATGGATACAAAAACAAGCCCCCATATATGTTGTCTACAAGAGACCCACCTCAAAACGAGGGACACATACAGACTGAAAGTGAAGGGCTGGAAAAAGATATTCCATGCAAATAGAGACCAAAAGAAAGCAGGAGTAGCATTACTCATACCAAATAAAATAGACTTTAAAACAAACACTGTGAAAAGAGACAAAGAAGGACACTACATAATGAGCAAAGGATCAATCCAAGAAGAAGATATAACAATTATAAATATATATGCACCCAACATAGGAGCACCACAATATATAAGACAAATGCTAACAAGTATCAAAGGGGAAATTAACAGTAACACAATAATAGTGGGAGATTTTAATACCCCACTCACAGCTATGGCTAGATCAACTAAACAGAAAATTAACAAGGAAACACAAACGTTAAAGGATACAATAGACCAGTTAGACCTATAGGACATTTCACCCCAAAACAATGAATTTCACCTTTTTCTCAAGCGCACACGGAACCTTCTCCAGGATAGATCACATCCTGGGCCATAAATCTGGCCTTGGTAAATTAAAAAAAATTGAAATCATTCCAAGCATCTTTTCTGACCACGATGCAGTAAGATTAGATCTCAATTACAGGAGAAAAACTATTAAAAATTCCACCATATGGAGGCTGAACAACACGCTGCTGAATAACGAACAAATCATAGAAGAAATCAAAATATGCATAGAAACGAATGAAAATGAAAACACAACAACCCAAAACCTCTGGGACACTGTAAAAGCAGTGCTAAGGGGAAGGTTCATAGCAATACAGGCATACCTCAAGAAAAAAGAAAAAAGTCAACTAAATAACCTAACTCTACACCTAAAGCAACTAGAAAAGGAAGAAATGAAGAACCCCAGGGTTAGTAGAAGGAAAGAGATCTTAAAAATTAGGGCAGAAATAAATGCAAAAGAAACAAAAGAGACCATAGAAAAAATCAACAAAGCCAAAAGCAGGTTCTTTGAGAGGGTAAATAAAACTGACAAACCACTAGCCAGACTCATCAAGAAACAAAGGGAGAAAAATCAAATCAATAAAATTAGAAATGAAAATGGAGAGATCACAACAGACAACACAGAAATACAAAGGATCATAAGAGACTACTATCAGCAATTATATGCCAATAAATTAGACAACTTGGAAGAAATGGACAAATTCTTAGAAAAGTACAACTTTCCAAAACTGAACCAGGAAGAAATAGAAAATCCTAACAGACCCATCACAAGCACGGAAATTGAAATGTAATCAGAAATCTTCCAGCAAAGAAAAGCCCAGGTCCAGACAGCTTCACAGCTGAATTCTACCAAAAATTTAGAGAAGAGCTAATACCTACTCTACTCAAACTCTTCCAGAAAATTGCAGAGGAAGGTAAACTTCCAAACTCATTCTCTGAGACCACCATCACCCTAATACCAAAACCTGACAAAGATGCCACAAAAAAAGAAAACTATAGGCCAATATCACTGATGAACATAGATGCAAAAATCCTTAACAAAATTCTAACAATCAGAATCCAACAACACATTAAGAAGATCATACATCATGACCAAGTGGGCTTTATCCCAGGGATGCAAGGATTCTTCAATATCCGCAAATCAATCAACGTAATACACCACATTAACAAACTGAAAAATAAAAATCATATGATTATCTCAATAGATGCAGAGAAAGCCTTTGACAAAATTCAACATCCATTTATGATTAAAAAAACCCTCCAGAAGGCGGGAATAGAAGGAACATTCCTCAACATAATAAAAGCTATATATGACAAACCCACAGCAAACATTATCCTCAATGGTGAAAAACTGAAAGCATTTCCCCTAAAGTCAGGAACAAGACAAGGGTGCCCACTCTCACCACTACTATTCAACATAGTTTTGGAAGTTTTGGCCACAGCAATCAGACCAGAAAAATACATAAAAGAAATCCAAATTGGAAAAGAAGAAGTAAAACTCTCACTGTTTGCAGATGACATGATCCTCTACACAGAAAACCCTAAAGACTCTACCAGAAAATTACTAGAGCTTATCAATGAATATAGTAACATTGCAGGATATAAAGTCAACACACAGAAATCCCTTGCATTCCTATACACTAATAATGAGAAAATAGAGAAATTAAAGAAACAATTCCATTCACCACTGCAATGAAAAGAATAAAATATTTAGGAATATATCTATCTAAAGAAACAAAAGACCTATATATAGAAAACTATACAACACTGGTGAAAGAAATCAGAGAGGACACTAATAGATGGAGAAATATACCGTGTTCATGGATTGAAAGAATAAATATTGTGAAAATGAGTATATTACCCAAAGTAATTTATAGGTTCAATGCAATCCCTATCAAGCTACCAACGGCATATTTCACAGAGCTAGAAAAAATAATTTCACAATTTGTATGGAAATACAAAAAACCTCGAATAGCCAAAGCAATCTTGAGAAAGAAGAATGGAACTGGGGGAATCAACCTGCCAGACGGCAGGCTCTACTACAAAGCCACAGTCATCAAGACAGTATGGTACTGGCATAAAGACAGAAATATAGATCAATGGAACAAAATAGAAAGCCCAGAGATAAATCCACGCAAATATGGACACCTTATCTTTGACAAAGGAGGCAAGGATATTCAATGGAGAAAAGACAATCTCTTTAACAAGTGGTGCTGGGAAAACTGGTCAAACACTTGCAAAAGAATGAAACTAGAACACTCCCTAACACCATACATAAAAATAAACTCTAAATGGATTAAAGATCTAAATGGAAGACCAGAAACTATAAAACTCCTAGAGGAGAACATAGGCAAAACACTCTCCGACATAAATCACAGCAGGATCCTCCAAGACCCACCTCCCAGAATATTGGAAATAAAAGCAAAAATAAACAAATGGGACCTAATTAAAATTAAAAGCTTCTGCACAGAAAAGGAAACTATAAGCAAGGTGAAAAGACAGCCTTCAGAATGGGAGAAAATAATAGCAAATGAAGCAACTGACAAAGAATTAATCTCAAAAATATACAAGCAGCTCCTGCAGCTCAATTCCAGAAAAATAAACGACCCAATCAAAAAATGGGCCAAAGAACTAAACAGACATTTCTCCAAAGAAGACGTACAGATGGCTAACAAACACAGGAAAAGATGCTCAACATCACTCATAATCAGAGAAATGCAAATCAAACCCACAATGAGGTACCATTACACACCAGTCAGAATGGCTGCTATCCAAAAGTCTACAAGCAATAAATGCTGGAGAGGGTGTGGAGAAAAGGGAACCCTCTTACACTGTTGGTGGGAATGCAAACTAGTACAGCCACTATGGACAACAGTGTGGAGATTCCTTAAAAAACTGGGAATAGAACTGCCATACGACCCAGCAATCCCACTCCTGGGCAGACACACCGAGGAAACCAGAACTGAAGGAGACACATGTACTCCAGTGTTCATCACAGCACTGTTTATAATAGCCAGGACATGGAAGCAACCTAAATGTCCATCTGCAGACGAATGGATAAGAAAGTTGTGGTACATATACACAATGGAGTATTGCTTGGCAATTAAAAAGAATACATTTGAATCAGTTCTAATGAGGTGGATGAAACTGGAGCCTATTATACAGAGTGACATAAGCCAGAAAGAAAAATACCAATACAATATACTAATGCATATATATGGAATTTAGAAAGATGGTAACGATGACCCTGTATACGAGACAGCAAAAGAGACACAGATGTATAGAACAGTCTTTTGGACTCTGTGGGTGAGGGCGAGGGTGGGATGATTTGGGAGAATGGCATTGAAACATGTATATTATCATATTTGAAGCTAGTCACCAGCCCAGGTTTGATTCATGATACAGGATGCTCAGGGCTGGTGCACTGGGATGACCCAGAGAGATGATATGGGGAGGTGGGAGGAGGGTTCAAGATGGGGAACACATGTACACCCAGGGTGGATTCATGTCAATGTATGGCAAAACCAACACAATATTGTAAAGTAATTAGCCTCCAATTAAAATAAATTTTTTAAAAAAGATTATAGACTAAATGTAAAAGTTAGAAGTTTAAAACTCTTAAAACACAGAAGTATACCTTCAGGATATTGGTTTAAGATATTTCTTTTCTTACATAAGACACTAAAAACCACAAGTGAAAGAAGAGAAGAATGAAAAGTTGAACTTCATGAAAATCGAAAACTTTTGTACTTTAAGGAACACCATCAACAAAATGTAAAAGCAACCTATGTACATAAATATTCATAGCAGCATTATCCAAAAAGTGGGATCAATCCAACTGTCAATCAACTGGTAAATGCATTAATGAAATGTAGTATATCTATACAATAAAACATTAAACTTGGCAATAATGCAAAATGAAGTAGCATGACAACTTCAAGCATGACAGTATGAGAACCTCTGTAAACACACTCCCCAGCAAAAATGGTGAAATTTCTTTAAAAAAAAAAATCATTGATTTCTGGTTTCCAGTCTGGCATCTAACTCTTTCCTAACAAGTAAAAAGAAAATTCAACTGAAAATCAGTTTATTCAAACTGAAAATCAACTCTTTTATCCACCAGAGAACTGAGGTCACAGAGAAAATTTCTGCCCCTCAAATTAGATATACAGACAAGGAGAGACAGAGAATCACAACTTATGGGAGCAGAAACCAGTACTGGGGTAGGAAAATCTGAACTGTACAGTAGTACCCCCAAGACTCCCAGTGGATTCCTTAAACTGAAGACAGTACCACGCCCTATATATGCTATGTGTTTTCCTACACATCCATACCTATGATAAAGCTTAATCGATAGGTGCAATAAGAGATTAATAACAATGACTAATAATAAAATAGAACAATTATAACAATATTCTGTAATGAGTCATGTGAATGTGGTCTCTCTCATTCTCTCAAAACAACTTATTGTACAAATTTAATGCCTTTTCCATCTTAACTAAGCACTCATCATGCACTGTGAATATAACTTTTGCAGTTTGAGGTACAACAGCAAAACTAGCACAAATTTCTTTATCCTTCATCACAATTTCATGGATAGGAGATTCGTTCTTACTGTAGATCCTAGCAACCTTGCAAATGATTTTTTTTTCCTTATTAAGTTAAGAAGAGAACATGAACCTTTTCACTTAATGGAAGCACTTTATAACTCTTCTTTGGCATATCCAAATTGCCAGCATCACTACTCTTGCACTTTGGGGCCACTAATAAGTGAAATAAGGGTTACTTGAACACAAACACTGTGATACTGTATCAGTAGATCTGATAACCAAGATGGCTGCTAAGTGACTAATGGGCAGGATACACTGGATTAAAGGATGATTCACATCCGGTGTGAGACTGAGGATGCCGTGTGAGATTTCACCATGCTATGCAGAGTGGTGTACAGTTTAAAACTTATGAACTGTTTATTTCTGGAATTTTCCACTTAATATTTTTATGCCACGGTTTACTGTGGGTGAATGAAACCACAGAAGGAAAAACTGCAGATGGGGGGAACAATTATAATTGATGAGCTGTTGGAGGCCCAGTGTGGACAAGTCTGCAAGTTAAAAATTCCAGGGGAACCCAGTCATACAAAGGGCCTCTTACTTTTCATAGTTTTACCTCTAGGAGCTCTACCATATTCTCATAGCGAAGATCAGAAAAAAAAAAAAAATCCCCTTGTGCTTTCAGCAGGGGAAGGAGAAATGGAAACATTTTGAAATATGCTAAACTACTCTATTCTTCTTCAGTCAGTTTCAGTTCAGTTCAGTCGCTCAGTCGTGTCCGACTCTCCGCGACCCCATGAATCACAGCACGCCAGGCCTCCCTGTCCATCACCAACTCCCGGAGTTCACTCAAACTCATGTCCACAGAGTCGGTGATGCCATCCAGCCATCTCATTCTCCGTCATCCCCTTCTCCTCCCACCCCCAACCTTTCCCAGCATCAGAGTCTTTTCCAGTGAGTCAACTCGTCGCATGAGGTGGCCAAAGTATTGCAGTTTCAGCTTTAGCATCAGTCCCTCCAATGAACATCCAGGATTGATCTCCCTTAGAATGGACTGGTTGGATCTCCTTGCAGTCCAAGGGACTCTCAAGAGTCTTCTCCAACACCACAGTTCAAAAGCATCGATTCTTCGGCGATCAGCCTTCTTCACAGTCCAACTCTCACATCCATACATGACAACGGGAAAAACCATAGCCTTGACTAGACGGACCTTGGTTGGCAAAGTAATGTCTCTGCTTTTTAATATACTATCAAGGTTGGTCATAACTTTCTCAGGAGAAACTGTTTTGCGTGCATGCATGCTAAGTTGCTTCAGTTGTGTCTGATTCTTTGCCATCATATGGACTGTAGCCTGCAGGTTCCTCTGTCCATGGGATTCTCCAGGCAAGAATACTGCAGTGGGTTGCCATGCCCTCCTCCAGGGGATCTTCCTGACCCAGAGATTGAACCCACTTCTCTTAAGTCTCTTACATTGGCAGGCAGGTTCTTTACCACTAGCTCCAAGTTAGGTTTCAACAGTACGTGAACTGAGAACTTCCAGATATTCGAGCTGGATTTAGAAAAGGCAGAAAAACCAGAGATCAAATTGCCAACATCTGTTGGATCATAGAAAAAGCAGAGACTTTCAGACACACTCCTGCTTCCCTGACTACACGAAAGCCTTTGACTATGCAAATCACAACAAACAGTGGAAAATTCTTAAAGAGATGGGAATACCAGACCACCTTACTTGCCTCCTGAAAAACCTATATGCAGGTCAAGAAGCAACAGAACCACACATGGAATAATGGACTGGTTCAAAATTGGGAAAGGAGTATGGCAAGGCTGTTTATTGCCATCCTGCTTATTTAACTTATATGCAGAGTACATCACGTGAAATGTTGGACTGGATGAATCACAAGCTGGAATCAAGATTGCCAGGAGAAATATAAATAACCTCAGATATGCAGATGACACCACCCTTATGGCAGAAAGTGAAGAGGAACTAAAGAGCCTCTTGATGAAGGTGAAAGAGGAGAGTGAAAAAGTTGGCTTAAAACTCAACATTCAAAAATTAAGATCATGGCATCCAGTCCTATCACTTCATGACAAATAGATGGGGAAACAATGGAAACAGTGACAGACTATCACTGTTTTCTTGGGCTCCAAAATCACTGCAGATGGTGACTGCAGCCACAAAATTAAAAGACGCTTGCTCCTTGGAAGCAAAGCTATGACAAACCTAAACAGTGTGTTAAAAAGCAGAGACATCACTTTGCCGACAAAGGTCCATATAGTTATAGCTATGGTTTTTCCAGTAGTCATGTATGGATGTGAGAGTTGGTCCATAAAGAAGGCTGAGCACCGAAGAATTGATGCTTTTGAACTGTGGTGTTAGAGAAGACTCTTGAGAGTCCCTTGGACAGCAAGGAGATCAAACTAGGCAATCCTAAAGGAAATCAGTCCTGAATATTCATTGGAAGGACTGATGATGAAGCTGAAGCTCCAATACTTTGGTCACCTGATGCAGAGAGCTGACTCACTGGAAGATACCCTGATGCTGAAGGGGACAACAGAGGACAAGAAGGTTGGATGGCATCACTGACTCAATGAACATGAGTTTGAGCAGGCTCTGGGAGGTGGTGCAGGACAGGGAACCTGGCATGCTGCAGTCCATGGGGTTGCAGAGAGTCAGACATGATGAGCAAGTGAACAACCATGTGGGAAGACCAGAGTCTACGCTACTGGGATTTTATTAGAGCCTAATGAACCTAGGGGAAAGGAAATATCCAACTTCAGCTCCATAATGATTAAGGGGTCAACTCTCCAGGAAGTTCACAGGCCAGGAGAACAAGCTTACTAAAAAGCTGATACCTAATCACAGGACTGGATAACACTCCCCCTCCTCCCACCCTTTATCACTACTTTACTAAAGACCTATTTACCACAGTTCCTTTTACCTGGTACACCATGTCCAGCTTAAAACAAAAAAATTGCAGGACATGCTTAAAGGTGGAAAACACTGACCAAAGAGAAAAAGCACTGACTGAAGAGAAAAAGCAAGCATCAGAACCAGGCTTAAGATATGGCAGAGATGTTGGAATTATCACATTGAATTTAAAAGGACTACAATTAGTATGTTAAAATGTTCTAAGGAAAAAAGTAGACAACATGCAAGAACAGATAGTTTACATAAGTAGAGAGGTGGAAATTCTAAGGAAGAACTAAGCAGAAATGCTAGAGACCAAGAACTCTGTAACTGACCAAGAACTCTGTATTTTTGCTAGGCTCATTTGTAGACTGGACAGAGTAAGAAAAGAATCTTTGAGCTTGAGGATATATCAACAGAAACTCCTAAAATTTAAAAGCAAAGAGAAAAAAGACTGAAAAAAATAAAAATATAATATCCAAGAATTGTGGGACAACTACAAAAGTTGTAACATACGTGTAATGGGAATACCAGAAGGAGAAGGAAGATAGAAAGGAATAGAAGCAATATTTGAAGCAATAATGTTTGGAGAGTTTCTTCCAAATAAATGTCAGTCACAAAACCACAAATCCAGGAAATTAAGCAAATGCGAAGCAGGATAAATTATCCCCCAAAGCTACACCTAGGTATATCATATTTAAATGATAGGAAACCAAAGATAAAGAAAATAATCTTGAAAAAAACAGAGGGAAAAAACACCTTACCTGTAGAGGAGCAAAGATAACAATTATATTGACTTCTCAAAGACCATGCAAGGAATAAAGGAGTGGAGTGAAATACTAAAAATGTTGGGAGAAAAAAATTGAACTAGAATTCTATACCTATGAAATTATCATTCAAAATGGAGAAAGACTTTCTCAGAAAAACAAAACTTGAGAGAATTTGTTGCCAGTAGATCTGCCTTGCAAGATCTGAGAAGCCCATTCAATTATGCATAAATATTCATGTATAAATGAAATGAGTAACAGAAATGAAACAGGGACAGAAGAGAGGAATTAGAAATATTTGTTGTTATAAGGTACTTGCATTACCCATGAAGTAGTATAGTGTTGTTTCAAAGTGGACTTGGGTCAGTCATTAATGTCTATTACAAACTCTAAAATGTAAAAAAAAGTTTGATATTCCATGATATGCTAATACAGAAAATGGAATCATATAAGATGTTCAACTGAAACTACAAAAGGCTAGAAAAGAGAAGACAAAAATAGAAACAAGAAACAAGGACAGCAAGTAGAAAACAGTAACAAATATACTATCTATTTCTCCAGCTCTATCAATAATCACATTTAACATCAGTGGTGTAAATACACCAATTAAAAGATAGAGATTGTCAGAACAGATCAAAAAACAAGACCCAACCATATGTGAGGCAAAAACTGATAAAACAGCAGGGGAAAATAGATGAATCCACCATTATGGTTAGAGACTTCAACATCCCTCTATTAGAAGTGGACAGATCCAGTAGGCAGAAAGCAAGGACATCGTTGAACTCAACAGCACAATTAATCAACTGAATAAAGTTGGAATCTATAGACTATAGACTACATCATCCAATTGCAGCAGATTACACAGTCTTCTGAAGCTCACATGGAACATTTGCCAAGACAGACTTCACTCTGGACCATAAAACACATGCTAAGTTTAAAAAAGTAAAAATCATATAATGTCTGCTGTCAGACCACAATGAAAC
This sequence comes from Moschus berezovskii, assembly GCF_049115385.1. Taxonomy (NCBI): domain Eukaryota; kingdom Metazoa; phylum Chordata; class Mammalia; order Artiodactyla; family Moschidae; genus Moschus; species Moschus berezovskii. Next base: position 63,738,588 of record NC_142488.1, on the reverse strand, counting down.
TAGAAATCAGTAACAGAAGTTTCTGCAAATTACATCTAATAAATGATACATATACACATATGTATATACTCAGTGGCTTAACTATATAGCTATCCATCTAAATAAAAAGTGTTTTTTTAATTAATAAATAAAATAAATAATCTATGCTTCTACCTTAGGAAACTAGAAAAAGAAGAGCAAATTAAATACAAAGCAGAAGAAAATAAATGATAAAAAATATTAGAGCAGAAATCAACAAAACTGAAAATAACAAGTCAATGGATAAAACTAATAAAACCAAAGGAGACTCTCTGATAAGATCAGAAAATCAACAAATCTCTAGCCAAGCTAATTAAGAAAAAATAGAATGAAGACACAAATTACTAATATCAAAAAGGAGAGGTGACATCACTACAGATTCTATGGGCATCAAAAAGATAATAAATGAATGCTATTAACAACTTTATTTCCACAAATTTGATAACGTAGATGAAACAGACCAATTTCTTGAAAGATACAACCTGTCAAAACTTACACAAGCAGAAACAGATAATCTGAATAGGCCTATATTGATTAAAGACATTGAATCAATAATTAATAGCCTTCCAAAACAGAAAGCACCAGACCCAAATGGATTGGTTCACTGGTGAGTTCTAGGAAACATTTAAGGAAGACATTATATCAATTTTCTACAATCTGTTCCAGAAGATAGGAAAGAAAATACTTAACTCATTCTATGAGGCCAGCACTACCCTAATACTAAAACCAAAGACATAAGATAACTACAGATCAATATCTCTCATGAACAAAGATGCAAAACTTCTCAACAAAATATTAGCAAATTGAATACAACAATGTATAGAATTAATTACAAATTACAACCAACAGGAATTATCTCAGTTATGCAAGGCTGGTGCAACATTTAAAAATGAATTAATGTAATCCATCACATGAATAGGTCAAAGAAAAACTATATGGTCATGTCAATAGATACAGAAAAGCATTTGACAAAACCCAACACCCATTCATGATATACACTCACATCAAATGAGGTATACAGGGGAATATCCTCAACTTGATAAAGAACATCTACAAAAAGCTAATATCATACTTAATGTAAGTGAGAAATTCTAAGTTTGCCCAATAAGATCAGGAACAAGGTAAAGAAATACCTTCTCATCAATTTTCTTCATCACCATACTAGAAGTTTTCAGTTCAGTTCAGTTCAGTTCAGTCGCTCAGTCGTGTCCGACTCTTTGCGACCCCATGAACCACATCACGCCAGGCCTCCCTGTCCATCACCAACTCCCGGAGTTCACTCAAACTCATGTCCACAGAGTCAGTGATGCCATCCAGCCATCTCATTCTCTGTCGTCCCCGTCTCCTCCCACCCCCAATCCCTCCCAGCATCAGAGTCTTTTCCAGTGAGTCAACTGTTCGCATGAGGGGGCCAAAGTATTGGAGTTTCAGCTTTAGCATCAGTCCTTCCAATGAACACTCAGGATTGATCTCCTTTAGAATGGACTGGTTGGATCTCCTTGCAGTCCAAGGGACTCTCAAGAGTCTTCTCCAGCACCACAGTTCAAAAGCATCAATTCTTCGGCGATCAGCTTTCTTCACAGTCCAACTCTCACATCCATACATGACCACGGGAAAAACCATAGCCTTGACTAGACGGACCTTGGTTGGCAAAGTAATGTCTCTGCTTTTCAATATGCTATCTCGGTTGGTCATAACTTTCCTTCCAAGGAGTAAGCGTCTTTTAATTTCCTGGCTGCAATCAGCATCTGCAGTGATTCTGGAGCCCAAAAAAATAAAGTCTGACACTGTTTCCACTGTTTCCCCATCTATTTCCCATGAATTGATGGGACCAGATGCCATGATCTTAGTTTTCTGAATGTTGAGCTTCAAGCCAACCTTTTCACTCTCCTCTTTCACTTTCATCAAGAGGCCTTTGAGTTCCTCTTCACTTTCTGCCATAAGGGTGGTGTCATCTGCATATCTGAGGTGACTGATATTTCTCTTGGCAATCTTGATTCCAGCTTGTGCTTCTTCCAGCCCAGCGTTCCTCATGATGTACTCTGCATATAAGTTAAATAAACAGGGTGACAATATACAGCCTTGACGTACTCCTTTTCCTATTTGGAACCAGTCTGCTGTTCCATGTCCAGTTCTCACTGTTGCTTCCTGACCTGCATACAGGTTTCTCAAGAGGCAGGTCAGGTGGTCTGGTATTCCCATCTCTTTCAGAATTTTCCACAGTTTATTGTGATCCACACAGTCAAAGGCTTTGGCATAGTCAATGAAGCAGAAATAGATGATTTTCTGGAACTCTCTTGCTTTCTCCATGATCCAGCAGATGTTGGCAATTTGATCTCTGGTGCCTCTGCCTTTTCTAAAACCTGTTTGAACATCTGGAAGTTCACAGTTCACATATTGCTGAAGCCTGGCTTGGAGAATTTTGAGCATTACTTTACTAGTATGTGAGATGAGTGCAATTGTGCGGTAGTTTGAGCATTCTTTGGCATTGCCTTTCTTTGGGATTGGAATGAAGACTGACCTTTTCCAGTCCTGTGGCCACTGCTGAGTTTTCCAAATTTGCTGGCATATTGAGTGCAGCACTTTCACAGCATCATCTTTCAGGATTTGAAATAGCTCAATTGGAATTCCATCACCTCCACTAGCTTTGTTCGCAGTGATGCTCTCTAAGGCCCACTTGACTTCACATTCCAAGATGTCTGGTTCCAGGTGAGTGATCACGCCATTGTGATTATCTTCATCGTGAAGATCTTTTTTGTACAGTTCTTCTGTGTATTCTTGCCACCTCTTCTTAATATCTTCTGCTTCTATTAGGTCCATACCATTTCTGTCCTTTATCGAGCCCATCTTTGGATGAAATGTTCCCTTGATATCTCTAGTTTTCTTGAAAAGATCTCTTGTTTTTCCTATTCTGTTGTTTTCCTCTATTTCTTTGCATTGATCACTGAGGAAGGCTTTCTTATCTCTCCTAGCTATTCTTTGGAACTCTGCATTCAGATGCTTATATCTTTCCTTTTCTCCTTTGCTTTTCGCTTCTCTTCTTTTCACAGCTATTTGTAAGACCTCCTCAGACAGCCATTTTGCTTTTTTGCATTTCTTTTCCATGGGGATGGTCTTGGTCCCTGTCTCCTGTACAATGTCACGAACCTCCATCCAGAGCTCATCAGGCACTCTATCTATCCCTTGTGGCTCAGCTCGTAAAGAATCTACCTGCATTGTGGGAGACCTGGGTTCAATCCCTGGGTTGGGAAGATCCTCTGGAGAAGGGAACAGCTACCCACTCCAGTATTCTGGCCTAGAGAATTCCATGGACTGTATAGTCCATGGGGTTGTAAAGGGTCGGACACCACTGAGTGACTTTCACTAGAAGTTTTAGTTAACAAAGTAAGATAAGAAAAGGAAATAAAAGGTATACAGATTGGGCAGGAAATAAATAAATCAATATTTTATTCTCTGTACACAAATTACATGATTGTTTATATAGTAAATCTAAAAGACTTGACAACCTCTTGGAATTAATAAACAATTATAGCAAGGTTACAGAATACAAGGTTAACATACAAAGGTCAATTGCTGTCCTATATAGTGAATAATGAACAAGTGAAATTTGAAATTAAAAACACAATACCTTTTATATTAACACTCTTCAAAATGATATAATTAGGTATAAATCTAATAATGTATAATATTTTTAGGAGGAAAACTACAAAACTCCGATGAATGAAATAGAAGAACTAAATAAATGGAGAGATAGTCCATGTTCATAGATAGGAAGGCTCAATATTGTCAAGATGTTAGTTCTCCCCAATTTGATGTGTAGATTCAATGCAATCCCAATCAAAATTCCAGCAGGTTACTTTGTGAATATCAACAAACTCAGTCTTAGTCTATACAGAGAGGCAAAAGACTCAGAATAGCCAATACAATACTGAAGGGAAAGAACAAAGTTGAAACACTGACATTACCCTATTTGAAGATTTAATACAAAGTATGGTAATCAAGACAGTGTAGTATTTGTGAGAGAACAGACAAACAGATCAATGGAAGAGATCAGAGAGCCCAGAAACAGACCCATATAAATATGGCTAATTGATCTTTGGCAAAGGAACAAAGGAAATAAAATGGAGCAAAGATAGTCTTTTCAACAAATGGTGCTGGAACAACTGGAAATTCACATGCATAAAAATGAATCTAGATACAGACCTTACACCTTCACAAAAATTAACTCAAAATGAGTCACAGATCTAAATGTAAAACACAGAAGTATCAAACTGCCAGCAAGTATCATAGGTGAAAATCTAGATGACCTTGGGTATGCTGATAACTTGTAGATAGAACACCAAAGGCACAATTCATAAAAGAAATCATTAATAAGTTGGATTTCATTAAAATTAAAAACCTCTACTCTGCAAATGACAGTGTAAATAGAATGAGAAGACAAGCCATTGACTGGGAAAAAATAGTTGTAAAAGGACCGCTATCCAGAATATACAAAGAAGTCTTAAAACTCAACAAGTAAACAAACAAATCGATTAAAAAATGGGTCACAGACCTTAAGAAATACCTCACCAAAGAAGATATACAGATGGCAAACAAGCATATTAACAGATGCTCCACATCATATGTCATAAAGAAAATGCAAGTTAAAATGAGTTAATACATGCCAACAGCTCAGTTGCTCAGTCGTGTCCAACTCTTTGCAACCCCATGAATCGCAGCACGCCAGGCCTGCCTGTCCATCACCAACTCCCGGAGTCCACCCAAACCCATGTCCATTGAGTTGGTGATGCCATCCAACCATCTCATCCTCTGTTGTCCCCTTCTCCTCTTGTCCTCAATCTTTCCCAGCATCAGGGTCTTTTACAATGAGTCAGCTCTCTGCATCAAGTGGCCAAAGTATTGGAGTTTCAGCTTCAACATGAGTCCTTCCAATGAATACCCAGAACTGATCTCCTTTAGGATGGACTGGCTGGATTTCCTTGCAGTCAAAGGGACTCTCAAGAGTCTTCTCCAACACCACAGTTCAAAAGCATCAATTCTTCGGCGCTCAGCTTTCTTTATAGTCCAACTCTCACATCCATACATGACTACTGGAAAAACCATAGCCTTGACTAGACGGACCTTTGTTGACAAAGTAATGTCTCTACTTTTTAATATGCCCACAAGAATGGCCAAAATTCAGAACACTGACAACACCAAATATTGACATGGACATGGAGCAACGGGAACTCTCATTCACTGATGGTGGAAATGCAACATCATAGAGCCACCTTTGAAAGACAGTTTGCTGGTTTCTTACAAAACTAAGCATGCTCTTACCATTCAGTTCAGTTCAGTTCCATACAACCCAATAATCATGCTTCTTGGTATTTACCCAAAGAGGTTGAAAACTTATGTTCACACAAAAACTTGAACATGGATATTTATAGCAACTTTATTCATAACTGCCAAAACTTGGAAGCAACTAAGATGTTCTTTAGTAGGTGAATAGGCAAGTACAGTGAGGTACCAACCAGACAAGGAAATATTCAACACTAGAAAGAAATGAACTACTAAACCTTAAAAAGACATGAAGGAACCTTAAATGCATATTATAAAATGAAAGAAGACAATCTGAAAAGGCTACATATAGTATGCTGCTACTGCTGCTAAGTCACTTCAGTCGTGTCCGACTCTGTGTGACCCCACAGACGGAAGCCCACCAGGCTCCCCCGTCCCTGGGATTCTCCAGGCAAGAACACTGGAGTGGGTTGCCATTTCCTTCTCCAATGTGTGAAAGTGAAAAGTGAAAGTGAAATCGCTCAGTCGTGTCCGACCCTTAGCGACCCCACGGACTGCAGCCTACCAGGCTGCTCCATCCATGGGATTTTCTAGGCAAGAGTACTGGAGTGACTTGCCATTGCCTTCTCTTATATATATATATAATTCCAACTATATGATGTTCTGGAGAAGGCAAAACTATGGAGACAGTAAAAAGATCAGTGGTTGACAAGAGGTTGGGTTAGTGGGTTAGAGAAAGGATAAATAGGCAGAGAAAAAGGATTTTTCAGGCAGTGAAAATAATCCATATGATGCTACAATGATGGATTCATATCATTATACATCTGTCCAAACCCATAGAATATACAGCAAGAGTGAATCCTAATGTAAACTATGGACTGGGTAATTATGATGTGTTAATATAGGTTCATCAATTATAACAAATGTATAGCTCTGGTGGGGGCTGTTGATAATGGGGAAGGCTATGCAACTGTGGGTGCAGAGGGTATATTGGAAACCTCTATATCTTCCTCCCAGTTTTTCCATGACTTTAAAACTGCTCTAAAAATAAAGTCTACTAAACAAAAATTAAAGTCCCTGGACATGGTCTTCAAGGTAGACAGCAAATGAAAAACATTTAATCAAAAAAATCTGCTAAATTTCTGTAAGAAGAGTGAGACCTTGGGGTACTTGAAACAAGATTCACTCCCTCTCTCCTCCCTCCCCACACATCAAGATAGAAACTCTACTCCATACTGTTGCAGCCAGGAACACAGGGCTCCTTCTTCTTCAGCTCCTGGTTGAAGGGCTATTTTCCTGGGAAGAGCAAGACATCTACATTTCTTATCCTGCACCCAGATAACTGTTGGTGAGGCTGATTTCCAGGTCAGTGAGTCTGAGAGGAGGGGATTCCCTTCTTCCACTTATGGTATAGAGGTTCTAACTGAGAAGCACCACTGACAATACTAGGGCCATGATCATTCTTTGATCTGGCTGGTGGGATAGAGATACCATGTCAAGAGAGGCAAGCCAAGAAGATCTGGAACTGCTGCCTTTCCCTCCATTGAGCACTCAGCTCCTAAAGTGGGGATGTCATTCAGAAATGTGCCATTGTCTCTGACTGCAGCACCACTACTGTGGCTCAGAGACTGCCCTAGGGGAGAATCGGGCCACAGAACAGAGACCTCTGAACCCCTCCCAAAGGAATACCTTATCTGCAACAGTGTGGAGAAGTTCAAGCCCAAGTGCACTTTCAAAAAGAGTGGTTATTGTTGTTCAGTCGGTAAGTCATCTCTGACTCTTTGCGACCCCATGGACTGTAGCATGCCAGACTTCCCTGTCCTTCACTGTCTCCTGGAGTTTGCTCAAAATCATGTCCATTATTGAGTCAGTAATGTCATCCAACCTTCTCATCTTCTGTTGCTCCCTTTTCCTCCTGCCCGTAATCTTTCCCAGCATCAGAGTCTTTTCCGATGACTTGGCTCTTTGCATCAGGTGGCCAAAGTATTGGAGCTTCAGGTTCAAAAACAGTGAAGGCTGTGGTAAAGGGCAATTGTTAGGAGAAGAATAGATTCATTGGAGATATATGCTAAGCTATAGACAGGCTAGCTTACTAGATAGAAACAAGGAAGGAGACAGCTGAGAAAAGCCCTCCTGGATCATAACAAATCATAAACTCTAATCTAGGAAACTATCACTTCAAAGGAGCCCAGATTTGATTAGATCAATCTGTGGAGCAATTTTTGCCCTAGTGGATTTTTGAAACAACAGAACAATCAGCTGACAATTAGTAGAGTTTAACAACTAGGAGTGGTCAGTAGATGAGACAAAGGGAACCCTGCCAAAACCAGAATGTCTTTGGGCATCCTAGGGCTATGCCTCCTGAGGAAAATCATAGCTGGGAGTATAGGGGGATTAGACATCACTAAAGTAATCTAGTCAGTGACTTTCAAACAATTAAACAAGCAAGTAACTTAAATAAGCCCTGGAGTTGGGGTGGGGAGACTGGTACCCAGAATTGCTATAACATGCTATCTAAATGGAGAAGGCAATGGCACCCCATTCCAGTACTCTTGCCTGGAAAATCCCATGGACGGAGGAGCCTGGTGGGCTGTGGTCCATGGGGTCACGGAGTCGGACACGACTGAGCGACTCCACTTTCACTTTTCACTTTCAAGCATTGGAGAAGGAAATGGCAACCCACTCCAGTGTTCTTGCCTGGAGAGTCCTGGGGGCCGGGGAGACTGGTGGGCTGCCATCTATGGGGTCGCACAGAGTCGGACACGACTGAAGAGACTTAGCAGCAGCAGCAGCAGCTATCCAAAATGTTACAGTTTACAGCAAAACGTATGAAACATGTAAAGAAACAGGAAAGAAGGATCCATACACCAGGAAAAATTAAGCAACAGAAACTACCTGTAGCAATGAGCAGATTTCAGATTTAATAGGCAAAGACTTCAAAGGAGCCATTATAAATATGCTCAAAGGATTGAACAAAATTATGAATGAAGAAGTAAAAACATCTGACAACAATGTCATAGTAAAGTGTATCAATAAAGAGAAAGAAATTTTTGAAAAGAACCAAAAGGAAATTCTGGAGTTAAAAAGTACAATAACTCAAATGGAAAAAAAGAGAGATCTGGTTTGCTATATCCAAGTACTGAAACCTAGCAGGACACTATGGAGTTCCTGGGCACGAAATCCTTTCTGTCCTCCATTTCTTGTTTGTAGGGAACAGATTCTAGTCCCCATGACCTTCCCTGAGCTCCAATGGGCAGTTTAGAAGAGCTGCTAATCAAGGCAGGAGCAGCCAAGAAACCACCCGAGGCAGGATTAAAGGAAAGAGCAAAGCTTATTGAGGAAGATCACCAGAGACTAGATTAGAGGAGTGCAGGCCCTGCATACACTATGGTCTTGTCAGCAACCCCACTCTTGAACTATTGCTATAAAACTCCTCATCAAATCCTCCAGGGTTGGTACATATAGTTTTTGAGGGGCAGGAATCTGCTGTATCCCTCTTTGCTTGGCAAAGCAATAAAGTTATGCTTTTCTACTTTACCCGAAACTCTGAGATTCAATTTAGCACTGGTGTACAGAGGCTGAGTTTTTGGCATCAGTACCAAAAACTGGATGGCTTTTAAAAACACAAATTTGTCTCATATTTCTTTAGGCTAGAAGTTTAAAATCATGGTATTGGCAGGGTCATGCTCCCCCTGAAGCCTCCAGGTGTCCTTGACTTTTCCAGTTTCTGGTAGTTCTAGGCATTCTTTGGCATGTGGCGGCATTGTTCCAATCTCTGCCTCCATTTTCACATGGCTGTCTTCCCTCTTTGTATCTGTGTCCAAATATCTCTCTTCTTACAAGGATATTGATGCTGAAAACTCAGCCTCTGTGCACCATTGCCAAATTGAATCTCAGAGAGTTTTAGATGAAGTACAAAAGAACAGCTCCATTGCTTTGCCAGGCAAAGGGGGACACAACAAGCTCCTGCCCTGAAAAACTATACGTCCAAATCTGGGAAGATTTGATGAGTTTATAGCAATGGTTCAAGGGCAGAGTTGTTGATAAGGATTATAGTATGCACAGGGCCTGCCCTCCTTTAATCTGGCCACAGGTGGCCTCTTGCTGAGTTTCTTGAGGTTATCTTCTATGATTTTCTCTAGAATAAAGAATGCTAACATCTTTCTTTGTTAGAGGTTTTGGTTCTATAAACTCAGACTGACTCTTTGCGACCCCATGGACTATACTGTTCATGGAATTCTCCAGGCAAGAATACTGGAGTGGGTAGCCTTTTCCCTTCTCCAGGGGATCTTCCCAACCCAGGGATCAAACCTGGGTCTCCCACACTGCAGGCGGATTCTTTATCAGCTGAGCTATCAGGGAGCCTCTTCATGAAAGTGAAAGAGGAGAGTGAAAAAGTTGGCTTTAAACTCAATATTCAGAAAATTAAGATCATGGCATCCAGTCCCATCACTTCTTGCTAAATAGATGGGGAAAAACAGTGACAGACTTTATTTTGGGGGGCTCCAAAATGACTGCAGATGGTGACTGCAGCCATAAAATTAAAAGCCGCTGCTCCTTGGAAAAAAATCTATGACCAACCTAGACAGTGTATTAAAAATCAGAGACATTACTTTGCCAACAAAGGTTTGTCTACTCAAAGCTATGGTTTTTCCAGTAGTCGTGTATGGATGTGAGAGTTGGACTATAAAGAAAGCTGAGTGCTGAAGAACTGATGCTTGTGAACTGTGTTGGAGAAGACTTGAGAGTCCCTTGGACAACAAGGAGATCCAACCAGTCCATCCTAAAGGAAATCAGTCCTGAATATTCATTGGAAGGACTCATGTTGAAGCTGAAACTCCAATACTTTGGCCACGTCATGCAAAGAACTGACTCATTGGAAAAGACTCTGATGCTGGGAAAGATTGAAGGTGGAAGGAGAAGGGGACGACAGAGGATGAGATGGTTGGATGGCATCACCGACTTGATGGACATGAGTTTGAGTAAGCTCCAGGAGTTGGTGATGGACAGGGAAGCCTGGCGTGCTGCAGTCCATGGGGTCGTAAAGAGTCGGACAGTACTGAGCACTGAACTGAACTCTAGTTCCATAAACTGCTCAAAGATATTATGTATATACCTTGAGGTGGAACCAGGATTCTGCCGCAAGCTGTACTATTGTTTCTAGGCTGCTCCTCCCTTGTCTCTGCATCCCCTCCTTTCTCTGACTGGCAACTGTTTGAAAGGCTTCCATGCCCAGGAGCCCCACAGGGTCCTGGTCAATTTCAATACCAGTCATATTGGATGAATAATTCCATCCCAAATAAATCACATTCTGAGGTACTGGGGGTTAGGACTCCAATAAATCTTTGTAGGGGACATAATTCAACACATAACAACTGGCAACTATAATTATACAATTATAAAAGACAATGAAAATACTCATTTGTTCTCCTTTCTTAACTGGTTTTCAAATCAATTATATAAAACAATACGTATGATGTATTGTTTGGGTTGTAACACATAGATAAGGGCTTCCCAGGTGGCACTGGTAGTAAAGAACCTGCCTGCCAATGCAGGAGACATAAGAGCCAGGGGTTTGATTCCTGGGTTGGGAAGATCCCCTTGAGGAGGGAACGGCAACCCACTGCAGTATTCCTGCCTGGCAAATCCCATGGACAGAGGAATCTGGTGGGCTACAGTCCATTGGGTCACAAAGAATTGGACATGATTGAAATGACTTAGCAGCAGTTAGATATAGACAAGTAAAATATTTACCAATAAGACCAGAGAGGAAGTGGGTGGAGTCAAGGCTATATCAGACTAAGGAAAAGACTCAAGATAGAAACTCAGATCCACAGGAACAAATGAATAAAATTTTAAAAATGTATTAATTTTAGGGTTATAAATAAATTTTAGCAAGGAGGTGATTTGTAAATATGGACTCCATGAATTATAAGAATCAACAGCATATATGAGTTACATTTCTACATGCCACTGGAACTAAGTTAGTATAAATCTGAAGCTGCTTTTGTATGGTAAGCCTGAGAGCAACAATAACTCAAAAATATAGTGTCAAAATCATTTAAAAATTAAAACGCTACATTAAAAAATATGTACTTAATATGAAAGAATACAATATAGGAGTAATAGAGGATAAAGACATGAAACAAAAAAGCAAAAATTAAAATGGCAAATGTAAACACAACTATATTGATAATAATATTAAATGTTAAACAATCCAATCAAAACGTAGAAATTGTCAAACTGGATTAAAAAAACAGTATAACAGTGTAACCACATGCTATCACATTTAAAATTTAAAGATGCAAATAGGTTAAAAGTGAAAGGATAGAAATATATATCACATAAATGGTAATTTCAAGAAAGTTGCTGCTGCTGCTAAGTTGCTTCAGTCGTGTCCAACTCTGTGCGACCCCATAGACAGCAGCCCACCAGGCTCCCCCGTCCCTGGGAGTCTCCAGGCAAGAACACTGGAGTGGGTTGCCATTTCCTTCTCCAATGCTTGAAAGTGAAAAGTCAAAGTGAAGTCACTCAGTCGTGTCTGACTCTTTGCGACCCCATGGACTGCAGCCTACCAGGCTCCTCTGCCCATGGGATTTTCCAGGCAAGAGTACTGGAGTGGGGTGCCATTGCCTTCTCCATTCAAGAAAGCTAGAATGGCTATATTACTATCAGACAAAATAGACTTTAAAAGAAAAAAATAGTTACTAGAGATAAGGAGTGGCATTTTATAATAATGAAAGGATCTATCCAGAAGATAAATAACAACTATAAACATATACACAACTAACAACAGAAACAAAATATAAGAAGAAAAAATAACAAAACATGAAGGGAGAAAATTCAACAATAACATTGTAGACTTTGATACTCCATTTTTAATAATGGATAGAACTAGGCTGAATATCAACTTTACTCCCTAAGCAATAGAAGAATAAGAGGAAACTAAACCCAAAACTAGCAGAAGGAAGGAAAAGTAAAGGTAAGAGCAGAGATAAATGAAGCAGAGAATAGAAACATAATAGAATTAATTACATCAAAAGCTGGTTCTTTGAAAAGATCAACAAAATTGACAAACTTCAGCCAGACTGACTAAGAGAAAAGAGAGAAGACTCAAATTACTAAAATCAGATATAAAAATGGAGACATTACCACCAAACTTGTAGAAGTAAAAAGAATTATAAGAGAATACTTTATGAACAAATTGCACAGTTCTTACAAATTAGATAACATAGATGTAATGGACAAATTCTCAGAAACACAAAAACTACCAAAACTGACTGAATAAGAAATTTAAAAATCTGAACAGACTTATAACAAGTAAAGACATTTAATCAATAATCAAAACGCCTTCCAATAAAGAAAAGTCCCTATCAAGCTACCAACGGTATTTTTCATAGAGCTAGAAAAAAATAACTTCACAATTTGTATGGAAATACATAAAACCTCGAATAGCCAAAGCAATCTTGAGAAAGAAGACTGGAACGGGGGGAATCAACCTGCTGGACTTCAGGCTCTACTACAAAGCCACAGTCATCAAGACAGTATGGTACTGGCATAAAGACAGAAATAAAGATCAATGGAACAAAATAGAAAGCCCAAAGATATCCACGCACCTATGGACACCTTATCTATGACAAAGGAGGCAAGGGTATTCAATGGAGAAAGGACAATCACTTTAACAAGTGGTGCCGGGAAAACTGGTCAACCACTTGTAAAAGAATGAAACTAGAGCACTCCCTAACACCATACATAAAAATAAACTCTAAATGGATTAAAGATCTAAATGTAAGACCAGAAACTATAAAACTCCTAGAGGAGGAGAACAGAGGCAAAACACTCTCCAACATAAATCACAGCAGGATCCTCCATGACCCACCTCCCAGAATATTGGAAATAATAGCAAAAATAAACAAATGGGACCTAATTAAAATTAAAAGCTTCTGCACAGAAAAGGAAACTATAAGCAAGGTGAAAAGACAGCCTTCAGAATGGGAGAAAATAATAGCAAATGAAGCAACTGACAAAGAATTAATCTCAAAAATATACAAGCAGTTCCTGCAGCTCAATTCCAGAAAAATTAAACGACCCAATCAAAAAATGGGCCAAAGAACTAAACAGACATTTCTCCAAAGAAGACATACAGATGGCTAACAAACACATGAAAAGATGCTCAACATCACTCATTATCAGAGAAATGTAAATCAAACCCACAATGAGATACCATTTCACACCAGTCAGAATGGCTGCTATCCAAAAGTCTACAAGCAATAAATGCTGGAGAGGGTGTGGAGAAAAGGGAATCCTCTTACACTGTTGGTGGGAATGCAAACTAGTACAGCCACTATGGAGAACAGCATGGAGATTCCTTAAAAATCTGGAAATAGAACTGCCATATGATCCAGCAATCCCACTCCTGGGCATACACACCGAGGAAACCAGAATTGAAAGAGACACATGTACTCCAGTGTCCATTGCAGCACTGTTTATAATAGCCAGGACATGGAAGCAACCTAGATGTCCATCTGCAGACGAATGGATAAGAAAGCTGTGGTACATTTACACAATGGAGTATTATTCAGCCATTAAAAAGAATACATTTGAATCAGTTCTAATGAGGTGGATGAAACTGGAGCCTATTACACAGAGTGAAGTAAGCCAGAAAGAAAAACACCAATACAGTATACTAATGCATATGTATGGAATTTAGAAAGATGGTAACTATAACCCTGTATGCGAGACAGCAAAAGAGACACAGGTGTATAGTCTTTTGGACTCTGTGGGAGAGGGAAAGGGTGGGATGATTTTGGAGAATGGCATTGAAACATGTATATTATCATATGTGAAACGAATCGCCAGTCCAGGTTTGATGCATGATACAGGATGCTCATGGCTGGTGCACTGGGATGAACCAGAGGGATGGGATGGGGAGGGAGGTGGGAGGGGGGTTCAAGGTGGGGAACACATGTACACCTGGGGCTGATTTTGTCAATGTATGCCAAAACCAGTACAATATTGTAAAGTAAAAAAAAGAAAAGTCCAGGGCTTCCCTTGTGGCTCAGCTGGTAAAGAAAAGTCCAGACCAGATTGTTACACTGGTGAATTCCACTAAACATCTAAGGAAGAATTAACATCAATCCTCAAACTCATCAAAAAGTTAAAGAGGAGAGGGAGGGCACTTCCTAACCACTCTATGAGGCCAGCATTAGCCTGATACCAAAGTCAAACACATCACAAGAAAACTACTGACCAAAACCCCTTATATAAAAGCAAAAACTCTTCAAAACAAAATACTAACAACCAAGTCTAGCAGCATACAGAAAAGATTGTGTACCAGGAGCAAGTGAGATTTATTAAAGTAATGTGAGGGTGGCTCCATATATGAAAATTCCTATCATTATAAAACACCACATTAATACTGAATAAAGGAAAGAGGGAACATGATCATCTCAAATAATGCAGAAAAAAATTCTACACATTTTCATGGTAAAAAAACACTCAACAAATGAAGAATAAAAGGGAACTTTCAAAACAATACTGGGCATATGTGAAAAACTCACAGATAACATTGTATTCAGTGGTGAAAGACTAAAAGCTATCTTCCTTAGATCGAGAACAAAACAAGGAAGTTCTCCCTTGCCACTTCTATTCAAAGTCATACTGGAAGTTCTAGCCAGAGCATTCAGGTGAAAAAGAAAAAGAAAAATTCATTGAAATAGGAAAAGAAGAAGTAAAACTATTTTTTTCTCAGATGGCATGATTTTACACATACAAACTCCTTCAGTTCAGTTCAGTTCAGTCACTCAGTCGTGTCCGACTCTTTGCGACCCCATGAATCACAGCACGCCAGGCCTCCCTGTCCATCACCAACTCCCGGAGTTCACTCAAACTCATGTCCATAGAGTCGGTGATGCCATCCAGCCATCTCATTCTCTGTCATCCCCGTCTCCTCCTGCCCCCAACCCCTCCCAGCATCAGAGTCTTTTCCAGTGAGTCAACTCTTCGCATGAAGGCCAAAGTCCTTCAAAAAACACCAAAAAAGCTATTAGAGCTTAACAAATGAATTCAGCAAATTGCAGGGTACAAGGCCAGCATAGTGAAATCAGTTGTATTTCTATACATTGACAATGAACAATCCAAAAATAAAATTAAGAAAATAATTTCATTTATCAAAATGAATAGCATCAAATATAGTAAAATACTTAGGTATAATTTAACCAAGGGATTTCCCTGGTGGTCCAGTGGTTAAGAATTCACCTGCTAGAACACTCTTAGACATAAATTGAGGCAAGATCCTCTATGACCCGCCTCCTACAGTAATGGAAATAAGCAAAAATAAACAAGTCGGACCTAATTAAACTTAAAAGTTTTTGCACGCAAAGGAAACTATAAACAAGATGAAAAGACATCCCTCAGAATGGGAGAAAAATAATTGCAAATGAAGCAACTGACAGAGGATTAATCTCCAAAATATACAAGCAGCTCATGCAACTTAATATCAGAGAAACAAACAACCCAATCAAAAAATAGGCAGAAGACTTAAACAGACATTTCTCCAAAGAAGACACACAGATGGCCAATAAACACATGAAAAGATGCTCAACATCACTCATTATTAGAGAAATGCAAATCAAAACCACAATGAGGTATCACCTCACACTGGTCAGAATGGCCATCATTTTAAAAATCAACAAACAATAAATGCTGAGGAGGGTGTGGAGAAAAGGGAGCCCTCTTGCATTGTTGGTACGAATATAAATTGATATAGCTATTAAGGAGATCACTATGGAGATTCCTTTAAAAACTAGGAATAAAACTATCACATGACCCAGCAATCCCACTACTGGGAATATACCCTGAGAAAAGCATGATTCGGAAAGACACATGTACCCCAATGTTCACTGAAGCACTATTTACAATCCTTGGACATGGAAGCAACCTAGGTGTCCGCTGACAGGTGAATGGATAAAGAAGTTGTGGTACACATATACAATGGAATATTATGCAGTCAAAAAAAGGAAAGAGTTTGAGTAAGTTCCAGTGAGGCAGATGAACCTAGAGCCTGTTATACAGAGTGAATTAAATCAGAAAGAGAAAAATAAATACTGTATATTACCGCATATATATGGAATCTAGAGAGATTCCCAGGAGGCTCAGTGGTAAAGAATCTGCCTGCAGTGCAGGAAATGCAAGAGACTTGGGTTTGACCCCTGGGTTGGGAAGATCCCCTGGAGGAGGAAATGGCAACCCACTTCAGTATTCTTGCCTGGAAAATCCCCATGAACAGAAAATCCAGGCGGTCTATTTATACAGTCCATGGGGTCACATAGAGTCGGACATGACTGAGCAATTGAACACACACAACACACATGGAATCTAGAAAACATGGTACTCATTAACCTATTTGCAGGGCAGGAATAAAGACACAGACATAGAGAATGGACTTGTTGACCCAGCAGGGGAAGGAGAGGATGGGATGAATTGGGAGAGTAGCATTGAAATATATATATTACCTTATGTAAAATTAATAGCTAGTGGGAAGTTGCTGTATAACACAGAGAGCTCAACTCAGTGCTCTATGACAACTTAGAGGAGTGGAATGGGGTGGGGAGTGAGAAGGATGTTCAAGAGGGAGGGGACATATGCACACTTATGGCTGATTCACATTGTAGTAAGACAGAAACCAACACAACACTGCAAAGCAATTATCCTCCAACTAAAAGTTAAAAAAAAAAAGAAAACAAAACAAAAGAATCTGCCTGCCAATGCAGGGGACAGGGGTTCGATCCCTGGTTCAGGAAGATTTCACATGCCACAGAGCAACTAAACCCATTTGCACAACTACTGAGCGTCACTCTAGACCCTGCAAGCCACAACTACTGAAGCCCACACACCCTAGAGCTCGTGCTCCACAACAAAGAGAACCCACCACAAGGAAAAGCCCACACACCACAACTAAAGAGTGGCCCCACTTGCCACAACTAGAGAAAACTCACATACCACAACAAAGACCCAGCACAACCAAAAATAAATAAGTAAATAGGTAAATAAATAAATAAAATTTTAAAAATTTAACCAAAGAGGTACAAGTCTTATACACCGAGAATTGTAAAATGCTGAAGAAAGAAATCAGAGAAGCACAAATAAATGAAAATACATTGTGTATTCATGGATTGAAAGACTTAAGTTATCAATACGATCCAATGTGACCGACAAATTCAACACAATCCCTATTAAAATCTCAACAGCTTTTTCTCTTTTGCATAAATAGAAGAGTTAATTCTAAAACTCATAAAGATTTCCAGGGGACCTCAGATAGCCAAATCACTCTTGAAAACCAACAGCAAAGTTGGAGGGCTCACTTCCAGATTTCTAATCATATTAGAAAGCTACACTAATAAACACCATACTATACTGGCATGAAGATAGGCATATAGTCAAATTGAATACAATTGAAAGTGCAATAATAAACCCAAACATACATGGACAACTGATTTTAATAAGGGTGTCACCACCACTCAATGGGATAAATATAGTCTTTTCAACAAATGGTGCTGGAACAACTGTAATAGCCACAAGCAAAAAAATAAAGTTGAACTCCTACCTCATACCATAATACAAAAATTAATTCAAAATGGATTAAAGACCAAACTATGAGAGCCAAAATTATAAAGTTATTACAAGAAAACATAGAGGTAAATCTCCATGATTATGTATTTAGCAATGGATTCTTAGATACGACATCAAAAGCATAAGTAACAAAAGAAATAATAAACTGGACTTGATAAAAAATTTTGGGGTATCAAAAGTAACCAAAAGAGAGTGAAAGGACAACTCACAGAAGGGGGGAAATATCTGCAAGTTATACATCTGATTAGGGTCTAGTATCCAGAATATACAAAGAGCAATTACAACTCAGCAATAAAAAGACAAGTCACCCAATTTTAAATGGGCAAAGGATTTGAATACATAGTTCTCCAAAAAATACATATAAATGGCCAACAAACACATGAAAAGATGCTTAACATCATAACTCATTCAGTTCAGTTCAGTTCAGTTCAGTCGCTCAGTCATGTCCGACTCTCCGCGACCCCATGAATCACAGCACACCAGGCCTCCCTGTCCATCACCAACTCCCGGAGTTCACTCAAACTCATGTCCACAGAGTCGGTGATGCCATCCAGCCATAACTCATTAGGGATATGCAAATCAAAAGTACAATGCCCACAGTTCAGTTCAGTTCAGTCGCTCAGTTGTGTCTGATTCTTTTTGACCCCATGGACTGCAGCATGCCAGGCTTCCCTGTCCGTCACCAACTCCCAGAGTTTACTCAAACTCATGTCCATTGAGTCAGTGATGCCATCCAACCATCTCATTCTCTGTTGTCCCCTTCTCCTCCTGCCTTCAATCTTTCCCAGCATCAGGGTCTTTTTCAGTGAGTCAGTTCTTCGCATCACGTGGCCAAAGTATTGTAGTTTCAGTTTCAACATCAGTCCTTCCAATGAATATTCAAGACTGATTTCCTTTAGGATGGACTGGTTGGATCTCCTTGCTGCCCAAGGGACTCTCAAGAGTCTTCTCCAACACCACAGTTCAAAAGCATCAATTCTTTGGACCTCAGCTTTCTTTATACTCCAACTCTCACATGCATACATGACCACGGGAAAAACCATAACCTTGACTAGACGGACCTTTGTTGGCAAAGTGATGTCTCTGCTTTTTAATATGCTGTCTAGGTTGGTCATAGTTTTTCTTCCAAGGAGTAAGCATCTTTTAATTTCATGGCTGCAGTCACCATCTGCAGTGATTTTGGAGTCCAAGAAAATAGTCTGCCACTATTTCCACTGTTTTCCCATCTATTTGGCATGAAGTGATGGGACTGGATGCCATGATCTTAGTTTTCTGAATGTTGAACTTTAAGCCAACTTTTTCACTCTCCTCTTTCACTTTCATCAAGAGGCTCTTCAGTTCTTCGCTTTCTGCCATAAGGGTGGTGTCATCTGCATATCTGAGGTTATCGATATTTCTCCCGGCAATCTTGATTCCGGGCTGTGCTTCATCCAGACCAGCGTTTCTCATGATGTATTCTGCATATAAGTTAAAAAAGCAGAGTGACAATATACACCCTTGACATACTCCTTTTCCTATTTGGAACCAGTCTGTTGTTCCATGTCCAGTTCTAACTGTTGCTTCCTGACCTGCATACAGATTTCTCAAGAGGCAGGTCAGGTGGTCTGGTATTCCCATCTCTTTCAGAATGTTCCATAGTTTGTGATGATCCACACAGTCAAAGGCTTTGGCATAGTCAAAAAGCAGAAACAGATGCTTTTCTGGGACTCTCTTGCTTTTTCCATGATCCAATGGATGTTGGCAATTTGATCTCTGGTTCCTCTGCCTTTTCTAAAACCAGTTTGAAAATCTGGAAGTTCATGGTTCACATACTGTTGAAGCCTGGTTTGGAGAATTTTGAGAATTACTTTACTAGCATTTGAGATGAGTGTAACTGTGCAGTAGTTTGAGCATTCTTTGGTATTGCCTTTCTTTGGGATTGGAATGAAAACTGACCTTTTCCAGTCCTGTGGCCACTGCTGTTTTCCAAATTTGCTGGCATATTGAGTGCAGCATTTTCGTAGCATAATCTTTTAGGATTTGAAATAGCTCAACTGGAATTCCATTACCTCCACTAGCTTTGTTTGTATTGATGCTTCCTAAGGCCCACTTGACTTCACATTCCAGGATGTCTGGCTCTAGGTGAGTGATCACACCATCATGATTATCTGGGTCATTAAGATCTTTTTTGTATGGTTCTTCTGTGTATTCTTGCCACCTCTTCTTACTATCTTCTGCTTCTGTTAGGTCCATAGCATTTCTGACCTTTATTGAGCCCATCTTTGCATGAAATGTTCCCTTGGTATCTCTGATTTTCTTGAAGAGATCTCTAGTCTTTCCCATTCTATTGTTTTCCTCTATTTCTTTGCACTGATCACTGAGGAAGACTCTCTTATCTCTCCTTGCTGTTTCTTGGAACTCTGCATTTAAATGGGTATATCTTTCCTTTTTTCCTTTGCTTTTTGCTTCTCTTCTTTTTGGAGGTATTTGTAAGGCCTCCTCAGACAGCCATTTTGCTTTTTTGCATTTCTTTTTCTTGGGGATGGTCTTGATCCCTGTCTACTTCATCAGGCACTCTATCAGATCTAGTCCTTTAAATCTTTTCTATTTCTCACTTCCACTGTAACAATGCCCACATGGATGGTTATAATCAAAACAAAACTCAGTAGCATGTATTGAAAAGGAGACAGAGAAATGGCACAGACACTTTGGAAAACAGTTTGTCAGTTCCTTGAAAGATTAGTTACCACATAACCCAGAAATTCCACTCCTAGGTTCAAAGAGAATTGACAACATATATCCATACAAAAACTTGCCAATTCAAAGGTCTTCAAATGATGAACAGATAAGCAAAATACGGTATATCCATACAATTGAATATCTTTCAGCAAAAATAAAGGAATGAAATATTAATACATCCAACATCATGGATGAATCTCAAAAGCCTTATGCTAAGTGAAAGAAGTCATTTACAAAAGAAGACATATTATATAATATTATTTATTTGAAATATCCTGAACAGGCAAATCCAGAGAGGTAGAAAGCAGAGTAAATCATTGCCTGGTACTGGCGAGGGGAGGGGTAAGGGAGGGTGAGGGATTGGGAGTGATGGCTAATGGGTATGGTATTTATTTTAAGGGTAATGAAAGTTTTCTAAAAATGATTGTGGTGATGGTTACACAACTTTTTAAATATAGTAAGAACCTTTGAACTGTACACTTTGAGTGGGAGAATTTTATGGTATATAAATTATTTCTCAATAAAACTGCTAAAAATAATTAAGACCAGGCTACATTTTTGGTATAAATATATCCCACAAATAAAGTAGCCCTGACTCTTGTACAGGCAACAAATATTTGTGGATTAAAATTGCTTAGGGTAAATGGCTCCTCTCTGGGGGCTACCCTTGGCCAACTTCCCAGTCTTGAGGAGATGAACAGAGCTGTGGCTGCATAACTGTAGAATTGTAGGCAGGTGAAAACCCAGAGGCTCCATTTCCACCTTCTTCATTATCCTTTGGCACCTTCTAGACCCCTCCATTCTGGAATTGAAGGCTTCAGTTTTCCTTTCCATCACTGATCAATTTATTCCCCATGGAGGCACACTCTGGCCTGGTGCTTACCTAACTCTTGCATTTACCCTTTTTTTCCCTTTGTATGGTCCCTGGATTTTAATATTTGTAATTAGTTTTATGACTCTTAGCCTTTAGACTCTGCAGCTGAGAGGAGTTAGGAGACCTGGGCTCAGAGTTCACTTTCCTAGCTGTGTGCCCCTGACGGGTCACTTAAACTCAGCTTCCGCAAAGTGAAAACAACAACTCCTACTTTATAAAATTGTTTTGAAGACTCAGTGAGATACTATATTCGAAAGCGTCTGCTGAATTGAATCCAACATCCTGTCAAGTGAAACCATTCAGTTTACCACTTAATAGCAGCTAACTTCCTTTAGACAAAAATTAGGAAACAGGGGAAAAGGCAGAGAACAGAGAAAGGGCTGGATTATCTTCCCAGGCACATGCCTATGGATAACACAACCAGGAATGTTGCTATCTAACTCCTCACTCTGTAGTTTGGGGACAGCCCAGTGAGCAACCTCATAAAACATGATTGTCTCTTCCCCTGTCCCCAGTCAGCCCCACTGCTGCCCAGCAAAGGCCTATCTCAGACATATAAATGATGGATGAAGTGAGCCAGCAACTGTTATTCCCTGTGTGGCTTTCTCCCAACCCAGGACCTTTATTGTTTCTAGCAATGTGATGAGCTGGGAATGAAAACTTTTATGAGAAAACTATTACCAGACCATCAGGATTGGCCACTACTTCCGGCTTGGGCTAGCCAAGGGTCCAGCTAAATCCATTTGGCTACTTGGGGGCTCAGATGAAGGTGTGATGGGAAAGGGGTGTTCAACTCCTCAGCTCTACTGAGACTCTGGGATTAGCAGTGATTTGCAGTTCTCTGAGCTCTCTGAGGATATCCTCAGGGAGCTTTCTGGCCCTAAGCCTGCTGCTGGGGCCTGGAATGCAGCCTACCCTCGCTCCCCACCCCCAGCACATAAACATTCATGATCCACTATAGAAATCCTAGTGCCTATTCAAGATCAGCTTGAATGTCACCTCAAGCAGGAAGTTTTCTCTGGAGCCCCTTCCCCCACCACTGCCAGATGTGAGCCTCTCTCTTCTCCATCTCTTCATTGTTCCTCTCCTAAAGCATTTATCACATTCTGTCGTGTGTAATGGTTATTTATGTGTTTGTCTTATTCCTCCCTCTTTATTATAGTCAGGGATAGGGGCCAATTCACCTCTGTATCCCCCACAGTGCCTTCCATGGAGTAAGAGTTCATTCATTTAGTCAACAAATATTTACCTACCACCAATTTTAGGTACTTGCTGAATACTCAGGAATTAGACACCCTGGGCCTGTTGGGACACTGCTACCACCTCATGTTCCCCTTAGCTGAGAAGTGTCCCCAAGGTACTCTTTTCCCACTTAACCCTGGGTGTAGTATGCAGGGGGGTGGTCTCTCAAAGGAGGGAAAATAACTCGCCCTCCTCCCTTCCTCCAGGGAGCTATAAAAGATGCAGCTGTCAGGAGTATGTGCTTGTTCCTAAGTGACTGTGTGCAGCTCAGACCAGCGCTACTCCACTCCAGCCCATACCAGGCCCCCTTGGAGGGTTGTACCGTTGGGGCAACAAATGAGATATAGAGTCCCAGATAGAGCTCCTTCCTAATTCCAATATTTCCATCCTTTCCCATCAGCCCCATGCACCCCTCTCCAAGGGTTACTGAACATTTGCCCCACACATGGTCGGAGGAGACTGCATACAATGAATTACATGCCCAGAGAGTTTCTGCTTTCTGGAAACTTCTAGTCTAAGAAAATGTAAGTCTCCTATTCTATAGCTTGATCTGGTGATTTAGGAGGGCAGGGGAGCCCATTCAGCTCCTTATCCCCACCAGAGGCCTGCAGAGGTGAGCTATGGACCCCGACTGAGCCAGGAGGAAAGCAGCATTGTCTGCTGGGTTCAAGGACTCTTAACTCATCCAAGCAACATGGAAAGAATTAAGCATTTATTCTTGAGAATATTATCTTTGAATGGAGTATGGAGCAGTGCCCAGAGCACTGGATTAGGAGTCAGGGCTGGATTCACATCTCAGCTTAACTCTTTATTAACTAGGAGCGGATTATCTCTCCTTTCTGAGCTTCAGTTTCCTCATCTGTAAAATAGGATTAATAACCGACTCAAAATCCTGCAGCACTCCAGTCACCAGCCAGGAACCTGCCAGAATGTAATTTAAGGCATGAGAAAACAAAGAAGAGTGATTCTACTTCTTTTATACAGTTCTTTTAAAAATTGCTATCTAGAAAAGATTGTCATAGCAATGTCCTGTAATGACAGGAACCTTAGAGAGAAGATATCTTGTCCAACCATCTCATTATAATGAGAGAAAAACTGAGGACCAGAGAGAGTAAAGCCTGCAAAGCAGTACCTAACAAATGTCCCTCTAACAAGCACAACAAAAACTAGCTTTTGTGAAGAACCAACTTCTGAGGGGCTACTGGCCCCAGTACCCAAAAGCCAAAGCCACTGCTTCTGAGAGTTTTCTAACCTAAGAAGAGCTCATCACTGATAGACCTATGTTCTTTCCCTCAACTTAGGCTGTGAAGAAAGATTAAAGGTGACCAACAAGAAGAAATTTGGCGACAATGGAAATGTTCATTTATCTTGATCATCATGATGAGTTTATGTGTATATATAAACTCATATATATATCAAAACTCATCATCCTTTAAATATGTGTAATTTACTGGCAGTCAAATGTACCTCAGTAACATGAAGAACTTAGCAGGGCCTGAATAATGCTAATGAAGCTACAAAGTAGCTTTGTTGTTCAAGATCAGCATTCCTTCCACTTTGTTTCATGGAAGCACCACAGGCAGCTTTCTTGGAAGTTATCATATCTGGGCCCCCTGGAGGCCTGAGGCTCCTCTCTGCTGCTCGGTGGTTGCAGAGTATGGGGCCCACCCAGCACGGTCCTCAGGCTGTATCCTGTTCTTTGGCTCACCCCTGGATGACATGGCAGCCAGTCAGGGATAGGCGCAGAACTAACTTTTCTGAATTCCTTCTTCCTAAAGATTCTCAGGAAACCTGCAGCTCGAATTGAATGAAAATTCAAAAAAATTTAGGAATCAATGCATGCATATGTGCATGCACACTTAGTCATGTCTGACTCTTTGAGACCCCATGGACTGTATAGCCCTCCAGGCTCTTCTGTCTATGGAATTTTCCAGGCATGAATACTGGAACAGGTTGGCATTTTATTCTCCAGGGGATATTCCCTACCCAGGGATCGAACCCACATCTCTTGTGTCTCCTTCATTGACAGACGAGTTCTTTACTAGCTGAGTGATAAAACTAGTTAAGTCATTCGAAAGAATTCTATCACCTATAGCTATCTCACTTCCACTCCATGTCATCTTCCCTCACCTCACAGCTCCCTGAGGGGACATATATGTGGTACCTAAGATTAGCTTCCAAGCTGCAGAATTGGCTTTTTATTTATTCTTTTCCCCAGTTCAGCAAATACTTTTTGAGAATTTACCTATGTGCAAGGTTGGGCCTTTTGGAAAATGAAGATGCTTAAGCCACTTCTCTGATCTCCATGTGCACTCTCAGCCTGGGACACAGTGGGCAAAATGTGATGCATGCCATGAAGGCTCTGTGACGGCTGGAGCACTGCAAAAAGAGAGTGTGCTTGCTTTCACCCAGGGCCACGTGGGAGCTTTCACAGGATGGTACCATAGAGCTGAGTCCTAAAAGATAAGTCATTGTCCCTTAACAATATGAAATGGCATTTGGATGGTGTTTTACAAATTCCCTGGTGGATCAGATGGTAAAAAATCCACTTGCAATGAAGAAGACCTGGGTTCTATTCCTTCACTGTTAAGCTTCTTTTTTTAAAAAATTTATTTATTTTAACTGTAGGCTAATTACTTTACAATACTGTATCGGTTTTGCCATACATTGACATGAATCCGCCCCGGGTGTACATGTGTTCCCCATCCTGAACCCCCCTCCCACCTCCCTCCCCATATCATCCCTCTGGGTCATCCCAGTACACCAGCCCCGAGCATCCTGTATCATGCATTGAATCTGGACTGGTGATTCGTTTCGCGTATGATAATATACATGTTTCAATGCCATTCTTCCAAATCATCCCACCCTCACCCTCTCCCACAGAGTCCAAAAGACTGTTCTATACATCTGTTTCTCTTTTGCTGTCTCTTATACAGGGTTATCGTTACCATCTTTCTAAATTCCATATATATGCGTTAGTATACAGTATTTTCTTCACCACCTTGACCTTTTCATTTCTCAGACACTTCAATGCACTGCTCTCTGAATCCTTCCCTACACCTCCATTGAACAGTTTTCTAGAAGGGTGGCAAATAGATTTCAGCTTGTTGGCAACTCTGACTGATTGACAGTAACTGCTTGGGGTACTGTGTTGAGAAGGATTCTGAGGCTATATCTAGGTTCAGCAGGAAAATGTGCCCAAACCAGTTTGTCATGTAATCCATGGGTAGGCAGGGTTGGGGCTGGAGGGATGTAGTCATACATGTCTTATATTTGCTAGTCCTGCCTTAGGACACTTAGGGGCTTCCCAGGGGCATCCCTAGACACTTAAGGGCTTCCCAGGTGGCACTAGTGGTAGAGAATCTGTCTGCCAATGGAGTGGACTAAGAGATGCAGGTTTGATCCCTGGGTTGGGGAGATCCCCTGGAGGAGGGCATGGCAAACCACTCTAGCATTCTTGCCTGGACAGAGAAGCCTGGTGGGTGACAGTCCATGGGGTCGCAAAGAGTTGGACATGACTGAGTGACTAACATTTTCTTTCACTTACATTTTCCAAAGAGGTTTTCATATAATTCTGTCTCATCATACAACCATTTTAAAAGGTAGGTGGGCTGTAGCATAATGCCCATTTTAGAGACAAGGAAACTGAACCTCAATGGGGGATGAACCTGGGAGGTATGACATTCAACCCAGGGTTACAGATCTAACCCTTCTTACTATTCCATGAAGCTGCTTAATAGGCAGAGGTAGAAAGAGCAAAGAGGCCAGAAAGCCATGGGTCTTTGGGCCATGATGGGATTTTGGTCAGCAGGAAAATGAGGATTATGTAAGGAAGCAGTGGATGACAAGACTGGGAATGAAGCTTGGGACTCATTTGTTGATAGCTTTCAATGCCAGGCTAAGGGTCTGTGCATTTATCACCTATGTTTTATAAGAATAATGGCAGATGTTAACTAGACTTATTGTGGTGATCATTTTGCAATATATACAAACGCTGAATCATTAGGTTGTACCTCTAACATTGGCTGTACATATAACCAATACAATGTTATATGTTAATTATATCTCAATTATAAAAAGAAAAGGAAAATATAAAAACAATGTATATATAACTGAAATGGTAATCCACTCCAGTATTCTTGCCTGGAGAATCTAATGAACAATATGAAAAGGTAAAAAGATATTACACTGGAATATGAGCCCCCCAGGTCAGAAGATGTCCAGTATGCTACTGGGGAGAGCGGAGGTGAATTACTAACAGCTCTAGAAAGAATGAAGTGGTTGGACCAAAGTTTAAACGATGCCCAGTTGTGGATGTGTCCAGTGGTGAAAGTCTGATGGTATAAAGAACAATATTGCATAGGAACATGGAATGTCAGGTTGACAAATCAAGGTAAATTGGAAATGGTCAAGCAGGAGATGGCAAGAATGAACACTGACATTTTAGGAATCGGTGAACTAAAATGGATGGAAATGGGTGAATTTAATTCATATGACCATCACATAACCTGAGATATTCAGATGGTGGAACTAAAGAGCCTCTTGATGAGGTTGAAAGAGGAGAGTGAAAAAATCGGTTTAAAACTCAACATTCAAAAAACTAAGATCATGGCATCTGGTCCCACGCTTCATGGCAAATAGAAGGGGAAGAAGTGGAAGTCGTGACAGCTTTTCTTTTCT
This sequence comes from Moschus berezovskii, assembly GCF_049115385.1. NCBI lineage: Eukaryota > Metazoa > Chordata > Mammalia > Artiodactyla > Moschidae > Moschus > Moschus berezovskii. The sequence continues at coordinate 63,711,146 of NC_142488.1, read as the reverse complement.
TGGGCTCAAAAAACACTGCAGACAGTGACTACCATGAAATTAAAAGACACTTGCTCCTTGGAAGGAAAGCTTTGACAAACCTAGACAGTGTATTAAAAAGCAGAGACATCACTTTGCCAACAAATGTCCATATAGTCAAAGCTATGGTTTTTCCAGTAGTCATGTATGGATGTGAGGGTCAGACCATAAAGAAAGTTGAGCTCCAAAGAATTGATTCTTCCGAACTGTGGTGCTGGAGAAGACTCTTGAGAGTCCTTTGGACAGCAAGGAGATCAAATCAGTCAATCCTAAAGAAGATCAACCCTGAATATTCACTGGAAGGACTGATGCTGAACCTGAAGCTCCAATACTTTGGCCACATGATGCGAAGATCTGACTCATTGGGAAAGACCCTGATATGGGGAAAGATTGAAAGTAAAAGGAGAATGGGGCGGCAGAGGATGAGATGGTTATATAGCATCAGCGACTCCATGGACACAATTTGAACAAACTCCAGGAGACAGAAGAGGACAGACAAGCCTGGCATGCTACTATCATGGGGTCACAAAGAGTCAGACACAACTTAAGATCAACAAGAATATAACTGAATCACTTTACTGTATAGTTATACTGTACAAGTTTGCTGTACAACAGTGTAAATCAACTATACTTCAATAAAATAAATTTTAAAAAAGAACTGGGTTAAAATTAGTTCTTGGAATGGAAGTGAGGACCAGGCCAATGATGTATGTAAAAAGCTTCCTTTGCTTTGTTTTTAGGCCCCCAACAAAATAAACAAACAACATTAGGGTGACCCCAGTCCCAGCCATGAGTAGATTTCCAGAGAAGGCACAAGGAGACGTTCATCCAGGTTAAATAACAAAAGCCATTTCCTTTGGAGCAGCTTGCTTTCCAGCTCCCATGGAGGGGGCAATAAGGTCAGGGAGCAGAAGGCAGTGAGAGAAAGCAGGAAGATAAAGGGAGGGCCAGGAAGGGAAGACAGGCTCCAGGCTACATCCTGACAGCCTGCCGGGCCCAGCCTGAGGCTCTCCAGAGATGCTCTCGCCAGTTTCCCACTAGAACAAATTAAACTTTAATCAACTGTTTTTCCCCTCCAGCTCACTGTTGTTGCAGGCAAAAGAGAAAACCCTTGTGTTGAGACCTTTTGCTAGTTTTCCCAACAGCAGCGGCAGCAGCATGCATGGGGCAGAATAGGGCAGGCCCCCATGGAGGCAGTGCAAAGCTCATGTGAGTCAGGGAATTTGAGGCAAATTACTGAGCTTCTCTGAGCCTCAGTTTCCTTAAGTATCAAAGAATACTTGATGGACTGGCAGGAGAATTCAAAGAGCTCAATCAGATGGAAGTCCAGTGCTGTGCCTGACTCCTAGGAGGGACTCAATAGATGCTAGCTTCCTCAGTTCCTTCCCCTTGTGCCTAGAATGGCTGCCAGGGGATGCCCATGACACAATGGCACAAGATGTCATCTCGTGAGCAAAAGCATCCAAGTCGAGTGTAGATTTCTTTAGGCCAAACAACGTTTAAGAATGTGTCCCATGTCATGTTTTAGAAGGATAAGCACTAGTGGGATCATGTATATTAAAAAAGGAAAAGATTAGAAAAATCCTCTTTCCGGAGAGTCTAGGCAGGGGTTGGGAGGTAAACTAAGTGGAAGAGATTCAACCAAAGCAGAGTAATCTGAAGTTCAATCACCACCACTTCCTCCCTGAATTTCAGCAAGGAAAGCATTAGAGGAAGCTAATGAGAAAACAAAACATAGTCAATGGCCTAGTTATCCATGCACATAGAGGAGACTATTAGTAGATCTAATAGATGTAATTGATTAGTAAATCTATTCTGGGTTTGCCAGTCACCAGAGATCCAGAAATGGGAAGGCTCCCAGAACCAAATGCTGGTGAATACTGTCACGCAGTCCTGTCAACTATCTGCTCTTTTTAGAAAGGCAGGTCACTCTAAGTCAGTGTGTCCCAATCTTCAGTCATCTGTGGGTTACCTTCCCGATTTCTATCATTAGCCACATACCACCTGAACTATGATTTAACACATATTTTCCTTTAAATTTCTCACTCTTTCACTCAAAGAAACTGTGTATCAGTTATGCAAATCGGAAAACCACTACAGTGTGTGCTAAATTAAAGGAAACCATGAAAACAAACACATTGCTATTAAAATAAAAATATTTATTCGTGTCCCATCTTAAAGCATGAACTGTACCCCTACTCCCAGAGCAAGCTCACTTTCGGAAGCTGACTCTAAAGGACAAGATGATTGCCTTGAGGATGAAGCCTGCGGCAGCTGAGCTTCTGCTCAAACAGAAAACCGTGCTGGAGTGGGAAGGCTTTGATGAACAGCTGACTTGGAACACGGTATCTTCGGGTCTTGCCATGGAATCTCCTTTCAGATTATGGAAAGTTAGATGGTACCTACCCCTTAGGGATAGGCAGAGAGCTAGACCAGAAGGCCAGCAGGTGAGGGAGCAGCTGCAGTGCCCTGGCTCTTGCTGGTTCAGATTGCACCCCTATCAGATCCAAAACCTGCCCTCAGGAAACTTGTTTATTTAACAGGTTGCTAATTGTATTTTTTGTCTTTTTATACAGTTCATGAGGTTCTCACAGCAAGTATACTGGGGTGGTTTGCCATTCCCTACTCCAGTGGATCTTGTTTTGTCAGAACTCTCCACTATGACCCATCCATCGTGGGTGGCCCTACACAGCATGGCTCATAGCTTCCCTGAATTATGCAAGCCCTTTGCCACGACAAGGCAGTGATCCCTGAAGGGGATCACAAATGGCATCACCGATGCAATGGACATGAACTCGGGCAAACTTCGGGAGATGGTGAGGGACAGGGAAGCCTGGTATGCTGCAGTCCCTGGGGTTGCAAAGAGTTGGACACAAATGGGTGACTGAATAGCCACAACAATTGTACTTTTACAGTGATTTCCTTCTTCCCCTTCTGTAATATTTTATAAATTTCCTGTTGAGAATGCCAGATGTGGGTCTGGTCCTCAGGTGGGCTAGGACCAGCTCCCCCACCCTGAGGCCACCTGGCATACTGTGAAGAGCAGAGTCAGTGAGAGGATTCCAGGAGGAAGATAAAACCGAAGAAATGCATCCCTTCTCCACCAGGAAACACTCAAAAAGGGGTTTCTTTTTTGTTCTTACTTCTATTTTTATGAGGGTCACCAGGTCTTTACATTCATTCAGAGATCAAATAGCAAAGGAAGCTCATGGACAACATCTTTAGTGACAAATTTGGGCATTTTGATAGCTACCCTCTATAGATCTACTTTTTTCTATTTTTCATCTTATGCTAATGGGGATCAAGCGGGTTTTGAGAAAGGCACAGAACTACTTGATTGACAAACACAAACAAGCTTTTTGCATGGAGGGAGGGAGAGATTTATCTACTCTTTTAACCAGATAATGGGTTCAAAGAAATCTGCCACTTCCTACCTTTTCTCTTCTTCTCCAATCCCTGAGTCTCTTCCTCTCCAGGATGGCTGGCTGGCTGTTATGGTAGGTGGGACTATATGGGACAGAGATCATAGAAAACAGAGAATCAGAGACATCTAGAGTTGGGGAAGTCTAGGTCTACAACCATGGTCAGCGTTGAGGAAGACTGCAGCACTCACTGGCTGTAGGCTTGCAGTCGTCAAAGTGTATGCAGAGTACAGTGGTAACTGACTGTACAACAAAGACTTCTTTAAGTCAAGGTAATTAAATCACTGACTCGATGGACATGAGTTTGAGTGAACTCCGGGAGCTGGTGATGGACAGGGAGGCCTGGCGTGCTGTGATTCATGGGGTCGCAGAGAGTCGGACGCAACTGAGTGACTGAACTGAACTGAACTGAATTCTAACCTACAAAACAATGGGCATGTTCAACTTCCAAGTGTGCCTGGAAATCAAAGCTAAATGCAGTCTCATAGGGAAGATTCACTGAAGAAGGAAATGGCTACCCACTCCAGTATTCTTGCCTGGAGAATCCCATGGACAGAGGAGCCTGATAGGTTCCCAGTCCATGAGGTTGCAAGAGTCAGACACGACTTAGCGACTAAACCACCATAGGCAAGCCAAAAACTTACCTGTCCAACACATGAAAAGATGCTCAACATGACTAGTCATTAGGGAAATGAAATTCCAAATCACAACGAGGTACCACTTTACACGGGTAGCTATTATTTTTTCTTAAGGTAAAAAAATATTAAGTGTTGGTGAAGGTGTAGAGAAACTGGAACTCTTGCAGTGCATCACTGGTGGGAATGTGAAGTGATACAGCCACTGTTGAGAACCGTTTGTGGGGGGTGGTCCTCAAAAATACCCCAAAGAATTGAAAACAGGGACTCAAAAACAGGTATTTGCACACCCATGTTCAAAGCAGCATTATTCACAATAGGCAAGAGGTGGAAGCAATTCAAGTACCCAGCAAGGGATAAACACAATGTAGTATACACACTCTATGGAATATTATTCAGTCTTTAAAAGGAAGGAAATTCTGACACATGCTACAATCATGCTATTACGGTGGTGCAAAAGTAATCATGGTTTTGCATTGTTGAACTTTGCTGTTTGATACTGGAATACATTCTCAATAAATTTGGTTATGTTATACATCATTTTAATGCACATTCTCACTTTATGTTTTTTCACTAATGACTTATTACTTGCTGTTTATAGCTATCTTAGACTAGGGAAATGATGTTAATTCAAGCAATTTTCTTCTTTATTTATTTGTAATTGGAGGATAATTGCTTTACAATATTGTGTTGGTTTCTGCCATACACCAACATGAATCAGCCATAGGTATACACATGTCCCCTCCCTCTTGAACCTCCCTCCCACTTTCCACCACATCCCACCCTTCTAAGTTGTCACAGAGCACTGGTTTGAGGTCCCTGAGTCATACAGCGAATTCCCACTGGCTATCTATTTTACATATGGTAGTGTACATGTTTCCATGCTGCTGCTGCTGCTGCTAAGTCGCTTCAGTCGTGTCCGACTCTGTGTGACCCCATAGACGGCAGCCGACCATGCTACTCTCTCCATTTGCCCCACCCTCTCCTTCCCACTCTGTGTCCATAAGTCTGTTTTTTATGTCTGAATCTCCATTGCTGCCCTGAAAATAGCTTCATCGGTACTATCTTTCTAGATTCCACATATATGTGTTAATATACAATATGTTTTTCTCTGACTTACTTCACTCTGTATAATAGTCTCTAGGTTTATCTACCTCATTAGAACTGACCCAAATGTGTTCCTTTTTGTGGCCCAGTAATATTCCATTGTATATACATACCACAGCTTCTTAACCCATTCATCTCTGAATGGACCTCTAGGTTGCTTCCATGTTTCAGCTATTGTAAATAGTGCTGCAATGAACACTGGGGTACATGTCTTTTTCAATTATGATTTTCTCAGGGAATACACCCAGTAGTTGGGATTGTTGGGTTGTATGGTAGTTTTAGTTCTAGTTTTTTTAAGGAATCTCCGTACTTTCCTCCATAGTGGCTGTATCAATCTACTGGAGCAATTTTCTTATTAGAGTTCAAACTGGATCACAAAGCAGCAGAGACAACTCACAACATCAACAACACATTTGGCCCAGGAACTGCTAATGAATATACAGTGCAGTGGTGGTTCAAGAAGTTTTGCAGAGGAGACGAGAGCCTTGAAGATGAGGAATGCAGTTACCAGCCATCAGAAGTTGACAATGAGCAACTGAGAGGATCTTCAAAACTGATCCTCTTACAACTACATGAAAAGCCAATGAACTCAACATCAACCATTATATACTCATTTGGCATTTGAAGTAAATTGGAAAGGTGAAAGAGCTTGATAAGTGGGTGCCTTGCGAGCTGACCACATGTCAAAAAAAATCTTCATTTTGAAGTGTTGTCTTCTCTTATTCTATGGAAAAACGAGCCATTTCTCAATTGGATTGTGACATGAGATGAAGAGTGGATTTTATATGACAACCAGTGATGACCAGGTCAGTGGTTGGACAGAGAAGAAGCTCCAAAGCACTTCCCTAAGCCAAACTTGCACTAAAAAAAAGGTAATGGTCACTGTTTGGTGGTCTGCTGCCAGTCTGATCCACTACAGCTTTCTCAATTTCAACAAAACCATTACATCTGAGAAGTATGCTCATAAAATCAATGAGATGCATCAAAAACTGCAACACCTGCAGCCGGCATTGGTCAACAGAAAGGGCCCAATTCTTTTCCACAACAACGCCCGACTACACGTCGCACAACCAATGCTTCAAAAGTTGAACAAATTGGGCTATGAAGTTTTGCCTCATCCGCCATATTCACCTGACCTCTAGCCATCCAACTACCACTTCTTCAAGCATCTTGAAAACTTTTTGTAGGGAAAATGCTTCCACAACCAGCAGAATACAGAAAATGCTTTCCAAGAGTTTGTCAAATCCCGAAACATGGATTTTTATGCTATAGGAATGAGCAAACATTTCTCATTGGCAAAAATGTGTTGACTGTAATTGTCCCTATTTTGATTAATAAAGATGTGTTTGAGCCTAATTATAATGATTTAAAATTCATGGTCTGAAATTGTAATTACATTTACACCAAATTAAATACAACACAGATAAACCTTGAAGACATTATGCTACTTATTAAGAAATGTCAGACAAAGAGAAATTAAGGAATCAATCCCATTCACCATTGTAACAAAAGGAACTAAATATCTAGGAATAAACTTACCTAAGGAGACAAAAGAACTGAACACATAAAATTATAAGACACAAATGAAATAAATCAAAGATGACATAAACAGATGGAGAGATATTCCATGTTCCTGGGTAGGAAGAATCAATACTGTGAAAATGACTATACTACTAAATGCAATCTACAGATTCAGTGAGATCCCTATCAAATTACCAATGGCATTTTTCACAAAACTAGAACAAAAAATTTCACAATTCACATGGAAACACAAAAGACTCAAAGAGCCAAAGCAGTCTTGAGAAAGAAGAATGGAGCTGGAGGAATCAACCTTCCTGACTTCAGGTTATACTACAAAGATACAGTCATCAAGACAGTATGGTACTGGCACAAACACAGAAATATAGACCAATGGAACAAGATAGAAAGTCCAGAAATAAACCCATGCACCAATGGGTACCTTATTTTTGACAAAGGAGGCAAGAATATACAATGGGGCAAAAACAGCCTCTTCAATAAATGGTGCTGGGAAAACTGGATAGCTACATGTAAAAGAATGAAATTAGAGCACTTCCTAACACCATCAGTTCAGTTCAGTTCAGTTCAGTCACTCAATCGTGTCCAACTCTTTGCGACCCCATGAATCACAGCACCCCAGACCTCCCTGTCCATCACCAACTCCCGGAGTTCACTCAAACTCATGTCCATCTAGTCGGTGATGCCATCCAGCCATCTCATTCTCTGTCGTCCCCTTCTCCTCCCGCCCCCAATCCTTCCCAGCATCAGAGTCTTTTCCAGGGAGTCAACTCGTCGCATGAGGTGGCCAAAGTATTGCAGTTTCAGCTTTAGCATCAGTCCTTCCAATGGACACCCAGGATTGATCTCCTTTAGAATGGACTGGTTGGATCTCCTTGCAGTCCAAGGGACTCTCAAGAGTCTTCTCCAGCACCACAGGTCAAAAGCATCAATTCTTTGGTGAACAGCCTTTTTCACAGTCTTCTTCACAGTCCAACTCTCACATCCATACATGACCACGGGAAAAACCATAGTCTTGACTGCTGCTGCTGCTGCTAAGTCACTTCAGTCGTGTCCAACTCTGTGTGACCCCATAGACGGAAGCCCACCAGGCTCCCCCATCCCTGGGATTCTCCAGGCAAGAACACTGGAGTGGGTTGCCATTTCCTTCTCCATAGTCTTGACTAGACAGACCTTTGTTGGCAAAGTAATGTCTCTGCTTTTTAATGTGCTATCTAGGTTGGTCATAACTTTCCTTCCAAGGAGTAAGCGTCTTTTAATTTCCTGGCTGCAATCAGCATCCACAGTGATTTTGGAGCCCAAAAATATAAAGTCTGACACTGTTTCCACTGTTTCCCCATCTATTTCCCATGAAGTGATGGGACCAGATGCCATGATCTTCGTTTTCTGAATGTTGAGCTTCAAGCCAACCTTTTCACTCTCCTCTTTCACTTTCATCAAGAGGCTTTTGAGTTCCTCTTCACTTTCTGCCATAAGGGTGGTGTCATCTGCATATCTGAGGTTATTGATATTTCTCCCACCATACACAAAGATAAACTCAAAATGGATTAAAGACCTAAATGTAAAACATGAAACTATAAAACTCTTAGAGGAAAACACAGGCAGAATACTCGATGACATAAATTGAAGCAAGATCCTCTATGACCCACCTCCTAGAGTAATGGAAATAAAAGTAAAAAAGTGGGACCTGATTAAACTTAAAAGCTGTTGCAGAGCAAAGGAAACTCTAAGCAAGGTGAAAAGACAACTCTCAGAATGGGAGAAAATAATAGCAAATGAAACAACTGACAAAGAATTAATTTCCAAATACAAGAAGCTCATACAACTCAATACCAGAAAAACAAACAACCCAATCAAAAATTAGCTGCTGCTTCTGCTAAGTTGCTTCAGTCGTGTCCAGCTCTGTGCAACCCCATAGAGCCCACCAGGCTCCCCCGTCCCTGGGATTCTCCAGGCAAGAACACTGGAGTGGGTTGCCATTTCCTTCTCCAATGCATGAAAGTGAAAAGTGAAAGTGAAGTCGCTCAGTCGTGTCCAACTCTTAGCGACCCCAGGGACTGCAGCCTACCAGCCTCCTCCGTCCATGGGATTTTCCAGGCAAGAGTACTGGAGTGGGATTATCAAAAAGTGGGGAAAAGGCCTAAACAGATATTTCTCCAAAGAAGACATACAAATGGCTCACAAACACACAAACACATGAAAAAAAGCTCAACATTGTTCATTATTAGAGAAATGCAAATCAAAACTACAAAGAGATATCATCTCACACTGGTCAGAATCAAAAAGTCTACAAACAATAAATGCTGGAGAGGGTGTGGAGAAAAGGGAATGCTCTAACACTGTTGGTAGGAATGTAAATTGATATAGCCACTAGGGAAGACTGTATGGAGATTCCTTAAAAAAAAAAACAAAAAAAAAAACTAGGAATAAAACCACCATTTGACCCAGAAATCCCACTCCTAGGCATATACCCTGAAGAAACCAAAATTGAAAAAGACACATGTATCCCATTGTTCATTACAGCACTATTTATGATAGCTAGAACATGGAAGCATCCTAGATATCCATCGACAGATGAATGGATAAAGAAGTTGTGGTACATATACACAATGGAATATTACTCAGCCATAAAAAGGAATGCATTTGAGAGTGTTCTAATGAGCTGGATGAGCCTAGAACCTATTATACAGAGTGAAGTAAGTCAAGAAGAGAAAGATAAATATTGTATTCTAATGCACATATACAAAATCTAGAAAAATGGTACTGAAGAACTTATTTACAGGGCAGCAATGGAGAAACAGACATAGAGAATACACTTACGGACATGGGCAGAGGGTGAGATATATGGGAAGAATAACACGGAAACTCACATTACCATATGTAAAGTATATAGCTAACAGGAATTTGCTGTATGGCTCAGGAAGCTCAAACAGGCACTGTGTATCAACCTAGAGGGGTGGGATGGGGAGGGAGATGGGAGGGAGGTTCAAAAGGGAGGGGATATGTGTATACCTATGGCTGACCTGTTCATCCTAAAGGAGATCAGTCCTGGGTGTTCACTGGAAGGACTGATGTTGAAACTGAAACTCCAATACTTTGTCCACCTGATGTGAAGAGCTGACTCATTGGAAAAGACCCTGATGCTGGGAAGGATTGAGGGCAGGAGGAGAAGGGGACGACAGAGGATGAGATGGCTGGATGGCATCATTGACTCGATGGACATGGGTTTGGGAGGACTCCAGGAGTTGGTGATGGACAGGGAGGCCTGGCGTGCTGTAGTTCATGGGGTCGCAAAGAGTCAGACACAACTGAGTAACCGAACTGAACTGATGGCTGATTCATGTTGAGGTTTGACAGAAAACAACAAAATTTTGTAAAGCAATTATCCTTCAATTAAAAAATAAATAAATAAAGTTAAACAGGAAAAAAAATGTCAGACACGAAAGGACATGTATTGTATGGTTCCACTTATATGAGGTACATAGAAGAGTTAAATTCATCCAGTCAGAAAGTACAATAGTGGTTTATAAGGGGTTGAGGGGAGGAAGAAATGGAGTGTTACTGTTTAGTGGGTAGTTTCAGTTTTGGAAGATAAAATTTTTCTGGAAATGGATACACAAACACTGAATGTATTCAATGCCACTGAATTGTACACTTAAAAACACTTAAAATGGTACATTTTATGTTATGTATGTTTTATCACACATACAAAAAGAATGTGCCTGCCTAGTAATAAAGGCAAATGAAGGACATGGAATAATCCAGCCCCTTAAGGCTCTTTTTCTTATAGCAGAGCTTTGTGTCAGCTTTACATCTAAAATCTGAGCAAATTAGTTTACACAGGCTGTCAGTGCAGGAAAGACTTGGACATGTGACCACAAAAGAATGATTAGTATACCAAATATTGATCATCCAAATATATTTAGACCCATAGAGTTGGAAATTGGCAACTTGCGAATAGAATTTCACACCACATTGGTGTCTGTGAGATGTCAAACACACAAATACAACTGAAAACATTGTAAAGGATGAATTGTTGAAGTCTTTGAATCCCAAGCTCAGGAGTTAGGACTCAACTCGAATGCTACCATCAAAATGAACATTAACCCCTCTCCCCACCATGCTACAGGCTGCTGCTCGATAACCAGATATGCCAGAAATCAATAGGATGTGACTGATGCCAACACCACAGAAAAGGCCAAATGGCTTAGTGTGGGAATGACAGAGCTATACAAGTCAGGTCACATGGATGGGGAGAGCTTATAAGCCACAAGAAGGACCCACCATGTTGCAGGTAGGAGCAGAGCTGTGGCACAGATGCTCACCCAGGCCCTCAGGAAGATGTAAAGCATGTGCCACTGCTGGGCACTTAGAGTGGCAGGAATCCCTGGGGGCAGAAGGACACAAGGATGTCTCCCTGTAGCAGCCACCCAGTTTCTAATGCAAACTCCAGCTGGAACTGGAGCAAAAAGTCCGGTTCTCCTCCACTTTTTAAACTCCTCCCCCAATTCTCTACCCTCAGGCTCACTAACTCCTCTGCTTTGTTTCCAGTCCCACTGCACCAGCAGGCAAAATACCATGGCAACCTGCCCTGAACAGGGAGCTGGGAATGCTGTGTATTGCTGGTCTGGCTGGGCATTGGGACTGGCCACTGCTGCTGCAGCTCCTTAGCCTCTCCTTCTTGCCTGCCTCTTCCTCTGGAAGCTAGCCTTTGCCTCTTGCCTGGGCCAGCTGGGCAGACAGCAGGCATCTGGCATACATCCCTGGCTTGACAAACTAGTGACTACACCTACTGGCCAAAGGATTCCAGGTGGAAAAAAAGACTCTGATGGATGGAGGAGAGGTCTGCAGAAATTCAAGAAATGGATAATCCAGATCCACCACTTGGAATGCAAACGCGCATGCTCAGGTGGGCATGCTCTCTGCTCTCTGCCCCTGTGGATGGCCTGACCCTCCTGGCCGCCTGAGGCCTCCTGCTGCTGGACGGTAGGCAAGTGGTGTGATCTGGAGAGGCCACAGGTCACACAGCAGGACATGGGGAAGTGTGCTGACCCCTCCCCAATCCCCAGGTCTGCTATGTGGCATCCTGGAAAAAAAAGAAATAAACAGTCCCCCATCCCTGGTCTCCGCTCCCTGTGTGTGGCTTGGTGTGCGGAAGTAGGAGAGATTTTTATTTTCCAATGAGCTTGTGCACTCAGGCTGCGGGATCTTGGCCTTCTTGCTTGTAGGCAGGGCTGAATGACTATTGTTTTTCCCAAGTAGCAGTGGGGGTGGAGAGTACACCAAGTCTGAAGGCAAGTTGGAGATCTGATGCAAGTGTGGCAGTGATTATCTGAGTAAATGACAAGGAGCAGTCACCTTTGGGCTGGGGTGAGAAAACTCATTATTGCCTGGTACAGTGACCTGGAGTTTTATATCCCTAAATGTGAGCCAAACAAGTCTGGGACAAAGCAACTCACTCCTCCACCCTAATACCTCCAGCCAGGGAAGTTCAGAGGTGTTAAGCTACTGGGTGGCACCCAGACTGTGCAGGTTCCTATAGCCTTTTGGGTTCATCCTGGCCCAAATCCCTGGTTTATAACTTTCTCTCCTTTCATCACCTAACATACTCTGCTAAATCTTCTCAGATCTCCTCTCCTCCTGGAAACCTACCCCAAAGCCTTTCTCAGCTAAGCCCAGCCAAGGGTCCTCTCTCTCAGCACCCTGAATGATCTCTGTCACGGGGGCTCTGACAGAGCAGTGATAACATTTTATTTGAACAAGTGAAGGAATTTTTTTAAACTTCTATTTAATATAATCAATATTTCATATGGGACTTCCTGGAGATTCAGTGGTTAAGATTTTGCCTTCTGATGCAGGAGGTGTGGGTTCGATCCCTGGTGGGGGACCTGAGATCCCACAGGCCTTAGGGCCAAAAAACCGAGACATAAAACAACAGCAATATTGTAACAAACTGAATAGACTTTAAAAATGGTCCACATCAACAAATCTTCAAAAAGAAATTTCATAAACAAGAGGATGTTTTAACATCAAAAAGTTGGCTTGACAATTTTGGAATTTAAAAAACTGAACACATTTGACTTTATGAAAAATTACATCATCATTTTTCTCGTTTTTAGCCCAGAAGAATGAAAATTTTATGAAAGATGAGCACCAAGTTGCATTTGGGAACTGAACTACAGGCCCAGACACCAAGTAAATAAAAGCTTATCTTGGAAGACAGGTGAACACTTCCCCCACATTTGGATGGCACTCTGAAGGTGGCGCTAGAGGTAAAGAATCCATCTGCCAATGCAGGGGACATAAGAGACATGGGTTCAATCCCTGGGTCAGGAAGATCCCCCTGGAGGAGGGCATGGCAACCCACTCCAGCATTCTTGCCTGGAGAATCCATGGATAGAGGAGCCTGGCGGGCTAAAGTCCATAGAGGTCTCAAAGAGTTGGACATCTCAAAGAGTTGAACTCTCAAAGAGTTCATCTCAAGATTGAAGCAACTTAGCACAGTACACAAAGCACACGCTGAAGTTTGCAGAGCTACCTATACATTCCCATTATCCCCTGCCTTGGAGGTATCATTATTCCCACTTTACCCAAGAGGAAACTGAGGCTCAGAAAAATGAAATCACTTACCCAAAGCCACACAAGTAGGTAAAATCCTAAATCCATGATCTCCTAGGCCTCAACACAGTGCAACTTAACAAGCATTTATTGAGGACAGACTTCTACTGAGGACGGTATTGTTCTGTCAGATGCAAAAATGAAGATGGCATGTCCCACATCCTCACAGAGCTCATGGGGAAGCAAAGAAACTATAGATAACTGGCATTACATCACCACCTCTCAAGGTTGTTGTGACAAGGAATGACACGACTTATGAAGGCTTTTAGCATGAGGCCAGGAATCTAGTAGGCATTCAATAAATATTAGTTTTCTCAGTCCTTTTCATCTTCAAAGCATCAGAGAAGGATGTGGAAAACAGCCCCACTGCCAACATGCAAGCACCCATGCCTCGCAGCCCCACTGCAGTCTTCTTCAGATCACAGGAAAAGTGCTCGGGAATTGTGTCCCTTAACATTTAGTACAGTTCATCCCAGTCCTTTTGGCCTGTTTTTGAGAGGAAAGGATACATGTATCTGAAGGATGAGGTTGGGAAGGGAGGCCCACGGCCAAAGAAAGCTTCTTGGAGGACCAAGAGTCAAGGACCAGCTTGAGTGAGAAGAGGAAGAGATCTGGTGAGTGGCAAGGGGCAGGAATCCTTCAATCCTGGTATGTGAGAAGGCTGAGCAATGGGACAAGAGAGAGCAGATAAAGGGGCCATCACTTAATTTTGTCAGAATGGAAGGGAAGGAGGAGTTGGAGCAGAAAACAAGGGGAGTGAGTTGGGTGCCTAGGTGAAGGGTCTGAGGCTGAGGATGGAGGTTTGCCGAGTCCTCAAGTCTCTAGTCGAAGAAGGCAATGGCACCCCACCCCAGTACTCTTGCCTGGAAAATCCCATGAATGGAGGAGCCAGGCAGGCTGCAGTCCATGGGGTCGCGAAGAGTCAGACACGACTGAGCGACTTCACTTTCACTTTTCACTTTCATGCACTGGAGAAGGAAATGGCAAGCCACTCCAGTGTTCTTGCCTGGAGAATCCCAGAGATGGGGGAGCCTGGTGGACTGCCGTCTATGGGGTCGCACAGAGTCGGACACGACTGAAGCGACTTAGCAGCAGCAGCGGCAGCAAGTCTCTAATAAGTCTTCCTGTCGAGACCAGCTACCATATGGGAAAATTTTTTGCAACCTTTCCACTGACAATGCAAATAGAAAAGAAAGGCCCTGTTCTGGGTCCCTGATCACATGTGCGGTTTCCATGGAGTCTCACAACTGCAGCAAGAGGGGTAGTACTAGCCCCATTTTACCCATGAAGAAACTGAGGCTCAGAGAGATCAGGAATCTTTCCCAATTCATAGAGCTAGCAAGTGATAGAAAGGGAGTGAATGCTTTAAAACCCACACTCTTCTACAAAATTTACACTCTGCTCCAATCAAATTATTTTACTTACCTCGTTATCCAGTTAGCAGAAAAGCTATAAGAGACATTTGAGTAAGACTTGAGAAATGAAAATAATGTTGTGAAGATAATTTGAACAGCCCAGATGTGAAACAATATGGGCTCCAACCAAGGTGGCAGTAGTAGAGCTGGAAAAGATAAGACAGATGTGAATGTGAAGCCAGATGACAACTCCGTTTCAGTCTCTTTTGTGAGCTCATCATTTTCTACCCAAATCTCGGCATTCACCAAGGCTTGGTCCTAGGCTTCACACTCTGTACTGCATCCCTCTATGATCCTGTTCACAATTACAGCTGGACATTTCTATATGTGGACTTCAACCACTGGTGTTCTGCTAAACTAGTTGGGACAGGAGTAGGGGAGGGGATACTAACATGCAGCATTTGCCAACTTCCTTCCTTGCTATAAACACTTTCACTATAACCAATCTGAAGTAACTAATGGTTTGATAATCAGCTTGCAAAATTGCTCAATATTTAAACAACTGGCTTGCAAGAGCTAATGAGAGCCAGCTCCAGAACACCTCTGAATCCACTCAGCCCTCTCCTCTAAACTCTAAGTCCACATAGCTGAATAGCCTGCTGCTTACTTCCTCCCTACTCTTGGATGGTTCAATGGCAACTCAAAATTAACATGCCCCAAACTGAAGGTGTGATCATTCCTCACAAAACCCCATTTTCTGGGTTCTCCAGAATATAACCCTCTATCTACATGGATGTGCAAGACAGATCACTGGGAGCCTTTCTGGACGTCTCCTTCTCTATCTCTTTAATCCTCACACTCAGTCTGTCACCAGATTCTATTGCGTTTTCTTCCTCAGTAGCTCTTGAATCATTCTGTGGCCCCCAAGTTATCACCTAAGTCTAAACCACCACTCTAGATGTCTCCACTGGACTGTGGCAATTACCCTTGGACTGGTCTCCAAAGCAATCACAACACTGAAGCTATAGTGATCAGAGGGATCAGTTCATACTGTGAACATGTCATTCCCTGCTTGGAAACATTCAAGGGCAAGACTAAAAGAGGCCTGCAGGCTTTGCCTGTGTGAGGGCTTCAGGTCTCCCTCACATGTGTGCCTCTCATTCCTCCAGCCACCTGAATACACTATGTTCCCTTCCACCACAGAGTCTTTGCATATGCTCTTTCTTCTGTCTGTTCCTTCCCTTATTTACCTAATTAACTCCTATTCATCCTTCATATTTCATCTCATCTCCCTCAGAGAAGCTTTCTCTGACTTTCCTGTTAAATCCCCTATTATATAGGCTCCCCTAGCGTGTATACATTTGTCTGTAATTATTTGACTATTATCTGCCTCCTCCATGGGACTGTGAAATCCAAACTCCTCTCCGTGGCTCCCAGGGCACTCTACCACATAGTCCCTGCCTAGCTCCTGGGTCTCATCTTTTGGCCTGCTCCAGCCATACTCAACCATGCTCAATGGCTTCTCAAAGCACTGTGTTCTCTCTTGATCAGGCCCTTTTCAAAGCTATGCTTTCTATTGGATCACTTTTTTCCTACCATGGCTTTCACTAGGCTGACTCCTGCTCCTCCTCCAGATCCTGCGCAGTCATTACTTCCTCTGGAAAGCCTTTGTTGCCTCCCCACCTCCTGCCCATGGCTGTGATGGATGCCCCTCCTCTGTGCTCCCATAGCATCAATTTCTTCTCCATCACAGTATGTGCCACCCTGTTCTATCCCTGCCTGCTTACTTGTCTGTAACACATACTCCCATGGCTGCTGAAGTTGCTGAAGGCAGCAACCTGCTCTTGTTCACAGTTGCATGTCTAGCATCCAGCACAGGGCTTGTCATAGAGCTGGTGGTTCAATACATTTTTGTTGAGAAAATCCTGACTTCACCATACCCAAGTGACCTTGGGTAGGTTCTCTCTGAGCCTGTTTCCTCAACTGTAAAATGGGAGGGTGATATTTTGCCAAGCTGTCACGAGGATTAAATGAGATAACATACATACAGCACACAACACAGTAAGCACTCAATAAATGGCAGCTATTATTGGATTACTGGTCAGAAGAAGAGAGAAAAACAAGTCTCTCCTCCCTGCTAGCCCATATCCACACCCATCCTGCTTCCTCCGCCTGTCTTCAGTCTCTTGAATAAAGCTGGAAAACCTGACCCAGCAAAAATAATCCCCTTCAGTAAACTCTTGGGAGAGAACTATCTTCTATATCAACAACACACCCTTGGCTCAGCCTCCAGTGGACCAGGCCCAGGTTGGAGGTCTGGCTTCGCTTTTCACCCTATCCAGATATTTATAGTGTAAACTTTGGATGATGGGGAGGGGCACACAGCCTGTGCCAAGAAACCTCATGAAGGAACTCACACTGGGTCCCCACACAGTAATGCACACTCTTCTGGAATGGGAATGAGACATGAAAATGCTTTGTCAGCTGTAAGATAGAAGAAAGGGATCTTCTCTGCAGTGAGGTGGACATGCAGAGGCTATGGAGTAATCTCCCAACTCTGACTGTAGTCTGCTCTGTCTAGCAGAGAAAAGTCTAGTTCAAGCTCCATCTCAAGCTCTCTGTCTTTATGGTGAAAGAAAGGAATAGTTTTGGATCCCCATCTCCCACTTCTAAACTCCAGCTGAACTGGAACTTCCAATTGACCCCTAACTGCCTCAGTGTTGACATTCAATAAATATGCATTGGTTGCCCAATGCCTCTTTGACTCGAAATCAGAAAGTTGTCCTCTGATACATGTCACATGTGCATTTTGTCCAATAAATGCTGCTAAGTCGCTTCAGTCATGTCCGACTCCGTGTGACCCCATGGACGGCAGTCCATCAGGCTCCTCCGTCCCTGGGATTCTCCAGGCAAGAACACTGGAGTGGGTTGCCATTTCCTTCTCCAATGCATGAAAGTGAAAAGTGAAAGTGAAGCCGCTCAGTCGTGTCCGACTCTTCGCGACCCCATAGACTGCAGCCTACCAGGCTCCTCCGTCCATGGGATTTTCCAGGCAAGAGTACTGGAGTGGGGTGCCATCGCCTTCTCTGTGTCTAATAAATATTTACCTACTATTTTGCTTTTTCACTTAGCATTATTCTGTACAAATATTTTCTCATCACAGCAGAGTTCAGAAGTTGTCAGATTTCGTGACCATATCATAGCCGAATGTACTAAAATAAAAAACTCACAGTCTGCTTAGCCAAATCTCTATAATTGGCTATTTGGGTCATTTCTATTTGTTGCTATAATAAATAGCAAATAATTAATAGTGCTTTGTATAACTTACTTTTGGAAATTTCCTCTTCTGGATATTTTTTCTCTGGAGGTGAATTAGATTTCAGAACTACTTCAGAAAACATATAAGAAAATCAAAGATCCAAAGGCAGGAATGATCTCTGCCATGGAGAAACAGGCCTACCATTCACTCCCACCTCAAGCCTTGAAGCAGAGCCACAGGGAGAAACTACTTGCAAGGCAGTAACGGAATGAGACACTACTATACTCCACCAGACTCTTCCCTTACGGTGAGAAAAAGCCAAACTGAGAGGCCCACAGAGTCCACCTGACCTTTCAAATGAGAGACGAGGACCCTCAGGTGCAACTGCGTGGGCACTGAGAAAATGGCTCCTTCTGGAAACCTCTTGATCTCAGGTCTTCCACGTCAAAATTGGAGCAAGCTACTTGTTTCTCTAAACTAGTCTTTGTTGAGTTTATTGGTAGATACTGACAGCTGCCTAACAGCCATTCCCCTCTCCTTTGTACTTGCTAACAGAACTTCAGTTTGTTCAGGTAGCTGGTAAAGATCCAGATATGAAAGGATCTTTGTCAGTTCCCGCCCCAGGTTTGAATTATAAATGGTCTAAACCAATTATCAGTCTAAGAGTGAGCACATGACACAATTCTGGCTAATGAGATGTAAGCATTAGTCTCCTGGGAAAGTCTCCTCGTCCTGAATATCAGGACAAAATCACCCGAGGAGGAGGGCTTTGTTCCTTCCTCCTTCTTCCTGCTAGAATGCAAATGTGATACCCAGAGATGCAGCAGTCATTTTGTGACCATGAGGCAACAAGGCTGAAAGCCAATTCACTATGGATTGTGGAGCAGGCAAATATTTGCCTCTAAATTTTTTATTTTGTGAAAAAAATAAACTTCTATTTGTTTAAGCCACTATAGTTTGGGTTTTCTGTTACCTGCATCCCAAAGCATACCCAACTGTATCTACCATGCACCCAGCACTTTTTTAAGTACCAATGAGGTTACCAAAGAAATGCAAAACACACTCCTTTACCTCAGAAAGCTGAGTCTACTTAGGGAGACACACACACACACATACACACCTCACAAATAGCACTATGTGAAATATAAGTAAGTGACCAAATAGAAAGGACTCAGGAAACTAATTTAGTCAAGGTATATAGGAAAGGGCCAGAACTAGAAATAAGCACAGCATATCTGAAGAACAGGAAAGACCTGCGAGGATCCTAGAAAGGAAATGGGAGATGTGAACGGATCTTAAGCTGAGGCTATATTCCGAGGACTGAGAACTGTTCATTTATGAGTCTGGTCATGTTCTAATACTCACTGCAGAACCAATCTGGCTGAAATTCACGGCAAAAATTATGCTGTAGGAAGATAAATTGGATGGTGTGGTGTAGACTGAGGCTGGTACACTCAAATGGGTGGTAAAAGTTGAAAGGGACCCAGTGCAAGAGTTAGTCTGAAAGGAGAATAAATAGGACTTGGTCAGTAATTGAATATGTAAAAGGAAGACAGTGGAGTCAGATATCTCCATCAACTATCCAGAGAGAGAGAAAGAGAGAACACGAGAACTCTCAACAGAGAGCAGGAAGTTCAGGAAAGGAGATGAGGCTTGACTTCGATCTGTTGAGATGACGATTGATTAGGAAGATTAATATGTCTATTAGACAATTCCCAAGGCAGAAGCCCCAAATTGGGGTGCAGGGGCAGAAGAGGCAGCATAAAAAGCAACAAGATTTGGTCAAGACCACTGTTCCCCAAACTTCAGTCTTCTATATACTACTTTCATGACTTCTGCCACATGCTTAACACCTAAACTACTATCTTAATATTTTTATTTAAATAAACTTTCTTTTTTAAAACTTCAGCATGTTTCTAAGCAATAACATGCCTGAAAGCACCAATTTTTATGTGCTAATTATATTTTTCTAAAACACATTAAAAGAAATCCATGGCTATTGAAGTTAAAAAATGTTCAGCCATATACCACCTGAAAGTATTTCATGTACCACCAGTGGCCTGCCCACCATCCTTGGGAAAACACTAGCTCAGACACAAGTCATCAGGGACCTGTTTCAGGAGGGTGGGGGCATTTCTAAGAGCCTAATCTCTGTGCAATGGGCCTCTTGAATCCATCCCTTTCTCTCACATAGGCAATTTGCATTCTTTTCTTGGAAAAAAAATCTCTAGCCATCTGGGTCAAGCTGTAGGGGAGAGAGAGATGGAAAGGCAAGGTCCTGACTGTCAGGATGCCTGGGGAGGCTGCTTACTCAGCAGGGATCTCCGGCCACACGAACCAGGTGAAGGTTCTCCTCAACAGCAGTCTGATCACAGAGGGGCCTCAAATCCCCTCATCAGAAGGAAAGATTCCTATAACTTGAGCTAACCAACAAACTCAGAAAGAGGCTAAGTTGCTGCCTTCCTCCTCCCTTTCTTCCCCTCACTCCACCCCCACTCCCCTAGCCCCCTTCCAAATCTGAGCTGGGCTTAGCATAAGAGGAACATGACTCATAGTAACCAAGGACTGAGCTAGAGAGGTCAGGCTGCCAGGATTCCTCCCAGGCTGATGATGAGCAGACCCAGCAGCTCAGTGCTCAGCTCACGGCAGACTCGGGAGTCTGAAAGCTTTGGGCCTTTAGAGATCACAGGGTGACAAACATTCCCCGAGGGAAGGTCAGGAGACCAGAAAATGGCAAAGAGCCGGAATGAAGGAAAAAATACTGTGTTCATTCAATTCTGGCAGGGTTCAAATCTCGCCTCCCCTAATGTCTAAAATCTATCAGGCTCTGAGTCCCTGCCTTCATGGTAAAATAATAACAACAGTAAGACAAAGAAGAAATGTTTATAGGAAAATAACTATATGCCAGGTACCGTGCTGGGTGCTTTTCATGTATTATTTCATTTTCACAAAGAACTCATGAGGCAAGTACTCGGATTGAACTCATTTAAGAAATAAGGAAACTGGGAATCAGAGAGTAGAATTGCCCAAAGTGTCCCAGTAAGTGAGAAGGCCTGTATTTAAGCCTAGGCATCTGGTTCCAGTGAAAGTCACTTGGTCGTGTCCAACTCTTTGCGACCCTATGGACTATACAGTCCTTGGAATTCTGGTTCCAGAGCCCAAATCCTTAACCATTCTGCCTGTCTTACCCACAAAACCTTAGGAAGAATGTTGACATTAGATACCACTGGCTGGACCAAACACAGATCCTTGAATCAGAGCAGAAAAAGTTGGCCAGCAGCCTAGAAGGTAGCCTGAACTATCTGCCAAATATGGAAGATAGTGACTAATAGAATCCCTCAGATGGTCTCTCCTGTGGAATCTGGACATGAGACAAGGACCAGGTCCTCAGTCAATAATGGGAGCAGAAGCAGACACAGGGACACACAGAGAGAGAGTGACCTGAGGCATAAGCCATGAGGCAGTGTAAGAGCCTTGAGTGAAACAGAAGCTATGAAACAGAGTGAGGGTAGAGGGAAATGATTGCTGGCAGCAAGAACAGGAGCTTCTGAATCAAAGAGCATGGGAATTTACAAGTCAGTCATTTAAAATTCTCTCACCGATGTCCTTACCTTTCTGACACCATTGTCCATCCATCATATCCATCTTGCAAATTTCTAAGCCTCGAAGCAATCCAATTATCTACCCTTTCTCTTCCTATCCCAGGACCACTAAGTGCTGCTTGGAGAGAACAGCCCAACTTTGCACGTGGGAAGCATGATACGTTCATGGTCTCGACTACTCCTCGGCACTCAGTATGACTGGGCAACCTTTCTTTGAGCCTCTGTTGGGTTCTCCCTTCCATCCATTCTCTCCAGTGGCTCTCTGAGCACCATGGCCTCCACGTTCATCCACAAACTTCCAGTCCTGTCATATCCTCCTCACTCAACTTCACAGAAAAAGAGAAGCCACAGGCAGTAATGTTCCATAAGGAAATCTACAAGCTCACTCGCCACGCCCATGCTTTCCTCCTGTCCTCTCCAATTCCTCCTGCCTGAGACTGACCCTACTTGTACTCTGCATTCCATCTCCTCCCACCAACCATCTCAGGAAACTCAATTGTCAATCATTCCCTTTCCTACCTGTATCTCCCACCTCTACTACTGGCCTCCTCCCCCTCAGCACTGAAGTATACACTCCCTTCCCTCATAGTCCTCAAGTTATCTGCTCATACTTCCTTTTCACAGATAAAACTTCTGGAAAGAGCTCTCTACACTTGCTATCTCCATTTCCTCACTCCCACTCTTCCAGTCAGTGTAATCTGACATCCAGTCCCACTGCTCCACTGAAACTTGTCACCAACCACCTCCTCGGGGTGAAATCCCACTGTAGTTTCTCAGATCTTCTCTTATATCAGCCTCTCCAAAGCATCATCACCATTGGCCACAGCCACCATCTTGAAACATTCTCTTATTTTGGCTTCTGAGATGCTGTGCCCTGCCCTGGCTTTTCTCCTGCTTCTCTGGCTGCTGCTCAGCCTCTGCATTGGTCTCTTTAATCTCTATCCATCCCACAAATGTTGAGTGTTCAGGGCTCACTCCTAGGCCTTCTTTTCTTCCCTATGATTTCTCCCTGCATAATCTCCCAAGGTTTCAATGAGCTGATGGGTCTCAAGTAAATAATTTCTAGCCAAATATTTCTAGAAATATATATTCATAGCTCCTGAGCCTACAGATTCATATGTCCAATTTTCACTTGAGTGTCTCACAGGCAAGCTAGAGTTGGTATGCCCAAAACTGAACTCATCATTCCTTTGAAGCCTATTCCTCCTCCACGTTGCCTGTAATAATAGCTAATATTTACTGAACACTTCTCATGCTCCAGATAAAGTTCAAAGCACTTTATATACTGTTTCACTTAATTGTTATAAGAAGGATAATATTAATAATCTCATTTTACAGGTAAGGAGACTGAAGCACAGAGAGGTTAAGGAATTTGTGCAAGGTCACACAGCTAATCAATCAGTGGCAGTCTGCTTCAGAATCACTGCTGTTAACTATCACCCTATACTCTTATCACTGCTATCCAGTTGTCCTGACTTTTTTTTTACTGTCCATATATGCTTATTCAGATAATCTATCTCCCTTCTAAATGTGCCTCAGATCCATCCATCTCTCTCCAGTCCCATTACAACTATCTTAACTAGGTCACTATCACTTCTCACCTGGACTCTCAACCACCAGTATCATATCTTCCCAATCCATCTTCCACGCTGCTTCCATAGTGATGCTTCTGAAAGGCAATTCTGATCCAAATGGCAAACATTCCATAGCTCCCCACTGCCCTTGGTATAATGGCCAAGATCCTTCACATGTTATCCATGGTCCTTCATGATCCAGCCTCTGCCTGCATCTCTAAGCTTGTATCTTCCTGCTCCTCTCTACCACCTAACTTTCTTCCTTCTCACCTGCCTTCACCTGGATAACACCTACTTATCCTTCTGTTCTTTGTTTAGCTGAGGGACTACTCCTCTAGGAAGCTCACCGTGACTCCCCAAGTCTAGCTCAGGTCCCATTCCTTTATTACCTTGTATCCATCCTGATCAGAGCATTTCTCGTGCCCTATACTATCTGTTTAGTCATTTTCTTCCCCTACTAGACTATAAGTTTTTAAGACCAGGACTTTGTCTTGATCACCTCTGTACCCCACCAAAGCTTGGCACAGTTTGGTGAATGCCATGCATGTATAAGCCATACCAAGCTTCTCTCTTCCTTTGTCTTTCTCCAGGCAACACACAGTGGTATGCAGAAGCACCCGTAGGAGGCTGAGACCTGGGGCCAGCTTCCTGACACAGGTCCTGTGCTCAGAGGCTAAGGATATGTGTCCTGGGCTATCAGGCCATATCTTCCTTCCCAGGAGTAGGGAAATGTTCTCCCTTCACTCCATTTCCTGGACTTGCTTTGCATTATGAATTTCAGTTATCCCTTGGCTTTTAGAACTGGAATCTAGCTGTGTGTTAGTTACTGACTCTTTTAATAGCCTTGTGAGATCAATGGGAATGCAACGGAAATAACAATGATGACTCATGCAGCCCATCTGACTCTCCTCCCCGCCCCACTCTGTACAACATCCAGTCCCACCACTGGCAACTCAAGTGTCACTCCAGGGGAGGTAGCTGCAGTGCCTTGATTATCTCAGGCATCATGCATGGGAGGAGAAGCCAAAGTGAGACCTCATGTGAGATGCCAGTCAGATTCTACAGTCAAATGCCCTGTTGGGCTTTGAGCCAATGGAACACCGACAGAAGGAAACAGAAAGGAATGAGAACTTCCAAGGAGAAAAGTGCTCTGGCTGGGAAATGCATGCAGAATGGAGCAGCTTGCCTTACCAGTATCATTTAAAGGGAAGCAGAGCTACCTGAAACTCAGGTGGGCTTCCTCAACCCTGCCTCATGCAATCCCTTTCTTCCAGAACATTCTCAGATAGAAGCAGGTCATGTCGTGCTATATCACAGTGGGCAAGTGAGCTGTGATGGTCTTTAAGTACTGTTCTCCAAATATTCTCATCTCTTTGCCTTTGGGCTACAAGGTAAGATAGCCAATTACAGTTTGGTAGGTCCATATGAAGAGTTCTGTCCATGCCACAGAATTAAAATACGTCACTTCCAGGCTGAAACGTTTTGTCATAGACATGTAGTAAGAGCCCAGAATTGGCCTGTATTGTTAGGATACACTAAGATTTTGAGTTGTCTGTTACTGTGGCACAACCTAGCTCATCCAGACTGGTACATAAGCTAAAATCTTCCCTTTAGGGTTTGTCATTATCAAGGAAGGGAAACCATAACCACTGGACTGAAAAGAAAGACAATTATTTAGCAAAATGACGACCACAAAAATACTTAGCACATTGGTAATATGTTATTAGCAATGTTCTAGATCATTATTTGAGAAGTGGGTTCTTGCATGTTTGTTATATTAGTAGATTGATAAATTTAGGGTAAAAAATTTACCACAAGTGTGATGATCTTGGAATGCAACCAGCAATTCCAAAATACATAGCATAGCCCAAGAGTCTAAACTAAACCTGATCCAGTTAAGACACAGGTCCTAAGAGGTTTTAAATCCTTAGGTCCAGGACCAGATCCAGCCCTTCTTAGCCTAGCTCTGACTCTCCAGCCCTGCAGAACTGCAGATTTCTCTTCTGCTGCTTTTCCACTCCTGGCTGCAGCCCCCTATTTCAAGTCCCTTAAATCACTAAGAAGATGAGTTCTACTTCCTGGTTCTCCCTAGGCACTTTCAGGTCTCTGACACCAAAGGAAGGTGCTGGGTGTCCCTAGTACACATAGATCTGTAACTCATCAACCCTCTTATAGGGAGGGATCTCCTAACAGACAGAGTGTGTTTTGAAGTCAAACAGAGCTGGGTTTGAATTCCAGCAACACAACTTACTTGTTATATGATCTTGGATAAGTCATTTTGTCTCTCTGAGTCTCAATGTCTTCATCTTCAAAATAGGAACAATCACACTTAGAAGTCAAGGAACTGCTACAAGTATTCTATAGTGAGGCTGCAAGCAGAAAAACACTGGAAATTTTATAGTTAATGTACAATGTTGTGTTAATCTCTACTGCACAGCAAACTGACTCAATTATACATATATATTCTCCCTTTTTCAAAATGGCAACTGACTTGTACTAAAGCTCTAATCTCATTTTTTTCTCATTTGAAATTCTTCTTTTTCTTCTCTCAGTCTAAACTACCTCCACCCCTTCCACTACCACACACACACCACCATCACCATTCTCACTACCAGTGGCTACCTTCATTCAAACTTGTCTCTCATTCATTGTCTAGTTCAGGGATTTTACTTATTTTTGTTTGTTTATTTTTAGGAACATCATCCTTTTTGGCAAACAAAATCACCTGTAGCTCTCCAATATAAAAGGCAAGATGAGAACTGCTCATGGCAGCCCCAGAGTCTGAGGGACTCTCGAAGGCTCAATGGATCACACATTGAAAACTACTGGGATCTTTGCCCATTCCAAGTCTATAGAATGTCAGGGCTGGCAAACCTCTTAGAGGTCATCTGCTAATCCACTGTCTACATTTCTAGATGGGACACAGGTCTGGGGATTTAGAGAGTTGTTGAGTCCTAGGGCTGGAAAGGACCCTGAAGGCCACCTTAGGCCCCAAGCTGACTGACAAGTGGTCAGTGCAGAGCAGGGAGGGAGGGAGCCAGGCCTCCTACTCCTGTCTCTAGACTTTGGGAGCACAGTGGCCTCTCACCATGCCCAGCAATAAGCATCATCGTGTTATCCAGAGCTGGGAAACCCAGATTCAAAGCTCAGCTCAGCCACTTGGTAGCTATGTGGAGTCTTTACCAGCTGAGCCACAAGAGAAGCCCTATGTGGCCCCAGGCAAATCAATTCCTCTCTCCGTATTTTTCTCTATCTGCATTTTTCCCTCTGTAAAATGGGATAGTGATGCTTATCTCATAGAAGTTGTATGTAACCAAAATGTCTTTACCTCTGTAAAACACTCATAGTGACACTTGGCTTTCAGAATTTCCACGTGGGACACAGACAGTGGTGGTAGGAAGGAAGAGAGGTACATCACACATTTCTCCCTTTTTCAGGCAAGAGACAGATTCACTCGCCTCCACAGAACTCTGATTCTTAATTATGAGAAGCCTCTGGCCTCTCACAAATGCCCTTGGCTTTTTGTAGCAAAGAAACTGCTTCCTAGTGGGGCTGTAAGGCTAAGGCTCACTCCTCCCTGCCTCCGGCCATCCTTTTGGTCTACTGCCCCTCAAGCACATAGGCTAAACGACTGCCCTGTTGGTCTTTTCCAAGAAAAATTTGGGCAACCAGCATCTGCATTGAGCCCATTACCACCCATTTGCCTCAATGATGCAAACTCCCACCCTCAGGTCCTGGAAACACTGAGCTGAGAGGTGATCCTCAGTCAGATTCAACCCTGACTGGAACCAGCCAGTCAGTGGCCAAGAATCATTCTTCTTTTTCTTGTTTTATTTTTGTTTTGTTTTTTAATTGAACGATATTTGCTTTACAGAATTTTGTTGCTTTCTGTCAAACCTCAGCATGAATCAGCCATAGGTATCTCCTCCCGTTTGATTCTCCCTCCCATCTCCCTCCCCATCCCACCCCTCCAGGTTGATACAGAGCCCCTGTTTGAGTTTCCTGAGCCATACAGCAAATTCTTATTGGATATCTATTTTACACATGGTAATGTAAGTTTCCATGTTACTCTTTCCATACTTCTCACCCTCTCCTGCCCTCTCACCATGTCCATAAGTCTATTCGCTATGTCTGCTTCTCCACTGTTGCCCTGTAAATAAAATCTTCAGTACCATTTTTCTAGATTCTGTATATGTACATTAGAATATATTTATCTTTCTCTTTCTGACTCACTTCACTCTGTATAATAGGTTCTAGGTTCATCCATCTAATTAGAACACTCTCAAATGCATTCCGTTTTATGGCTGAGCAATATTCCATTGTGTATATGTACCACAACTTCTTTATCCATTCATCTGTCGATGGACACCTAGGTTGCTTCCATGTTCTAGCTCTTGTAAATAGTGCTGCAATGAACAATGGGATACATGTATTTTTTTAATTTTGGTTTCCTCAGGGTATATGCCTAGGAGTGGGATTGTTGAGTCATATGGTGGTTTTATTCCTAGTTTTTTTTTAATAGGAATCTCCATACTGTCTTCCATAGTGGCTGTATCAATTTACATTCCCACCAACAGTGCAAGAGTGTTCCCTTTTCTTCACACTCTCTCCAGAGTTTATTCTCTGTTGAATTTTTGATGATGGCCATTCTAACTGTTGTGAGGTGATCTCATTGTGATTTTGATTTGCATTTCTCTAATGACGAGCGATGTTGAGCGTCTTTTCATGTGTTTATTACCCATCTGTATGTCTTCTTTGGAGAAATGTCTGTTTAGGTCTTTTTCCCACTTTTTGATTGGGTTCTTTGTTTATCTCCTATTGAGTTGTATGAGCTGCTTGTATATTTTGGAAATTAATCCTTTGTCAGTTGTTACATTTGCTATTATTTTCTCCCATTCTGAGGGTTGTCTTTTCACCTTGTTTAGTTTCCTTTGCTCTGCAAAAGCTTTTAAGTTTAATCAGGTCCCACTTGTTTACTTTTGTTTTTATTTCCATTATTCTAGGAGATGGGTCACAGAGGATCTTGCTTTGATTTATGTCATCAAGTGTTCTGCCTATGTTTTCTTCTAAGAGTTTTATAGTTTCTGGTCTTAAATTTAGGTCTTTAATCCATTTTGAGTTTATCTTTGTGTATGGTGTTAGGAAGTGCTCTAATTTCATTCTTTTACATGTAGCTGTCCAGTTTTCCCAGCACCATTTATTGAAGAGGCTGTCTTTGCCCCATTGTATATTCTTGCCTTCTTTGTCAAAAATAAGGTACCCATTGGTGCATGGGTTTATTTCTGGACTTTCTATCTTGTTCCATTGGTCTATATTTCTGTGTTTGTGCCAGTACCATACTGTCTTGATGACTGTATCTTTGTAGTATAATCTGAAGTCAGGAAGCTTGATTCCTGTAGCTCCATTCTTCTCTCTCAAGACTGCTTTGGCTATTCGGGGTCTTTTGTGTTTCCATATGAATTTTGAAATTTTTTGTCCTAGTTCTGTGAAAAATGCAGTTGGTAATTTGATAGGGATTACACTGCATCTGTAGATTGCATTTGGTAGTATCATCATTTTCACAATATGGATTCTTCCTGCCCAGGAACATGGAATATCTCTCCATTTGTATATATCGTCTTTGATTTCTTTTATCAGTGTCTTACACTTTTCTGTATACAGTTCTTTTATTCCTTAGGTAATTTTATTCCTAGATACTTAATTATTTTTGCTGCAGTGGTGAATGGGGCTGAGTCCTTAATTTCTCTTTTTGATTTTTCATTGTTAGTATATAGAAATGCAAGTGATTTCTGTGTATTGATTTTGTGTTTTGAAACTTTGCTAAATTCACTGATTAGCTCTAGTAATTTTCTGATACTTTCTTTAGGGTTTTCTATGTACAGTATCATGCCATCTGCAAACAGTGAGAGCTTTACTTCTTCTTTTCCAATCTGGATCCCTTTTCTTTCTTTTTCTTCTCTGACTGCTGAAGCTAGGACTTCCAGTACTATGTTGAATAACAGAGGTGAAAGAAGACACCCTTGTCTTGTTCCTGATCTTGGGGGGAATGCCTTCAGTTTTTCACCATTGAAAATAATGTTTGCTGAAGGCTTAGCATATACAGCCTTTACTATGTTGAGGTAGGTTCCTTCTATGCCCATTTTTTGAAGAGTTTTAATCATAAATGGGTGCTGAATTTTGTCAAAGGCTTTTTCTGCATCTATTGAGACTATCACATGGTTTTTATCTTTCAATTTGTTAATATGGTGTATCACATTGATTTGCATATATTGAAGAATCCTTGCATTCCTGGAATAAACCCAACTTGATCATGGTGTATGAGCTTTTTGATGTGTTGCTGAATTCTGTTTGATAAATTTTTGTTGAGGATTTTTGCATCTGTGTTCATCAGTGATATTGGCCTGTAGTTTTTGTGTGTGTGCTGTCTTTGTCTGGTTTTGCTATCAGGGTGATGGTGGCCTCGTAGAATGTGTTTGGAAGTGTTCTTTTCTTTGCAAATTTTGGAAAAATATTTTAGATGTATAGGCATCAGCCCTTCTCCAAATGTTTGATAGAATTCTCCTGTGAAGCCATCTGGCCTTGGGCTTTTCTTTTTTTGGGAGATTTTTTATCACAGCTTCAATTTCAGTGCTTGCAATTGCATTGTTCACAATTTCTATTTCTTCCTGGATTAGTCTTGGAAGATTGAACTTTTCTATGAATCTGTCCATTTCTTCCAGGTTAACCATTTTACTGCCATATAATTGTTCATAATAGTCTCTTATAATCCTTTGTATTTCTGCATTGTCTGTTGTAATCTGTCCTTTTTCATTTCTAATTTTGTTGATTTGATTCTTCTCTCTTTTTTTTTTCTTGATGAGTCTGGCTAAAGGTTTGTCAATTTTGTTTTCCTTTTCAAAGAACCAGCTTTTAATTTTATCAATCTTTACTATTGTCTCTTTCATTTCTTTTTCATTTATTTCTGCTTGCATTTTTATGATTTCTTTCCTTCTACTAATTTTGGGGTTTTTTGTTCTTTTTTTCTCCAGTTGTTTTAGGTGTAAAGATTGTCTATTTGATGTTTTTCTTGTTTCTTGAGGTAGGATTGTATTGCTATAAAGTTCCCTCTTAGAACTGCTTTTGCTGCATCCCATAGGTTTTGAGTTGTATTTTCATTGTCATATGCTCTTAGAGACTTTTTTATTTTCCTTTTGATTTCTTCAGTAACCTGTTGGTTATTTAGAAACATGTTGTTTAATCTCCATGTGTTTGTGTTTCTTAGTTTTTTTCTTATAATTGATGTCTAGTCTCATAGCATTGTGGTCAGAGAAGATGCTTGATGTGATTTCAATTTTCTTAAATTTACTGGAGGTTTGATTTATGACCCAAGATACGGTCTATCCTGGAGAATGTTCCATGTGCACTTGAGAAGGTGTATTCTTCTGCATTTGGATGGAATGTCCCGAAGATATCAATGAAATCCATCTCATCTAATGTATCATTTAAGACTTATATTTCCTTATTAAGTTTCTGTTTTGATGATCTTTCCATTGGTGTGAGTGGGGTGTTAAAGTCTCCTTATATTTTTGTGTTACTTTCTATTTCTCCTTTTATATCTGTTAGTGTTTATCTTATGTACTGAGATGCTCCTATGTTGGGTGCATAGATATTTACAATTGTTATGTCTTCCTCTTGGATTTATCCCTTGATCATTATGTAGTGTCCTTCCTTATCTCTTGCAATCTTCTTTATTTTAAGGTATTTTGTTTGATATGAGGATTGTTACTCCAGCTTTCTTTTGCTTCTCATTTCATGGAATGTATTTTTCCATCCTCTCACTTTCAGGCTATACATGTCTTGAGTTCTGAAGTGGGTTTCTTGTAGACAGCATGTATATGGGTCTTGTTTTTGTATCCATTCAGTCAGTCTGTGTCTTTTGGTTGCAGCATTTAATCCATTTACATTTAAAGTAATTATTAATATATATGTTCCTATTGTTATTTTCTTAATTGTTTGGGGTGATTTTCTAGATCCTTTTTCTTCTCTTGTATAATTCTTGACTGTTAGTCCCTTTAACATTTGTTGTAAAGCTGGTTTGGTGGTACTGAATTCTCTTAACTTTTGCTTGTCTGAAAAGCTTTTTATTTCTCCATCAATTTTGAATGAGATCCTTGTCAGGTACAGTAATCTTGGTTGTAGATTTTTCCCTTTCAGTACTTTAAATATATCCTGTGGTTCCTTTCTGGAGTCTCTGCTGAAAGAACAGCTGTTAAACGTATGAGGTTTCCCTTGTATGTTACTTGTTGCTTCTCCCTTGCTGCTTTTAATATTCTTTCTTTGTGTTTAGTCTTTGTTGGTTTGATTAGCATGTGTCTTGGCATGTTTCTCCTTGGGTTTATCCTGTATGGGACTCTTTGCCCCCTCTTGAACTTGACTGACTATTTCCTTTTCCATGTTGGGGAAATTTTCAACTATAATCTCTTCAAAAATGTTCTCATACCCTTTCTTTTTCTATTCTTCTTCTGGGACCCCTTAATTCGACTCTTGGTGCATTTGATATTGTTCCAGAGGTCTCTGAGACTATCCTCAGTTCTTTTCATTCCTTTTACTTTATTCTGCTCTTCAGAAATTATTTCCACCATTTTATCTTCCAGCTCACTGATTCATTCTTCTGCTTCAGATATTCTGCTAGTGATTCCTTCTAGAATATTTTTAATTTCAGTAATTGTGTTGTTTTTCTCTGTATGTTTTTATTCTTAAATTCTTAATTAAAGAATTTAAAAGAATTCTTTAATTCTTTTATTCTTTAATTCTATGTCTTTGTTAATTGATTCTTGCATTATCTCCGTTTTCTTTTCAAGGTTTTTTATCATCTTTACTATCATTCTGAATTCTTTTTCAGGGAATTTGCCTATTTCCTCTTCATTTATTTGCATATCTGTGTTTCAAGTTTGTTCCTTCATTGTGTAGTATTGCTCTGCCTTTTCATTATTTTTTTAACTTATTGTGTTTGAGGTCTCCTTTTCCCAGGCTTCAAGGTTGAATTCTTTCTTCTTTTTGGTTTCTTCCTAAGGTTGGTCCAGTGGTTTGTGTAAGCTTGTATAGGGTGAGATTTGTGTTGAGTTTTTGTTTCTTTGTTTGTTTTTCCTCTGATGGGCAAGGCTGAGTGAGGTGGTAATCCTGTCTGCTGATGATTGGGTTTGTAATTTTATTTTGTTTGTGGACACGCTAGTAAAGTGATGCTCAAAATTCTCCAAGCCAGGCTTCAGCAATATGTGAACCATGAACTTCCAGATGTTCAAGCAGGTTTTAGAAAAGGCAGAGGCACCAGAGATCAAATTGCCAACATCCGCTGGATCATGGAAAAAGCAACAGAGTTCCAGAAAAACATCTATTTCTGCTTCATTGACTATGCCAAAGCCTTTGACTGTATGGATCACAATAAACTGTGGAACATTCTGAAAGAGTTGGGAATACCAGACCACCTGACCTGCCTCTTGAGAATCCTGTATGCAGGTCAGGAAGCAACAGTTAGAACTGGACATGGAACAACAGACTGGTTCCAAATAGGAAAAGGAGTACGTCAAGGTTGTATATTGTCACCCTGCTTATTTAACTTATATGCAGAGTACATCATGAGGAACGCTGGGCTGGAAGAAGCACAAGCTGGAATCAAGATTGCCAAGAGAAATATCAGTCACCTCAGATATGCAGATGACACCACCCTTATGGCAGAAAGGGAAGAGGAACTCAAAGGCCTCTTGATGAAAGTGAAAGAGGAGAGTGAAAAGGTTGGCTTGAAGCTCAACATTCAGAAAACTAAGATCATGGCATCTGGTCCCATCACTTCATGGGAAATAGATGGGGAAACAGTGTCAGACTTTTGGGGGGCTCCAAAATCACTGCAGATGCTGATTGCAGCCAGGAAATTAAAAGACGCTTACTCCTTGGAAGGAAAGTTATGACCAACCTAGATAGCATATTAAAAAGCAGAGACATTACTTTGCCAACAAAGGTCTGTCTAGTCAAGGCTATGGTTTTTCCCGTGGTCATGTATGGATGTGAGAGTTGGACTGTGAAGAAAGCTGATCACGGAAGAATTGATGCTTTTGAACTGTGGTGCTGGAGAAGACTCTTGAGAGTCCCTTGGACTGCAAGGAGATCCAACCAGTCCATTCTAAAGGAGATCAATCCTGGGTGTTCATTGGAAGGACTGATGCTAAAGCTGAAACTGCAATACTTTGGCCACCTCATGCGACGAGTTGACTCCCTGGAAAAGACTCTGATGCTGGGAGGGGTTGGGGATGGGAGGAGTCGGGGAATACAGAGAATGAGATGGCCGGATGACATCACCAACTCGATGGACATGAGTTTGAGTGAACTCCGGGATTTGGTGATGGACAGGGAGGCCTGGCATGGTGTGATTCATGGGGTCGCAAAGAGTTGACACTACTGAGCGACTGAACTGAACTGAACTTAGATGAGGCATCCTGCACAGGGTGCTACTGGTGGTTGGATGATGCCGGGTCTTGTATTCAACTGGTTTCCTTGTGTGAGTTCTCACTATTTGATATTCCCTAGGGTTAGTTCTCTGGTAGTCTAGGGTCTTGGAGTCAGTGCTCCCACTCCAAAGGCTCAGGGCTTTATTTCTTTTTTTCCTCCAGCTCTTCCAATTTACCATGGCTGCATATTTGTATAGGTCCAGTGGTCTCGAAAAAAGGCAGCCCAGTTTCCTAGCATGCAGCAGGGCTCCACAGGAGCAGAGGAGACCTTCTCGTAAAACTGTGTCAGTTTTTCTAGAAGTTGCCTGAAGAACTGTTCTCTTACAGAGAAACTGGAACTCTCTGTGAGAGGAAAAATTCTATATAGCGGGCGTCCTTGAAACACAAATGAAAAACCTCTCTGCCACCTGGGACAAAAGATTCCTGGCAAAGGAAACAGAAAACCTGAAGAACTCTGAGAGGAAAAAGCTGAGGACAGTATCTCTTTCGGTGAAGCAGGTTATGGGAAATCGCCTGCATACGTGGGATTTAAATGCGACGCCATGACTCATTCTTTTTATTTCCGTTTTCCACTCCTCTCTCCCGTCTAATGAGCTGCCCAGGTGACAGGATGTGCATTTAGTTAGCGATTATCCTTAGCCACAGATTGTTACTTTGAACTTATGAACATGTGGTGTAATAAATGTACAACCACTACGGTTTTCACATTTCCCAAGGTTAGAAGCCTCTCTGACAGCATAAAAGGTTCTATCAACTTAGGTATCTCATTGCTGCTGACCTCCTCCAAAGAGTAAAACAGGAGGAGGCCCTGAGAGGGTGCAGCTATTGTTTTTGAGTTTTAATTAAAAACCATTAGCAAAACGTTGATTCCTATCAAAAACAAAAATATTGTCAAGGACACATTAGAGACCCTGAGGGACCCCTGGACTACTGATTGTAGGAGGTCTAGAAAAAGCTGCCACAGTGATGTGGGTGCCATGGGATGTGTATATGTTTGTGAACATGTGGGTGTGCATGTGTTTGTGGTCATGTGTATCTACTATCAAAGAGCGCTCCTGAAAAACAAAAAAGGGCCTGCCAGTTACAAAATAGCTGGAGGTGCACCCTAAAAGAACTCCAAGCTGAGACTCCTCTCAGTTATTACAAGGTATGCCTTGACAAACTCAAGAATTCTGAGATTCAATTTCAGTTAAGAATGGACACCATCTAACTACCCACACATTCAAGCCGAAAACCTAGCAGTCATCCTTGACTCTCTCATACTCCTTACTTTCCACATCCAATCCATTAAAAAATCTTTTCTGCTTTACTCCAAAATATACTTAAATCTCTCCATTTCTCCCCACCTTTACTTCCATCAGTGTGTGTCAAGTCACCATCATCTTTGACCCAGACCGGGCCTCCTCACTGGTCTCCTTTTTCCATCCTTGCTGCCCTACAGTCCATTCTCTACACAGCACTCAGGGGGATCTTTTAAAGTACATAAGTCAGATCATAGCCCCTTTTCCTGTTGCAGCAATTATGGAGGCACATGTTCAAAATGAAACCTCCAGAGAATTCCCTGGAGGTCCAGTGGTTAGGATTCTGCGCTTTCACTGATGAGGGCATAGGTTCAATCCCTGGTCAGGGAACTAAGATCCCACAAGCATCACGTCATGATCAAAAGAAAAGAAAAATCCAACAAACAAACAAAAAGCCAAAATGGAACATCTACCAGCCTGGATCACTGTGACTATGATGAACAGAGCCCACTTCCCTGGATAGTTGCATAAGTTAGAATTTTGTAGTATCTGTTACTTCATCATAACTTAGCCTATCCTGACTGATTCATTGAAGTCATGCATATTTCTGGGGAAAGCATTATGGCTTCAGCTGATTCCTAAAGGAATCTGCGACCACAAAGGAGTCTCTCAACAATTGGCCAAGAAGGAGAGGGGAGCTGGCTGACTGGACACAGTGCTCAGAGGGTACCATGAACAGACCTGATTATGTATGCCTCAGGCAGGGGCATCACATGGATGAAGTGAGTCAAGAGGGTAGACTGCTCAGCAGTCAGGCAATCTGTACTTACACCAGGACAGAGGACAGGATCTTGGTCCAGTTGGGGTGGGATGGTGGGCCAGGACTGGAGTACAAAGGAGGGTGATTGTGTAGAATTTGGGAGTAGGAATCAACATGGTAGGGGTGGCAAGATTGGGGGAAGGAGAGGAAGGAAGAGGAAACAACTAAGAGGAAACACAGATCTCCAAGGGTCACTCTTGGAGGTGCCCAATCTTATATCAAATTGGCAGCAAGAAGACTCAGGGACCAATGCAGGGCCCTAGCTGTTGTCATAGGTTCTCCAGCTCCTGGGTCTGCTAAAGCTGATGGGATATTCCTTGCCTCAGACAGGACTGGTTCAGGGGTTACTATGATGAACCAAGTTGGCTACAGTGAACCTGCCTGGAAACAGCTAGGGCAAGCAGAGGCGGGAGAAATGAGGAAAGGCTTATATCAACAAAATAACAGCTGATAGTTATCCAGGGCTTTTCACACGCCAGGCACTATGGCAAGTATATCACAAGCATGCTCTCTCCATAATCCTCACACAAACTCCATAAAGGTAGGACTACTCTCCACTTATAGTCATTAAGTAACTTGCCTACGATCATGCAGCTAGTAAATGTCAGAGCCCTGATCTGAAACTAGGATGTCTCCTCCCCAGCCTATGCCTTTAACCACTTTATTTTCTCCTTGGATTTATGTACATATTTATTTTCCTTCCTCCTGGTTTCTCATTCCACCCCATTTCCTGCCACCTGTTCAATGCCTTCTTCTCACACTCCTCTACTTGACATGACAAAAAAATTGAGTACACCTTGACTTGTCATCATTGTTCGTTTTCTGGTCATTTATCTTCTGGCTCAATGTTTCAGCAGTTCAGCTTTCCATATATTGACAACTGACAGATGATCCCTATCTAGAACCACAGAGTCTATGGCACACCTCTCTGACCAGTATGTAATAGCAGAGAAGCAAGAAGTTCTTTTGAACAGGGTGACTGTCACTGGGAAAGGAGGTAGTGCAGCACTCTGTGCATAGACTGCAAATGAATCAAGGAATCAGGGACTTGGGAGCTGTAAACACTCCTGGAGGGGGTTGGTAGCAATTCTGGGGAGATGAAAGTTTGTAGAAAGGAGGCCAAGGATTCCCCAGGAGTGTAGGCTTTGAGGTTTGGGAAATGCTTGCTGTAGTGGGGGAAAGGTTCAAAGAGGGGAGGAGAAGTTGCAACATTGATTTTCTCTGATTATCTGCAACTATTTGGGATGGACCTGAGTCAGTTCTGTTATCAGAGAAAACAAAGAGCACTGATTGTTCTTAGAGTAATGGAATTCTAATCTGGCCTTGCCACTTACTGGGTGCCCCAGGTGGCACCAGTGGTAAAGAACCCGCCTGCCAATGCAGGAGACATAAGAGATGCAGGTTCAATTCCTGGGTTGGGAAGATCCTCTGGAGGAGGGCATGACAACCCACTCCAATATTCTTGCCTGGAGAATCCCATGGACAGAGGAGCCTGGTGAGCTATAGTCCACAGGGTTGCAAAGAGTTGAACATGATTGAAGTGATTTAGCACGTGCATGCACACAGGTGTCCAGAACAGGCAAGCCATAATAGCTTCTCTGGTACTCAGTTTCCTCATCTGCAAAATAAGGACAAGAGCTCTATACCTTCTTCATAAGGATGATTTGGAGTAAGTAACAATGACATCTGCAAGTCACCTCAAACTCAATAACACTGATTCTGCCTTCCCTGAAGCTGCCCATGCTCCAGTGTTCTTTATCTTGATGCAGACCATTCCTCCCAACACCGTCACCTAGACCAAAAATCCTGTTGCCTCCCTAAGAGAACACTGTCTCTATAACCTCATTTACTTTTGCACCTGTGAATCTGTCCACTTTCTCCCCAGAGTTACCACTGCCACCCTTGGGAAAGTGAAAGCGAAAGTTGCTTAGTCGTGTCCAACTCTTTGCGACCTCATGGACTATACAGACCATGGAATTCTCCAGGCCAGAATACTGGAGCGGATAGCCTTTCCATTTTTCCAGGGGATTTTCCCAACCTGGAATCAAACCCAGGTCTCCTGCATTGCAGGCAGATTCTTTACTAGCTGAGCCACCAGGGAAGCCCAAAAATACTAGAGCGGGTAGCCTATCCCTTCTCCAGCTGATCTTCCCAACCCAGGAATCAAACCAGGGTCTCCTGCATTGTAGGTGGATTCTTTACCAACTGAGCTATGAGGGAAGTCCCCATAGCTTCCCTCATAGCTTGGGAAACCCTTGGGAAAATCCCATCATTTCTCTCTTGAACTACAGTAATACCCTCCTTACTGGCTCTGCTCTTTCTCCAACTGCCTTCAGTCTGTTTTCTGCATAGCAGCCAGAGTGAAAGTTTTGAAATCAAATCAGATCATGTTGCTTCTTTGCTTCATTGGCTTTCTATTGCTTTTAGGATAAAATCTTAGGACTTCTTCCACAGCCCTCCAGACCCTGTGAAGACGAGACTGGTCATCTTTAGGCAGCTTTTCTTCACCTAGTGCTGCTCTTTCTCTTATTCCCATGTGCCTCAACACATTCACTTCTTTTTGTTTTTTGTTTGTTCAGTCACTAAGTTGTGTCCAACTATTTGTGACCCTGTGGACTGCTGCACGCCAGGCTTCCCTGTCCTTCACCATCTCCCAGAGTTTGCTCAAACTCATGCTTGTGATGCCATCCAACCATCTCATCCTCTGTCGTGCCCTTCTGCCTTCAATCTTTCCCAGCATCAGGGCCTTTTCCAATGAGTCAGCTCTTCGCATCAGGTGGCCAAAGTATTAGAGCTTCAGCATCCATCCTTCCAGTGAATATTCAGGGTTGATTTCCTTTAGGGCTGACTCTTGTAGGCCAAGGGACTCCCAAGAGTCTTCTCCAGCACCACAATTTGAAAACATCAATTCTTCAACTTTCTTTATGGTTCAACTCTAACATCTATACATGACTACTAGAGAAACCATAGCTTTGACAATACAGACCTTTGTTGGCAAAGAGATGTCTCTGCTTTTTAATAGGTTGTCTAGGTTTGTGATAGCTTTCCTTCCAAGAGGCAAATGTCTTTTAATTTCATGGCTGCGGTCACTGTCCACAATGATTTTGGAGCCCAGGAAAATAAAATCTGTCACTGCTTCCACTTTTATCCCCATTTATTTGCCATGAAGTGATGAGACGAGATGCTATGATCTTAGTTTTTTGAATGTTGAGTTTTAAGCAAGCTTTTTTCACTCTCCTCTTTCACCCTCAACAAGAGGCTCTTTAGTTCTTCATTGCTGCCATTAGAGTGGTATTATCTACATATCTGAGGTTGTTGATGTTTCTCCCAGCAATCTTGACCCCAGTTTGTGAGTCATCCAGCCTGGCATTTCTCATGATGTACTCTGAGAAAGTTAAATAAACAGGGTGACAATATACAGCCTTATCATACTCCTTTTCCAATTTTGAACCAGTCCATTGTTCCATGTCCACTTCTAACTGTCACTTCTTGACCTGCATACAGGTTTCTCAAGAGACAGGTAAGGTGCTCTGGTATTCCCATCCCTTTAAGAATTTTCCAGTTTGTTGTGATCCACACAGACAAAGGCTTTAGCATAGTCAATGAAGCAGAAGTAGATGTTTTCTGGAATTTCTCTGCTTTTTCTATGATCCAACAGATGTGCTTCCTTAGAGTTCCTTGAATGCACCATGCACCCTCCTGCTATGGAGCCTTTGGATATGGTGTTCTTGCTGCCTGGAAACTTCTTATCAATCCTCCTCCAGCTTCAAGCATCTTCCTAATTGTTTATTCAATACACTAGGAAAGGTTTTCTTGATCTCCTGATACACGTCAATTATTTGTTAGTCACTTTCAATTTATTTTGGTGATTATTTGATTAATGTCTGCCTCTTCCACTAGACCCTTAGGGACCTGAAGGCAAGAGCTATGCCTGTCTTTCCTCATCACGGTGTACCCAAGCACCTGACACAGTGCCTTGCACGTAGTAGGTGCTTAGTCAATATTTGTTAAAGGAGTAGATGAATGTGGATATCCTTGACAAATAGTAAAGTGCAATGCAAAATTAATCAGTCTTGCAGAAATGAACTAACTAATCTTAAAATTAATGTGGAAATCCAAGGGATCCATGAGTGAAAACTATCTTGAAAATGAAGAATGAAGCTGGAGGAAAAACACTTCCCAATTTCAAATTTTACTACAAAAGTATAATAATCAAAACAGTGTGTTACTGGCATAAGGACAACAAATAGATCAATGGAATAGAATTTAGAATACAGAAATAACCCATACATTTATGGTCAACTGGTTTTTGACAAGGGTGCCAATACCAATCAATGGGGAAAGACTAATCACTTCAGCAAATGATGCGGGGACAACTGGATATCCACATGCAAAAGACTGAAATTGGACCATTGCCTCCTTACACCATATACAAAAACTAACTCAAAATGGAAAGACCTAAATGTAAGAGTTCAACTATAGAACTCTTAGAAGGAAATATAAATGAATATCTGAGTATCTTTGGATTAGACAACACATTCTTACATGTGACACCTAAAGGATGAACAACTAAAGAAAAAATAGGTAAATTGGATGTTACCAAAATTTAAAAAATTTTTGCATCAAAGGACACTATCAAGATAATAAAAAAGGCAACCCGCAGAATGGAAGAAAATATTAATAAACCATGTCAGATGAGGGATTAATAGCCAGAATACATAAAAAACTACAACTCCAAAACAAAATAACAACCCAATTCAAAAATGGACAAAGTCTTGAATCACTATTTGTCCAAAAAGATATACAATGGCTACTAAGCACATGAAAAAATGCTCAACATCACTAATTATTAGAGGAAATGCAAATCAAAACCATGATCAGATATCAGTCACACCCACTAGGATGACTACAATTTTTTTTAAATGGACAATAACAAGGATGTAGAGAAATTGGATGTAGGGAAATAGCAAGGATACGCAGAAATTAGAATTCTCATACATTGCTGGTAGAAATGTAAAATGGTGCATCCTTTGTGAAAAATAGTATGGCAAGATCTTCAAAGGTTAAACATAGTTACCACAAGAGCCAGCAATTCCACTCTTAGATTCAGACCTCAAAGAAATGAAAATATGTGTACACAAAAAATTTTGAACATGAATATTCACAGAAGCATTATTCATGATAGCCAAAAGACAAAAACCACCCAAATGTCCTTCAACGTGAGTATATAAACAAACTGTGCTAAAGCCATACAATAGACTATTATTCCACCATAAAAAAAATGAAGCACATATACATGCTATGACACAGATGAGCCTTGAAAACATCAAGCTAAGTAAAAGAAGCCAGACACAAAAGGTCACATATTGCACGATTCCATTTATATTAAATGCCCAAAATACGTAAATCCATAGAAACGGAAAGTAGATTAGTGTTTACCAGGGGCTGGGAATTGGAAGGTGACAGCTAAGGGAAGCATGGTTGCTTTGGGGGGTAATGTTCTAAAATTGATTTTGGTTGTGGTTGTACAATTCTGTGAATATATTGAAAGTCACTGAATTGAACACTTTAAATGGAGGAATCCTATATAGTGTGTGAATTATATAGCTCAATAAAGCTGTCCTTCAGGGGGAAAAAAAGGTGTTAACAAGGAAGGTGAGCTCTAAAGATCAAAAATAAGCCAGTCACACTAAGACTTAGAGGATGAATATTCCAGCCTGAAGGAATAGCTAGTGCAAGGATCCTGAGGCATGAATGAGCTTGGTGAAGAACAGAAATGAGGCCAGTGCAGTTGGCCAGGGTGGCCAGGGTGAAAGTGGTGGGAACCGAGGTCAGAGATGATGGCAGGACAGATAGCTTTGCAGTTTATGGTAAGGAATGTGGAATCTGTTCTGAGTATGATGAAGAGCCACAAGAGGTTTTGGAGTGGGAGAGTGACATATTTCACTAGCTGAAGCAAGTCACATGGCCACACCTAACTGGAAGGGGAAGTCCTGCTACGTACCCGGAAGAAGGACAGCCAGAACAATCTGGAGAGTAGCACTGATGACAACCACCCACTGATGTGTTCACATAGACATACCATTTTTGATATCATTCTTTTTTAAATGTATTTTTAATTTGGGGAAAACACATACAATCTTGAATGTAGTTTCCAGGTGGTCAAGTTTCTTTTCCAAGTTAATTCTTAAAGCAGGATAAAAACTCCTCACTGGGTTGGTTCTCCAGCATTTGCTTTGCCTCAAGGCATGGATTCTTACCCTGGGATCCACAGATCCCCAAAAGTTACATGAAGAGAGTTTAGGAGGTCTGTGAAAAAATTACCTCTTTATTTCCACTACCCTCTTGTTGAAATGATGACTATAGGCAACATATCACAGAAGTACGAGCAGTGTCTATGACTATATCTGTGATAGAAATCACAGAGATTTGTATATCAATCTACAGTTGTTGAAGGAATCTCAAAATTTCACTTACAAAATTACAGTTATTATTAAACCTGCTGTTAGATCTTGTCATTTAAAATGTGTTAGCAAAGAAGCACGTATATTACCATATCACAATTTAAAAAAATATTCTGATAACTGTATTTCAGTATAATTGTTTTCCTTGGTCGGAGAAGGCAATGGCAAGCCACTCCAGTACTCTTGCCTAAAAAATCCCATGGATGGAGGAGCCTGGTAGGCTGCAGTCCGTGGGGTCGCTATGGGTCGGACACGACTGAGCGACTTCACTTTCACTTTTCACTTTCACACATTGGAGAAGGAAATGGCAACCCACTCCAGTGTTCTTGCCTGGAGAATCCCAGGGACGGGGGAGCCTGGTGGGCTTCCATCTATGGGGTCACAGAGAGTCGGACACGACTGAAGTGACTTAGCAGTAGCAGCTGTTTTCCTTGGTAAGACTGTCTATTTTATCTAATGCATTTAAAAATAATATTCTGAAAAAGATTAGGAACTCCAATGGGTCGTAGAGGGTGACTCTCCTTCTCCCTACCCTGTCTTCCTCTCAACTTACCCTGTGTTGCCTCCTTGGTAGGTCTGCCAAGGTTCATGTTCAAGTTTTAATCTATGACACTAAAGGAAATGAAATGAAGCAGAAAACTTGAAAGCAAGTTCTTTTTTTCAGTAATAACATGGATCTCTTTTTTGAAAATTTTTTATTGAAGTATAGTTGATTTACAATGCTTCTGGTGTACAATAAAGTGATTCATTTATATATATATAAATTATATAATTTATATATATATATATATATAATTTTCAGATTCTTTTCCATTATAGGTTATTACAAGATATAGAATATAGTTCCCTGTGCTATACAATAGGTCCTGTTGTTTATCTATTTTATATACAGTAGTGTGTATCTGTTAAACCCAAATTCCCAGTGGAAGCAAGTTCTGAATATGACTTCTGGGTACTAGAGGAGTAGACTTGGATACTACTGAGTGATGTCTCCAGTAAACAGCCCAGGCACTGTCATGCATCACCACATGGCAGAAATATCAGCCTGACAAAGCCAAGAACAATTTTCTCCTAGCTTGCTGCGGCTGATCCTTTCACCTTTCTGGGCCTCAGTTTCCCCATCTGGCTATGAAAGTTTGGACTGGATAGTCTTCTTATGGCCTGCCCAGCTGTGACAGCCTGAGTTTACATGTCTCTGCGCTGTCTGCTTCCATGACATTTCCAGAAAGAAGCTCATTAGCACTAAGTGCCCTCTGACCTTGGCACTAAGTTTGAGGGGCTCCCCAAGGATTCCCTACAAAGTAGTAGAGGAGAAAAGGTGCTTTCCCCAACACCCCATATGCCATCCACAGCCTTACCTCCTTGCCTTTGGTCACACAGCTCCCTCTGTCCTTCCTTGTGCCTGTCAAGGATGGAATCCAAAGCCAGGTTTCATGACAAAGCTGTCACTTACTACTCTCTGAAGTTCCTGGGCACCAGACATAATGTACCAAGTGACTACTTCATGTAAAGATTAAGGAACAAATGCAAGCAGAGTGCTGGACACTTATCAAAATGATCCTTTATAATGCTTGTGTAAACAATTTCCTATGTGCCAAGCTTATAATATTCATGGTATGCCTATGAAGTAGGTATTATAAAACTGATTCCCAATTTATAGCTTGGGAAACATGCAAAGAGATGCCAGGCTAGTTACCTAGGATCATAAAGAAGGCAAATGGCAGAGTGAGGGCTCAAACCCAGGGAGGGTGGTTTCAGGGCCCCTGAACTTAACCACTATGCTACCTATGCTAGCATTATCATCTTTCTTCTGCCAGTGCAGACAAATTATAGGTGCAAAGAGATTACGCCAAGTGGTAGCCTGCCTTCCTCTAGCATGCTTTCTGCTGCTCCTGGGTGCTTTTGACCTTCAAGGCAGACATTTTTGTTTCTTCTTCCTTCTGGCTGAATTTCACAGTCTGAACCCATTGAGTCCTCCCCTCTGATCCTGCCTTTTCATGTCTTTTATGCCTATCTGTGTTGCCCAGTTTTATATATATATATCTTAGTAACTTTGCTGTATACCTGAAACTAACACGCTATTGTAAATCAACTATACTTCAATAACAAAACGAATTGCCAGTCCAGGTTCAATGCATGATACAAAATAAAATAAAAATTTCTTGATATAAACACTGAGATTCTAATTTAATTCACCCCAGAGATGAAGTGGGCTTCCGAGGTGGCACAGTGGTAAAGAATCTGCCTGTCAATGCAAGAGATGTGAGTTTGATCCCTAGGTTAGGAAGATTCCTTGGAGTAGAAAATGGCAACCCATTCCAGTATGCTTGCCTGGAAAATTCCATGGACAGAGGACCCTGGTGGGCTAAAGTCCATGGGGTTGCAAAGAGTTGGTCACGACTGAGTGCACACACACACACACAGAGGTGAGGTCCAGACGTTGGTTTATACATTTTTAAGTTTCCAAGGTGATCCTAATAAGAAGGCAAGGTTGAGACTGCTCTGAACCAGTGCTTCTCATGCTTGACTTAACACAAAGCCCCTCTGGAGCAGGTTTAAAAACACACACACAGAACATGGAAGCAACCTAGATGTCCATCAACAGATGAATGAATAAAGTTGTGGTACCTATACACAATGAAATATTAGTCATAAAAAGGAACGCATTTGAGTCAGTTCTAATGAGGTGGGTGAACCTAGAGCCTAATATATAGAGTGAAGTAAGTCGGAAAGAGAAAGATAAATATTGTATACTAACACATATGTATGGAGAAGGCAATGGCAAGCCACTCCAGTACTCTTGCCTAGAAAATCCCATGGACGGAGGAGCCTGGTAGGCTGCAG
The DNA here is from genome assembly GCF_049115385.1 of Moschus berezovskii. Lineage (NCBI taxonomy): Eukaryota > Metazoa > Chordata > Mammalia > Artiodactyla > Moschidae > Moschus > Moschus berezovskii. The sequence goes on along the minus strand of NC_142488.1, from coordinate 63,666,170 downwards.
TCCATTGGGTTGCTACGAGTCAGACATGACTGAGCGACTTCACTTTCCCTTTTCACTTTCACACATTGGAGAAGGAAATGGCAACCCACTCCAGTGTTCTTGCTTGGAGAATCCCAGGGACGGGGGAGCCTGATGGGCTGCCGTCTATGGGGTCACAGAGAGTCGGACACGACTGAAGTGACTTAGCAGTAGCAGCAGCAGCAACACATATGTATAGCATCTAGAAAAATGGTACTGAAGAATTTATTTGCAGGGCAGCAATGGAGAAACAGACATAGAGAATAGACTTATGGACATGGAGAGAGGGGAGGAGAGGGTGAGATGTATGTAGAGAGTAACATGTAAACTTACATTACCATATATAAAATAGACAGCCAACGGGAATTTGCTGTATGGCTCCGGAAACCCAAACAGGGGCTTTGCATCAACCTAGAGGGGTGGGATGGGGAGGGAGATGGGAGGGAGGTTCAAAAGGGAGGGGATAATCCATGCACCTATGGACACCTTATCTTTGACAAAGGAGGCAAGAATGGAGAAAAGACAATCACTTTAACAAGTGGTGCTGGGAAAACTGGTCAAACACTTGTAAAAGAATGAAACTAGAACACTCCTTAACACCATACACAAAAATAAACTCAAAATGGATTAAAGATCTAAATGTAAGACCAGAAACTAAAACTCCTAGAGAAGAACATAGGCAAAACACTCTCCGACATAAATCACAGCAGGATCCTCCATGACCCACCTCCCAGAATATTGGAAATAAAAGCAAAAATAAACAAATGGGACCTAATTAAAATTAAAAGCTTCTGCACAGCAAAGGAAACTATAAGCAAGGCGAAAAGACAGCCTTCAGAATGGGAGAAAATAATAGCAAATGAAGCAACTGACAAAGGATTAATCTCAAAAATATACAAGCAACTCCTGCAGCTCAATTCCAGAAAAATAAACGACCCAATCAAAAAATGGGCCAAAGAACTAAACAGACATTTCTCCAAAGAAGACATACAGATGGCTAACAAACACATGAAAAGATGCTCAACATCACTCATAATCAGAGAAATGCAAATCAAAACCACAATGAGGTACCACTACACACCAGTCAGAATGGCTGCTATCCAAAAGTCTACAAGCAATAAATGCTGGAGAGGGTGTGGAGAAAAGGGAATCCTCTTACACTGTTGGTGGGAATGCAAACTAGTACAGCCACTATGGACAACAGTGTGGAGATTCCTTAAAAAGCTGGAAATAGAACTGCCATACGACCCAGCAATCGCACTCATGGGCATACACACCAAGGAAACCAGAATTGAAAGAGACACATGTACTCCAGTGTTCGTGGCAGCACTGTTTATAATAGCCAGGACATGGGAGCAACCTAGGTGTCCATCTGCAGACGAATGGATAAGAAAGCTGTGTGGTACATATACACAATGAAGTACTACTCAGCAATTAAAAAGAATACATTTGAATCAGTTCTAATGAGGTGGATGAAACTGGAGCCTATTATACAGAGTGAAGTAAGCCAGAAAGAAAAATACCAATGCAGTATACTAATGCATATATATGGAATTCAGAAAGATGGTAACGATAACCCCGTATACAAGACAGCAAAAGAGACACCGATGTATAGAACAGTCTTTTGGACTCTGTGGGAGAGGGCAAGGGTGGGATGATTTGGGAGAATGGCATTGAAACATGCATATTATCATTTGTGAAACGAATCTCCAGTCCAGGTTCGATGCATGAGACAGGATGCTCATGGCTGGTGCACTGGGATGACCCAGAGGGATGATATGGGGAAGGAGGTGGGAGGGGGGTTCAGGATGGGGAACACATGTACACCCGGGGCGGATTCATGTCAGTGTATGGCAAAACCAATACAATATTGTAAAGTAATTAGCCTCCAATTAAAATAAATAAACTAAAAAAAAAGAAAATGCCACAGCTTTAACAAGCCTACCCCGCCAAGGAGAACTCTACAGAATAAAATGATTAGACTTCATACCTGCTGCATCATCACAGCAATATTCTAGAACCTATCACTTCCAGTCACTGTGTACTTTGTCTTCTTCCACATGCTTCTGAAGGACACTCCAATTTAAGTATGTAAAAAAAAAGGGAGGGGATATAAGCATACCTGTGACTGATTCATGTTCAGGTTTGACAGAAAACAACAAAATTCTGTAAAGCAATTATCCTTCAATTAAAAAATAAATTAAAACACACACATACATCCAATGCCTAGGCTTCACTCCCAGAGATTCTGATTTAATTGGTCTGGAGTGGAGCTCAGGCATCAGTGTTTTATTTCAAAATGTGGTAGATGATTCTAACACACAGCCAAGGTTGAAAACCCAAACCAATATCCATTACTTGACAGAGGATAACTGAAAAGAGATAAATCATAGATTATCTATGTTGTAAGCTCCATGAGGACAAAGAATTGTGTCTGTCTGTTCACTGCTGTATCTCTAGCATAAAAACAGTGCCTGGTACACAACAGATGCTCAATTAATGTTTTTATTGAATTAATGAATGGTTCATTGGTCTTCATGGAAAAATCAGTGGTAATGTCTCTGGATCTATTCTCATATCTTTGCGTGTGTGCTCAGTCATGTTTGACTTTTTGTGATCCCATGGACTGTAGCCCGCCAGGCTCCTCTGTCGATGGGATTTTTCAAGGCAAGAATACTGGAGTATGTTGCCATTTCCTACTCCAGGGGATCTTCCCAATCCAGAAATCAAACCTGTATCTCTTGTGTCTCTTGCATTGGCAGGTGGATTTTTTACCACTCGCCACCTGGGAAACCCCTTTCATTTCTTAAATAAAAGTAATAACTCACAAGGCTGTCATGAGGACTGTATGAGACAACATATGTAAAAGTGCTTCATAAATTAGGAAGAAATCCAAAAGTGCTAGTTAATCTCACAGAAAAAAAATCAATTTCCTGTTTTCTCTTCCTGTCTCACTCCTCAAAGTTTAATTCTCCTTTAGTCCCACCAAATACAGTCCTGCCGAATCTCCTGAGTTCCCCTAGAAAGCCTCCCATTTGATCCTACCCTGACTTGAGCTCTACAGCTCTTAAATTATTTCTTCTTCTCTGAGCCTGTTTATTCGACCAGAAAATGGGGATAATAGTGGCAACTATATTATGAAATCACTGTGAGGATAAATGAGTTGATGATTCACACATTGCCAGGCACATAGTAAGCCCTTAACAATAACAATAAAAGCCATGGCTTTTTTTTGTCCAAAAGTTCTTCAATTTTAAAAAAACAGAGGGTCACCTCAGTGTAAAAGTAAAGTGGGGTAATCTAGCTGTGATATCTGTCACTTTCTGGTATCAAGAGCTAATTTGATTGGCCAAATAGAAGTGCAAAAAACGTTCTACTAGCTCTCCCTGTTTGGCAGTCAGCAAAGATGTATATAGCACTTACTGGATACCAAGGCACTGGGGGAACACAACTCTTGAGGGGTCTAGTGGGAGACCTAAGCCCTTAAGGAAAAGGTCATATCGCAGGTACCACTTGCCAATCTGGCAGCGGTACATCCTGATTGCAGGCTTCAGAGTATTGGTAATGGCAGAAATTATGAAACAGCTAAAGGTAAGCATTAATATAGCAGATTTATTATATAATATAGAAATGTTTAAAGAAAAGGAAACAGGTTTTAGTTTCCTTGATGAGTTATGGGGAATTCTTTATGTATTCTGAATAACTCCTTAGCAGATATATGATTTATATTATATAAACATTTTTAAATGATACATTAATTTGAAAGGGGCTAAAAAGGGTGGATGTATAACTTTTTCTTACAAAGCAAAAATGAAACATTCATAAGGAAAAATGTTAGAAGAATATATATCAGAATGTAGTCAATTATTGTATCTGGTTGATACTAAGGATGATTTTTGTTTTATTATTTTTTTCTTTGTGCTTTCTATACTTCCAACTTTTCTGCATCAAATAAGTATATTTTTATAATTAGGGAAATTGTCATTAAAGTTATTACTGGTATTAAAAGTAGAATCCTAGAAAAAAAAGAGAGAAATACAAACACCCATCTCCTACTACGCCACTTAGTCATTCAGCAAACATTTGCAGTGTGCCTACTTCCAGACTAGATGCTGGGGAAAGAGGGATGAGTTGGCCAGTGTCCTTGTTCTCAGGGATGAAAATACATAATATTTTGGGGTGATTTTTTGCTTGTGAAGTCTTTTCCATATAGGATTTTATTTGATCCTCCCGACAAAAAGTAAACAGGCCCGACACTGAAATTACTTGCATTAGAAAATACTGAAATTGGGCATTATCCCTTGGCAAAATGAGCGAAATCAGCCAAGTTCATAACCAGGGCCTCTTTCTACCTCTAAAGGCATGTCACTAGCCCACAACCATAGAATATAACCATAGATTTCCCTTAGGGTGAAGGAAACCCTTCAAACTCATCTGAACTTATTAGGATTCGAAGGCCTCAGTAATTTTATCTTATTTCCAAAGCCCCACAACCTTTAAAACAGGCTTTTACTCTTCCCAGGAGAGGATGCTAACTTCTAGCTTCCAGTTCATCTTGCAGCCAGGAATGGCCAGGCTGTTCTTTCAAGTTTCAAAGAAGAGGGTTATGCTACTTTCAAAAGGTGGTAAAGGAAAGGAAATAAAAATGAATTCAAGAGGTTTCAGTACATAGTAGGCTGTCTCTGCCTCAACCATCTTCTCCCAACCTTGGCCACATGGAGGAACCAAGGTTGCAAAAGTAAACAAAGCACAGCAGAAATATAGCAGAATCAGAGAAGGTTTTAACAAGGAGGGACTGTCTGGATGTATGAATAGAAGTTTTCAGGAAGACAAGAGAGAAAAGGGCTATGGAAGGTTTTCTTGCCTCTGCTCTATGCTTTTCACCTAATACCCAGTAGCCTGCAGTGAGGTTATCTCCCTCCCCACTGTCCTCCCAGCTAAATATCAAGACTCAAGGGCAAAATATCAAGACTCAATTCACTGTAACCAGTACTTGGCAGAGGGCCTGGCACAATCTTAGTACAATGAGCTAGGTAGGAATTAGCCCTTGAAGCCAGCTCTAAATCACCATATTAGCGATAAATTGCTTTCTTTTGTCAAAAAATATGAAAATTAAAGGTGGAAAATAGCTCAGCTCTACCCAAGCTCACCATTTCAAAACACATTTAAACAGAACACAGCCAAGTTTTAAAACAGATATTGAAGAAATGCTGTCTATATTTTCCCATCTAGAACCCAGAAGCAACAAGCCCTCACAACGAACAATTACCCTGAGCTGTTCATCATAGAAAGTAGACATTTAGTCTGGAGCCTCAGGCAGGAGCAGCACAGCCCCCACTAACAGCAGACAGCAGCCTGTGCATCTGGAGGGGAGACGTTTTGTCACCATAAAGAGAAGCTCTGCCAAGCAGGATGCAGCATGGGTGGAGCTGGCAGCAGATGGCGTGAGTTAAAGAGGATGGGGGTTAGGAGGGGGAGTTCTATAAATTTCTCAAGAACAGGATTTAGCTCTCACATGTATCTGTATGCCTGGTGCCTGGCCTAGTCCCAGGCACCACAGAACCACCTGTACTCTTGTGCAAGTTGTATTCCTACAAGGGCACCCTGCCAAGGGAGCTCAAGTTGGGGACAAAATTCAAGTCAAACCCAATGCCCTGTCAGACTGCACATGGACTTTAATTATTAATTTCAAAATTGGTCCACCCAGAGGATGCTCTATTTTTAAATAGCTATGACCTGCTTCCCTGGTGGCTCAGAGGTTAAAGCGTCTGCCTCCAATGCGAGAGACCCGGGTTCGATCTCTGGGTCGGGAAGATCCCCTGGAGAAGGAAATGGTAACCCACTCCAGTATTCTTGTCTGGAGAATCCCATGGACGGAGAAGCCTGGTAGGCTACAGTCCACGGGGTTGCAAAGAGTCAGACATGACTGAGCAACTGAACGGATGACCAGAACAAGTGATCTTTTCTAATTGCTATGCTCAAAGAATGTGCTTTTGTCTAAAGGTTCCACCAAAAGGAGTGGGTTTTCCTCATTGATCCATCCAAAGGTGGCACCCTTTTTGTCACCCTCATGAGGAACGCTGGGCTGGAAGAAGCACAAGCTGGAATCAAGATTGCTGGGAGAAATATCAATAACCTCAGATATGCAGATGACACTACCCTTATGGCAGAAAGTGAAGAGGAACTCAAAAGCCTCTTGATGAAAGTGAAAGAGGAGAGTGAAAAGGTTGGCTTGAAGCTCAACATTCAGAAAACTAAGATCATGGCATCTGGTCCCATCACTTCATGGGAAATAGATGGAAAAACAGTGGAAACAGTGTCAGACTTTATTTTTTTGGGCTCCAAAATCACTGCAGATGCTGATTGCAGCCAGGAAATTAAAAGACGCTTGCTCCTTGGAAGGAAAGTTATGACCAACCTTGATAGTATATTAAAAAGCAGAGACATTACTTTGCCAACCAAGGTCCGTCTAGTCAAGGAAATGGTTTTTCCCGTGGTCATGTATGGATGTGAGAGTTGGACTGTGAAGAAAGCTGATCGCCGAAGAATCGATGCTTTTGAACTGTGGTGTTGGAGAAGACTCTTGAGAGTCCCTTATACTGCAAGGAGATCCAACCAGTCCATTCTAAAGGAGATCAATCCTGGATGTTCATTGGAGGGACTGATGCTAAAGCTGAAACTGCAATACTTTGGCCACCTCACGCGACGAGTTGACTCACTGGAAAAGACTCTGATGCTGGGAAAGGTTGGGGGCGGGAGGAGAAGGGGACGACGGAGAATGAGATGGCTGGATGGCATCACCGACTCTGTGGACATGAGTTTGAGTGTACTCCGGGAGTTGGTGATGGACAGGGAGGCCTGGCGTGCTGTGATTCATGGGGTCGCGGAGAGTCGGACACGACTGAGCGACTGAACTGAACTGAACTGAACCTGGAGGGGACAGCTATGTGCCATATATATGCTACCAGCTCCCGCTGGCATCTAACAGCAGTTCAATACATGCTAACTGGAATGGAAGGACTCATCTTCACTGGCTCTTCCACCCACCACCTCCTCCTCACGTGCAACAGATAGTTTTGAAACTACAGGCACAAAGTGTAAAGCCTCTGTGCAAGTCAATAACATTTGTTTCCTAAATCTACCACTTCCAATAATTTGGAATTATGAGGGGAAAGATTTCATCATGCTGTTTCACAATGGGGAGTAAACTTAGGTAACTCATTATTTCAAAAGGTGAAACAGGTTATAAATTGGAATACAGTGAAACTTTGCTATCCAGAAGCCCCAAGTCTCTCTCAAGAGCAAAGTTTCCCAGGAGTTTTACTCTGCCCCCGCCGACTTTTTCATACTGAATCATTACTTTAATTTGCATCATTTTGAGTGGAACTTTTCCTGAAAACTTTTCCTCAGTCTTCTTAAACAGATTCCTCTGAAGATGCTGCAGTCTCTTCCCAATGCCTTGTTTGTCATAATCAGCATCAGCTGTTGCTGGGGACACAAATTAGAGAGGATGTCTTTAGTATCTCTCCCCTCTAATCACAGCAGAGAGAGGGGACACTAAAAGTGTCCCCCCCCCATAGTTTTTTCCTCTCACTTGTCATCCTTGTCCCAGCATTTCTCAGGGGCTGATGATAGGGTCACCTAAACGGATGTCTCAGGATCTCAGAACAGCCACAGGAGAGGTTCTCTACTTGAAGCCAGTGCAACCACTGACCCTGAAGACCTCTTTGGGCCAGTCCCCTTCCTTTCTCTGGGCAACTGCTGGCCTAGATCCACATTCTGAAACTCTATTTCTATTGGAATCATGGAAGGGATAAAAAGAGAAATACTTTTTCTTCTAAATTGCATTTGTTGGAGTAGATATAGGTTTAAAAATACTAAACACATGGGATTTCCCTGGTGGTACAGTGGTTAAGATTCTGTGCTGCCAGTTCAGGGGACCCAAGTTCAATCCTAGGTCAGGGAACTAAGATCCCACATGCCCTGCAGTGAGGTGAAATGAAAAAAAAAAATTAAAAATACTAAACACAACAATCTATACAATTGTTCTATTATGCTCTAATAATCTACCTGCATGAAATGGTGCATCACATAAGAGATTTCTAGAAAGCATGAAGTCCAATCCAGACATTGATTCAGAGGTAACCATTTCAATTTCTATTTATGATTTCTGGCATAGCCTAATTTGGAACACTAAATATTACAAAGTAGAAGTTTCCTTCCTTTTCCCTGTACTCCAACAACCCTCTGCATAGTGGAATTTTAATATTCTTTTGCAAAGACAGGCAAGTTGAGGTTGACTTGATGTAGGGATCCAACCCAGTAACATCAAGAGTGATATCAAGTAGCTAAGATGTAAGAAAACAAAAATACTATTCTCAGGCTTCCCTGGTAGTCCAGTGCTTGAGAGTCTGCCTGCCAATGCAGGGGACACAAGTTCAATCCCTGGTCCTGCAAGATTCCATAGGCCTCAGGATAACTAAGCCCATGCACCACAATTACTGAGCTCATGCTCTGCAACTACTGAAGCCCCAGCTCCTAGAGCCCATGCTCCACAAGAGAAACCACTGCAATGAGAAGCCTGAGCACCACAATTAAAGAGTAGCCTTTGCTTGCCACAACTGGAGAAGGCCCTCACCCAGCAACAAAGACCCAGAGCAGCCATACATTAATTAAATAAAGAAACAAATCTTTAAAATATACTGTTCTCATCTAGAAGGTCAATAGTTGTTAATGACATGTTATAACCATTATAACCAAAAAATGTAAAATTAAAGATGCTTAACTTTGCCTTAACATATACTTATTCTTTTTATTAATAAAACTAACTGGCTTCATTCTTCTAATTTCCTCTGTTGTCTTATAAAGTTTAAAAAGTATATTATCCAATTTTTAGGAGTTAAATTCTTTATTCATACAGAAGACCAGTTGGTCTACAAGTCCATGCCCTAGAGTGGTGCTGTCCAATATGGAAGCCATGTTCCACATAGCACCATGGAGCATATAGACTGAATTGAGATGTTCCGTAAGTGCAAAATTCACATTAAGTTTTGAAGACCTAGTACAAAAGAATAATGTAAGATACCTCATTAATCATTTTAATAATGATTGTATGGCAAAATGATACTGTTTTGGATATACTGGGTTAAATAAAATGCATTATTAAAAATTTTTTTGAAGTGTACTATCTAACTTGGTATTATTACTGCTTACAATGAGTTCATCCATGAGGACATTTTTGTCACTTACTTTCATATAAGCCTGTATTATAGTTCATGCTCATTATCCACAAATACATTATAATTTTTCAAACTCTGGACGGTCCCTTCCAGTTTTAACCATCTTTACCACAACAGTGGTTCTCACCACGTCTGCACATTAGAATCACCTGGGGATCTTTTAAAAATCCTGGTTCCTGGGCCTCATCTCCCAGAAATTCTGGTTTTATTGGTATGAGGTATGGTCATGCATGGCATTAGTAACTTTTTAAAGCTCTCCAAGTAATTTAGCTAGGGTCTATATTTTCGGCTGTAGTTTTAAAAGTGAAAAATGCAACCAGACAAGTAGTGTGAAGGATTCTACTCAGGGAGATGACTGAATTGCCTGGTCGTCTGGGCATGCTATAGACAGTCCCAAGGTATGCCCATGACCTTGAGGCTGTATGGCTTCGAGATCAGGGCTTACTGGCTCTACTTCCATGCTGGTGAGAAATAGATCCTCAGGCAAGTTGCCAAATACCTCACTGAAATATCCTGAGGCCCCAGAAATTTTTGTGAGAAGAAGGTGGCTCTTCACCCATAAATCAAGCTGGTTCTGTAAAACTGGTGAGCCAAGCCAGAAGCCACAAAGCCGTCCTGAGGGAAAAGGTGACCCGGGAGCAAGCTGGACATTTAGACAAGGGCTCTGCCCCAAGGCAGGGGATGCTGTCTAGTTGTGCGACCTGCATCCGTCCTCTGCTGCTTCATTAAAGCTTCTCCTTGGCATCCCAGCCTGGCAGGTCCTTGTGGTCAGCCAGCACCACATATTCTGTGATAATAAACATCTCAGATCTGCCAAGACTCTCAGTGGTGCCTCGGCTTCAGTTCCAAAGACTGTTTTCCCCCTTGGTTGGTGAGGCAGTGAACAGATGTCAGTGGGGGAGAATGAAGGGAGGAGTCAAAGGAAAGGAAAATCCTTGGGTTGGGAGAGATGAGCTGACAGCTTCAAAAGCTAGATGCTGCTCCTCCATGAGTACACAGGCAGGCATTCTTTACATATTCTGCAAAAGGGAGGAATGGCTGCAAATCAGAGCTGTCTAGGAAACATTCTTATTATAATTTCATCTTGACAGTATCCTCATCCAGGGATTTCAAAAGGTTTTGTGTGATTGTGTGCTGGATTGTGGCATATGGGCCCAGCATTTTCCACACATTATTCTGGATCTTCACGACAGCCTTCTAAACTGGGGAGAATTAAATAACCTCCTTTTACAGATGAGGGACTGTGGTTCTGAGACACTCAAATCAGCTTAATAATATAAATGCTGGGCAAGTCAGTCTTAAATCTACAGGTGCTACTTTCAAATCCCAAGATCCTTTTCTTTAACACGTCATTCATTGTCATTAAAAGTAATCCATGTTCACTTAGGAAATTTCAAAAAATACAGAAAGGTACAAGAAAAAAAATCCACCCACTCCCATAATCTCAACCATTGCTATCTTTGCTATCATGTACTATCATTGTTATCATCCGGAGATAACAAACACTGTTAACATTTTGGCAATACCCCTCCAGTTTCTTTTTTATATGTGTGCTTTATTTTGGATAGTATCATCCCTGGAGAAGGGATAATATCATACATGCAATTTAATACCCTGGTTTTTCACTTAGCATTATTTTGCACATTTCCACATATCCTCATATGTTTGTTTTGAGCACTATTTTTCTTAGTTGTCTAGTTTTCTACCATATCGACCTGTCAACATTTATAGAACCACACTCATATCATTAAGTTGTTTTCATTTGGGGGTTAATATAAATAACCAAAAGATGCAGTGAGGATCTACAAACATTTTCCCCACAATATCTGATCATTTCTTTAAGCATAAGTTCTTAGAAATGGAATTACTGGATCTGGGGCAATAAGAGCATATAATGACACTACTGGAATTACTGAAAACTGTGATGCACGGCCTCCTGTGAGAGCAGAGAATGCCCAAGATCTGCTGGTGGAGGAGACCTCACTCCCCTTAGGGCCTGCTGGTTGGGGAAAACAACATGAGTTTGACTATTTCGCAGATACAGGGAATCAAACTATAAATTGCCAAGCAGTTAATTACACTGTTCTCAGAAGCAAATTAAAAAAAAAAAAGCACTTAAAATAAAAACAGCTGAATCACTTTTAAAACTCATCTCTTTGAATCCATTTTCCAAAGGGAAAAAAATATTTTTCTGATTTTCCCCTAGATGAATTACAGACCATTCTTAAGAATCCAGAAAGAATTTAGAAAGAAAAGAAAATAAAACATATAGTGAAACATCAAATGTCCCCACTCACAAGAATGCAGGGGCATGAATAATATATTTTGCTCTGGAATGCAACTGGATCCACACAGCTGGGGACATAACAAGCAGGTAGATTCTTGCTTTCTCTCCCTCTATCTCACTGTGGCATGGGGTGCCTCCTGGCTTGGATGTCTTAAGGGGAACCAGGACTTGGGTCTGCAAAGCAGGGAAGGGCCAAGGTCGCTCAGGTCTCATCTGCCCAAGGATAATGAAAACTTGAACGTAGATCAAGAAAATCTGCAGTTCCTAGTACAACTGTGTTTGAATCTTCCTAAGGACGCTCCAGTATCCAGCTTCTTGGTCAGCAAACAGGGTGTTAGCACCTCCCCACCCCACCTCCGCCCTGAGGGCTCACTCTGAGTCAGGAGGTGCCTTGTACCCGCTCCTCCTGAATCACTTGAGTTAGTTCCTCCCCCACAGTAGCCCTCTCACATATCCAGGGCCTCACACAGGCTACCTCCTGAGCCAGGAATTCCCTCCCCCTCCTTCTTCAATTGGCCAGCTCCAGATCATCCTTCAGAACTCACACACACAGCCTTCCCGAGATGAGCTTCCTTCGCCTTCCGATGACCCCCGGGCTTGCCTATGATTGGGCAGTATGATGACTCCAGGCTCTCCCTGCTGGACCATGGGGCTGCACTCTAACTTGGCTCTATATCCTCAGAGACCAGCACAGGGCCAGAGCCAGAGTCAGGTGCTCAATACATGTGTGATGGTTAGAAACAAGGGAGGAATTAAACTTAATAGCTATTTATTAAGTGCCAAGCACTATTTTAGGGACTGGAGATAGGGCAGTAAAAACAGAGAAAAATCTCCACCCTAAAGATGTTTACTTTCTATTGAGGAGCTTACAGTTTAGAAAGAAAGAGAGGAGGGACAGCAGGAATGGAGGAGGGATAGACAGAGGTTGCTCAAACCTCCCAAGTTAAAGGACTGTGCCTAGTGGTCTTATACACAATCAGACCCAGTGCCTCACATACAAAGCACCTTGTTGCAAGCCTCCTTGTGCAAACACAGTCAGCACATCTCCTGTTTGTGGCATTATTGACATAGTCTTGTCTATTAAGATACTTCCATCCAATAAAGGTTCCTCAAAACATTAAAAATAGAACTACCATATGATCCAGCAATTCCACTTCTGGGTATTTCTCTAAAGAGAATATTATGCTTAATGAAATAAGTCATACAGAAGAAGACAAATACCAGATGATTTTACTTATATGTGGAATCTAAAAAACAAGACAAATGAACAAACATAATGAAACAGAAACAGAGTCATAGATACAGAGAATAAACCAGTGGTTGCCAGCAGGGAGCAGGTAGGGGGATGAGTGAAATAGATGAGGGAGATTAAGAGGCACCAACTTCCAGTTACAAAATAAAGGAATCATAGGGATAAAATGTACAGTGTGGGAAATAGAGTCAATAATAAGGTAATATCTTTTTTTTGTGTGGTGACAGTAACTAGACTTACCATGGGATCAATTTGTAAGGTATAGAAAAATGGAATCACTCATTATATGATGTAGGTAAGTCAAATAATCATCCTGTACACCTAAACTTACGCAGTGTTGTATGTCAATTATATTCCAATAAAACTGAAAGTAAATAAATAAAGTGGAAGAAAAGATACTTCCATCCAGTATGTTCACTAAACATTATACTACTCATTATATGATGTAAGTAAGTGGATGTAATAAAGTGGAAGAAAAGATACTGCCATCCAGTGAACTATAACTTGAAAACTTCAGTGAGGACTTATCTGAGTGAAATCATGGAATTCTCCAGAGCAGGAAAGAGCTGACAGCTTGAACCAGGAAGGTTAGATCAGTGCTTCCCAAAGGAGGGTAGAAGACTCTAGAAGGCCATCCAGATAACTCTAGAGGCGTTATCACAAGACAGCTATGAGTCTGCAGATCCACCAAGTATTATTCATCTACTGAATAAGCACTATTCTGCCTATGTATGAAGAGAAGATCATCAATTTAAAATCTACAAATTCATGTAATAGCATTGCTGAATTCCCAGTAGCACTCTATCATTGTTTGTTTGTTTGTTTTTTTACCATGTGCTTAGTCACTCAGTTGTGTCCGACTCCTTTGCGACCCCGTGGATGGCAGCCCGCCAGGCTCCTCTGTCCATGGGGATTCTCCAGGCAAGAATACTGGAGTGGGTTGCCATGCCCTTACCATAGGGAATTCTAAAACCCCAAATTCCATCCTTGGATCCCAAACCAGTTTGAATGGAAAATCCTATGGGGTGTTAACTGGGGTCCAGATTCTGGTTATCAGCTCTCCTCGACCTAGAGGAGAACACCAGGTACCCAGACATCCTGTGCTGATATGCTGGCAAACAAGATGATATCTATCCCTGAAATTGAGAGCTCTTTGAAGGGACAGACTGTGTCTCATTTATCTGTGGGTCTCTAAAACCCAGCACAAGGGTGAGTGGTGGGTGAAGGTAACAGTACCCAAAGTGGTGCCCTTTCTTTAAAGCTAGAAAGTACTAATCTGAAGAAAAGGTGATTTGAGTCCCTCAGAAAGAATATATAGAGCAGCAAAGCTAGTAAGCCCGTTAAGCTACTCAAGCTTTGCAGAAGAAAAAATTCATACTTTAGAAACATGTATGTTAAACACATTTTTGGTAATAATTTTATTTTCTCATTCCCCTAGGCTTTTAATAAAAGTACCTTTGGAAACGCCAACAAGACTCTGCTGTAATAACAGAAAATAGGATGTGGGTGTGCAATGAGGAGTGTCCACAGTTGGATTAAAAGCTATTAGGGGAAACAGAAAATATAGAGATGATAGAAGGATTGTGAAGGAAAGATTCAGTGGAAAAGTGACCTTCAGAGGACAGTGTCAGGTCACTGGCCCAGCCATCCCTTCCCAACTAAAGAGCCTTTTTCCAAGGCTATTTCCTACTGAACACTTCAAGAAGACTGTTTAGCAAGGGATCCTGTTGCCTCACATCTATTCTTTACATGATGCAAGGTTGATCTTCCTTTCTCCCCTCTGCCTCCATCTCACCCCCCAAGTTCCAGCTGTAGAAACCCCAGGAGGCCTGTTCTCTAGATCATCCCTCAGTTCCCAAAGGTAGCAGGAGCTATTCCTCATCCTAAACTATTCCAGCTAGAAAAAAATACCACGGCAGTGACTCTCAATGAACAGCTGACTTTGAACTTAGCATCCTTGCAGAAGGCAGAGCACTGGTTTGGATGGCAGAAGCCCTGGCTTCTAGATCAAGGCCTCCTGCCACTGACATGCACTGTGACCAAAGCAGAACCACATTCCCCAAGAGGCAGATTATGTCCATGCTTAGGGCACCAATAACAGGAGTACAAAAGAGAGAGAGAATGAAAGAATCTAAAAAGAAGCTATTTTATTTTCAACATACAAGTGGAGCTCTGAGTAATCCTTTAAAATAAGATTTTATTTGCATGTTTAGTATTGTTTTCATTTGGAATTAGGTATGAAGAGGCACTATGATCTTTCCAGCACTTAAAGCTACAAAAGATCCTGATCCATCTGGGTGCCTTTAGATAAGTCCCTACCCTTTCCTGAGAAGAAAATACAGAAGTCAACTATTATGGTGCCCATAATGGTTCATGACCAAATTGTTGGTGCCACATAGTATAAACTCCACTCCACCCATGCCAGAGAAATCCAAGGACAAATGATGCAAATTCACCACCCTTCTCTTGTCACCTAATCAACGCCACAAAGATAAAAATTGAGCCCAAGAGCCGTAACTTGAATCCTCTCCTATTACTCTACTCTTCCATCATTCTGATGTTTTTATCGCTTTAGCTGTTCATGTGTCTAAAAAAAAGGAAAAGATTAAATTTCTTGTTTCTAAAGTGGAGGAAATTCTAGTGGACATTTTGGTGTCCAAATTTCCAAAGATGTTTTCAACACATGGAAATACCATGAAGCAGGAATTTCATGGTATTTATTTAAAAGAAAATAGGCTTGCTCCCTCTCCCCACCCTGTCAAACCAACTGTCCCAACAGTCTCTGGGGCTGACAGATAGAAGAGAGACAAAAGTGAGCCCTGGTAGTGTGCCTTTTCCAAATCCCCCAAGTTCTCTCTGCTCCATCCAGCTCTCAAGCAGGCCATATCCCCTGCTCAGTAGCCATGATGGTCAGATTCAGGGTCTACCACACCTCATCTAATGGTACACTGGCTACAGTCTAGAGGTTCAGTTTTCATTTTTCATCTCCGTATAGATTTACAACAGTCTCTGCTCATACTGGAATTATGGTTTAAACATAAATAAACCAGCTGTTCTTTCTGATTTGCAGCCAGAGTTGCCACAAAGTTGGAAAATCATGAGGCAAGAATTTTACATAAAGGTGAAGAGGGAGTTTCCACCATTGACCCAACTGGCTGTATTCAAGCCAAAATCATTGCAAGAAGGAACAGAGCATCTTTCCCACAACAAGTTCATGGGCTAGTGTAACAAGATACCTCCCCAGTGTTATTAAACATACCTAGTGTTGTCCTGTGCTTCAGTGACTTCTTTGCTTGCACGGGAGATATTATACCTCCAGGCCAATGGTCTGATTGCTTTTGTAATTATCATCTAAACACCTACATACATTAACTAGATCGCTGAGGGAGAAACTGGAAAGCGTGGACTGACTCAGCACATGGCGGAAGACATGGAGCTATATGCCTGCTCTGACCAGTGGCTTCCCACTGGCTTTGACCATGCCATTCTTGAGATGAAGAGCACAAAGTCCAGGACATGAATACAATAAAGAGGGGCATATTTAAAGGCAGATGTGAGGAAAAATGCAAGTTATAGTTAGGGTGATGCCAAGGGTGCAGCAACAGCGACAGATCTACAACCAGAAGAACCTGGTGCAGTCCTGGAGCGCATCCTCTCCTCAATCCAAACCCCATCCCCCAGTTACAAGAGCTTCTGGGGCAGTCCCAAAGGGGTTCAAGTTACCAAAGAAAAGCCTTCAGTGAAGGAGAGGGTGTTGCCAGGCAACCAGTCCAGTCCAGTCCCACCCTTGTAACCTTGAAGATGGTGGGGGCGTGATCCTTGATTGTGGAGAGGAACACCTTGGAATCCTTTAGCATCAACTTTCTCCTCCTCTATCTTTCTCCCTCTCCTCTCCCTGTTCTCCCCCATCTGGCCTCCCTGCCCGGCTCAGCCTGCAGTGTGATCTCCACAAGCCTGAAGGCTATGGGCCAGTCTGACTTGTCATTACTCAGTCTGGAGGTGGCAGCCAAACTGTCCCTGCAGGGAGGCTACAAGCTGCTGGCCTGTCAGGCGTCATTCACTCTGGCCATGTTGCTTCAAAACTTTCCTTCCCCATTCTTTCCTGACCTCATGGCCAAAAAAATTGCTAGAGCAAGAATTTGGGGGAAATCCAGCCTGATGGAGGACATATAGGGTAAAATGTTGACTGGGAGTGCCCACCACCAGCAAAATGGCCAGTAACAAAGTAGGAGTGCTAGGAGGAAAAGAAACAGGGAAGAAGAAAAGGGCAAGCCCTGAAAACAATGCGGGGGAAAGCATTTTTAGTTGGGGTCAAAATATATAATATACATCTGCTCAACACTTTACTGAAACTTATATCCAAGCAACATGGGGGGTGGCCAGATGGTGCACTGATTATACTCCCCAACTCCCTCTGCATTTGGCACTTGTGCTCAGATCATTGCTGAGAAGGCCTAATTTAAGTGCCACACAATCAAAGCTCCTGAAAAGTGTGCAGTGGGAACCTCAAGGGGAGTCTAGAGTAGGGCATTAGACCAGAAAATGGAAAACCAGATCTTGCCAAATTAAGGTAGCTGTGTTCCATTTATACAGCAGGCCCCCTCAATGTCTCTGAGCCTGGAGACAGGTACACTCTCAAAAGCAAGCAGCTGCCCCAAAGATGAGAGATAGCCACTCTCTCAGCTCTCACAAATTTCAAGGAAGCCAACCCAATGCAATTTTTCTGAAGAAATTGCTCCCTTCCTTTAAAATATCTTCATCGCATAAAGCCATCTAACCCAGCAGGTCACTGGCCCAAAGACAACTTGGTGAAGCCATTCCTTCCCTCACACGGAAAGGGCTCTCAGACAGAAAGGTGCAAGTTGGAAAAACAGAACTTCCTCACTGTCTTTAACTCACCCTGATGCGCTCATTAGGTGGCTCTCTGCAGGCCAGGTGGGCATTTTGAAAATGACTCCCCAAACTGACTTCTCAAATTTCTCCTACGCTAACCTTGGTAGTCAGTGGGATCCCAGAAAAAAAAATCAACAGTGACCTTCTTACCCTCTCTCTTAAGTGAGAATTAACCAGACCTAAGGCCCCAGCTTTCCTGCTCCCCTGCCCATCAGAGGTTTCTGGCCCCGTGTCTACATTCCATCTGGCAGTCAATTGTGTCTTCCACCTTCCTTTCCCCACAGGACCCAGTGACCTCCACCATCTACCTCAGAGGCCAGAGAGTTTTTGGAAGAGGGGGAGCCAGGGCCTGTGACTCCTATTCTGTGGAAGGGGTGGGATCGAGGAGAGGTCTGCAATGGAGAAGGGCTGACTCAAACACTTCTTTCCCAAAGCAGCTGCAATCACAAGTCAGTTCGTAGCCATCCTGACCCCATCTGAAACTTCTTTCCACCCTGCTCCTTCTCTCTCCTAACTTTCTGGTGCTGTCAATTGGCCCTGGTACCTGGCATGCCCCAGCTGAGGTCAACATTTCTAGCACATTCGATCCCCTTGCTTTCACCAAAAGTCCCACACTCTAAAGGATCACGGCATTTCCACGGACAGGGGATTCCCCATTTAAAGTGTTGGGGTCCCAAATAGTAAAGCACAAGGGCTCGCGTTGCCCTCCTGCCCTCTGACGGACAATGTGTGCTCAGTGAGGGCACCACCGAGTTTCTCAGGCATGGCTGGTTTCTAAAGGGATCACAAAACTGAAGACAGTTGCTTTAAACGGTTCTCCCAAACAAGTCTGTGCAACCGGACCCTAGGGGTAAGGGGTCAGAGAAGCCAGCTGCGAGGGGGAGTCTGCCCGCCTCGCCACCCTCTCCTGGAGCACCAGCCCTATTTCGCGGAGAGAAGCCGGCGGGCTCTCAGACTTTTCTCGCAGCGAGAGCGGCGATGACACTCCAGCGCGAAGTTGTACAGGTTTAAAGTCGGTAGGCACCGCGGGCGGGGCTCCCACCGCCGCGGAGGTGGCGGGCGGCCCTGGCAGCGCTTTCCGATGCGGCCAAGTTCCTAGACTGGAGCCAAGACGCCAGAGGCGCGGCCATTGAGTTCCCGACGCCGCGAAGACGAGTACGCCTCGGGCCTGGGGGCGGCGCCGAAACGGTGGAGACTCAGCGGCTCCCGGGGCCCCTCGCAGGTCCCCCGCTTTCCTGCCCCAAAGCCCCAGAAGGTGGCCGCCAGTCCCAAGGCGGGGAACTACCCCTCGGACACATGGCCACTCGGGACGGCGCGACCGGGTCCAGGGGCAGGAAGTTCCAGCCGGAGCGCGGCGGGCGCGGGGTCAGGGAAATGGGATCCCCCGCTGCCGGAGGGGAGGGCGGGGGACGTGGGGGAGGGGCGGGCGCGGAGCGGGCGCGTGCTGGCGCCCCCAGAGGCGGGGTGCGAGCGCGGCCGCCGGCCCCGCGCGGCTTACCGAACTCTTCCTCGTGGTCTTCCCGGCCGAGCAGGCGGTAGGGAAGGCGGCGGCGGAGGCGCACGGTGCGCCGGCACAGACTGTCGGTGCGGCGCCCCAGGGCCAGCAGGTGCCCCTCGAGGTCCTCGAGCAGAGCCAGCGAGTGGCCGCAGAGGTCGGCGAGCTGCCGGAGCACGCTGAGCGCGGCCAGGTGGCTCACGTCGCGGAGCTCGGTCAGCGGCTGCGGCGGGTTTCGCGGGCACAGGCGCTGGGGCTCCACCGTGCGCCTGTAGAACGGCATCCCGGGCGTGGGCGCGGGGGACCAGGCTGGCGGCGCGGCCGGCGCGCCCCGAGCAGCGACCCTGACCCGAGCGCCCCTGAGCGGCCGCCCCAGCTCCAGGGGAAGCAGGCCCCTGGGCGCGCGCTGGCGAGCGGGCGGGTTCCCAGCCTGGAGCGCCGACTCCCCCCAGGGCTGCACACTCGCTGGAGCCACCAGTCTCTCTGACTCCGGTTCGCTGGGCTCCTCCTCCTCCTCTCCGCCTTTCTCCACCTCCTCTTCCCTCACTCTGCTACTTCAGGATCCCCCCACCCACTTTTTTTTTTTTTTTTTGCGGTCAGAGATTCACAGATTAGCGCTTGATCACGGAGAAGAGGGAAAGGGAAGTGGGAGTAAAAAAGATCGAGCTGGAGGGTGAAAGAAGGAATGTCTGCGAGAGTGGACTGTGTATATGATGTTCGTTCGGTGTTGTGTGCCCACGTCCTCCTGTTGTAGCTCTAGTCCCAGTACTTGTGGTTAAATTTCTTTTCTGCTTCAGTGTGTGTGTGTGCTTTAAACGTTTTCTTCGTAAATAATAGAAATTCAAGGGCACACTTGCCCACAGCAGCTAGTAACCAGCGGAGACCCGCCGAATAGTCTGACCTCATTCCTCTAGATTCCCTTTCCCAAACATATACTCACTGCCACACACAGACTAGACGACTAGACTGTGAGCACAGCCTTCTACCGCCCAGGAGCTTGGAAAGGAGTGGGGAAAGAACCAAATATCTTACTCGACTGTTCAGGAGGGCAGAGTTTCTGGGGAGTCCTGGACTACTGTTAGTCAGCAGTCCTGGACTACTCTTAAGGCTCTGGAATGAATGAATGAGTGAATGAAAGAATGAATGAATGAAAACAAACCCATTCTCTGCAACAGCAGATTCCGTCCAGATAGAGGGACACAATCCATATTTTAAGCAAAAAAAGGGCCCCAGGGCCCCTTCTTCCTGGCAAGGCCTCTGGGCTGAGACGACCTCTATCTCTGGCCTCACTGCACTCCTAGGATGCCCACTGAAGAGGTGGTATAGGAGCCGGGGTGTGCTTTCAGTACTGGAAACCCTGTGGTCATGTCCTGATTTCTCTCCATTCTAGAAGGTAGAAGAGTGGAGGATAGTGGCATCCTCAGAAAATCAGAATCCCCAAGTGTGCGTATGTCCTTGTACAGTTGGGCAGTTTCCACTCAGAACATTTATTTTCAACACACCCAGTCTCCCATCTGATTCTCCTCTCACTTCTTTGACTTTGGTGTGGTTCCACTTCTGGTAAATCTCTCCTCATCTTTCCTCCTAAAAAATGTTCCCATTCTTATAATCCATTATAGTCTTTTAGTAAAACACCTTGAACAGAATACGTGTGTCTGCACTAATGATCCTGAATGTGACATGTTTTTATTCATTTCTTTCACAGAATTGCCCCTTAAGCAGTTCAAGGTTCTACTACTAGTTAAGAGTAATCTGGGGCTTTCCTGGTGGTCCAGTGGTTAAGACTCCAAGCTTCCACAGCAGGGGGCACAGATTTGATCCCTGCTCAGGAAAGTAAGATCCCTGCATGCCAGGTGGCCAAAATAATAAATAAAGAGTAATCTGATTACCCTTTTCAGTAAATAGGTATCCCTGGTTCAGTATACTGGAACATGGATACTAGAAAAGTTGGGTTCTGATTCAAAGAAGAATAAACAAATGGGCAAAAGATAGTCATTTTTCTGAACCATAAAATCAAGTTGTAGAATGAGGACCTGAAATTCTCTGTTCGGCAAACTTAAACCTGAGCCAGCACAGTGACTGGCAGGAAGTAGGGACTTGGCTGGGCTCTCCAGGGATAATTTTCCTTAACCTATGGGCTGTTTAAACTGATCTCCATTCCGGAGAAAAAGAAATGAGGTACCAGCAGATTGAAGGAGACTGTGTGGGCAGAGCTTCACTGCCAGAGGGCGGCAGGCCTGGGCCAGGCCTGGTGTCTGAGCTGCACTCACTACTCTGGTTCCTAAAGCTGACAAATCTTTCAGAGCTCTCTAATAACAAGCTCAACTGCAAGCAAATCAGCATTAACCCCACGCCCTTCCCCCCAGCCGAATCTGCTCACTCCAGCCTCTTCAGAGCACTGGCCCTGGTTTTCATCAAGGAAACATCAAGAACTTGCGATGGGGCCACCTCAGAACAGAGCCCTTCCTCCGTTCCCAGGGCCAGAGGCACACTGCACATCCCATGGAAGAAGTCAGGGGAATACACATACATTTCCATGTTCCTTCATATCTCCAGTCTCTTCCCAACAGGAAAGGTGAGACCTCAAATGAGAAGCAGGCTTGCATGTAGAGAGCCTCTGATCCATTCTGTGGAGGGAGGGTTGGGGTTCTAGAAGTACCACACTCCAGCCAAGCTGTCTGGGACAGGCAAGCAGCTAAGGTGAAGGATTCTGCCCCATGCTCCCACATCACCCCTCCACCCCTGCACGGTATCCTCACAATCATTCTTGTTTAATAGTAATGATATTGTTTTTGTAATGATATTGTCTCTCCCTCTGGACTGTTAGTTGCCTGAGGGGAGGAACCATGTCTGTCTTACTCATTGCTATGTTCCCAATACCAAGCCTAACAATTGGCATCCAGGAGGTACTCAGAAAATATATGTTGATGAATGAGTAAATGAAGCTGGTCTAGAGTCAGAGCCTGATATGAAGAGCCTTATTAAAGTATTTAACTTGGCCCAAGAAGCAACAGAAACATTGCGGATTCTGGAGCAGAACACTGTGTCTCAGGAAAGGGGCAAGGATGCTATGCCTCATCTGTGCCCACGTCTCCAGGGCCAAGTAGCCAGAAAGTGCTCCTTGAATGAAACACTGGCTTTGAGTTGTTTGAAATCTTGGCACTTTGTGTTCTAAGAGGCCCCTACCAACCAAGATGAGAATGCTGGGTGCTTTCTACCCACCCACCAACTCCCAGACCCCAGGCCTATAGTCATTCATCTGTTACTGTGCTCCGAGTTGCAGTCTGAATCCAAGCAAGACACTCCTGTGGAGTTAGGTCTAGGTCTGGCCTAAAAGCAGAGACTAAGAAGTGGCCAGACAAGTAGGAGGGAAATGGGAGAGCTGACCACTCATGACCAGCAAGGCCTCTACTTTCCTTCCTACTTCCTATTGTGGCTAACTACTTGCTGCTAAGAACCTAGAAATTTCAATCAAAAACTGAATCTGAAAAAATAAATAGTGAATTGGTACAGAATTTGAAGACTCAAGAGACAGTTTTCTATAACAGGTTAACCTGGGGTATCCTCTAATGCACATTAATGAAGTCTCCTTTATATACAGTTGGGAAGGTCCCCTGGAGGAGGAAATGGCAACCCACTCCAGTATTTTTGCCTAGAGAATCCCATGGACAGAGGAGCCTGGCGGGCTACAGTCCATGGGGTCGCAAAAAGTTGGACACGACTGAGCGACTAATACTAATACTATGCCATTTGTCTTCCTCCAAACTGACAGTTTTCATAGCTTCAAAGTGAAAATCTATGAACAAACTTCATACAACCTACCCAGCTTCCTAGTGCAGCCCTCCATCTAATTTCACCATGAAAAACAAGAAGGTTGTGCCCCCTGTTGCTACCTCTGAAGTACACCTAAATAGTAGTATCTTATTGGCTAAGCAAAGATGCCAGTTTTCTCCTTTATATTCTTTTGCTGCTGCTGCTGCTAAATCACTTCAGTCATGTCCGACTCTGTGTGACCCCATAGACAGCAGCCCACCAGGCTCCCCCGTCCCTGGGATTCTCCAAGCAAGAACACTGGAGTGGGTTGCCATTTCCTTCTCCAATGCATGAAAGTGAAAAGTGAAAGTGAAATCGCTCAGTCCTGTCTGACTCTTAGCGACTCCATGGACTGTAGCCTACCAGGCTCCTCCGTCCATGGGATTTTCCAGGCAAGAGTACTGGAGTGGGGTGCCATTGACTTCTCCGTTACATTCCTCTATAGTCAATCGATTGTTGTATCTACATTGTAAGAATATATATTCCACCTCACATCCCCTTGCCACGAGACTACATAAAGATACTTCCCTTACAAGGGAAAAAATATATATATAGCCAGCATCGGGGGAAAAAGGCTGCTCCTCAGTTCCCACTCCGACATTCTGTTGTTCCCTGGTTCTAAGTGTCTGTATCAAGAGAAATTAACAAGAATTGGCAAACACTAGATTGACTCTTGTTTAAAATGTCTATTACCCATTTTGGTATTAAGGCTTGGCTCTACAGTTAAAAACACAAGTAAAAACTCTCTCTCCTAGCAAGGAAAGTAGCCCAAAGAAAGCAAACTGGCAGCTTTTGGTTTTTCAATCAGAATAAAGCCCACGCTCAAATAACAAGGCAGACAAACCCATGCTAATTAACGCCACATTTTGAAGAGGGGATGTGGGGCGAGGAGCAGTGCTACAAGATTTGAGGAGAGAGCAAACTTGTGCCCTTGAGGCAGCTGAGGCAGTGGAGTGGGGAAGGTTGCACCCCAAAGCTGGGCCTCCAGGGGTGGACTGGAAACTTACACAGCCATCAATCACCTCCCAGGGCAGTAGGCGTGTAAGCCTAAGACTACTCAAGGTCCTCAGAGAAATTCCTTTCAGCCCAGACTCAATGCTTCACAGACACACACACACACGCACACACACACACGCACACACACACACGCACACACACACACGCACACACACACACGATACAGGGCAAACCATTCAAGAATTCCATGAGGAAATAAACCTTTATTTCAAAAATAAACTTTGATGTTGGTTGAACTTTGGCCCTGACTCTGAGCCCAGGCTGAAAGTGCGAGAAAAGACTTGCAGACTTGCAGTATTCTGAAAGAAGCTGCAGGAGACTCCAGCAGAGTGTGACCAGATTCTTTTTCACTCCCTCACCCTCATATCATATGTGGATCCCCCTCTCACCAGCAGTCCTCCACCCCTGACCCCACCATCATGTTTTTCCTCCCTCCCTCCCTTGTTAGGATATGGCCATAATTAGGAACATTCAAATGTTTCATTCCCTGGGTAATTTTATTTTAACATGCCTGCTTTGCTCAGGAGAAATCATATTAGGCCACTTCCTCATTATCCTACTTTTGACCTGTTGACCACTTGCCTTCCTCTGCAAACTCCTATCTCCCCAAAAGATTCTAAAGCAGTAAGTATAAGTCGTTCTTCTCCCCAGGATGGGTTATATCTGCCACACAATGACTTGTCTTCTATACATTTAATATTAAGGCTATATTTAGGTAATGAACTGTCTATCTCTACAACATTAATTTGGGAGTTGTTATACAGGTCAGGGTTTTGGATTAATGAAGGGAAAATATAAAACTGAATAACTAATGTTTCAGCTTTATCAAGGACTCAAATATAATTAGACATGTGGTCAGCCTTCCCTCTGTCCTGGGAAGTTATGCAGCACAGCATAGTGGTGACAGTCAAATGTGGGCTTTGGAGATACACTGATATGATTTCAAGTCCCCAGCTCCACTGCCAGCCATGTCTTGTGCAGATTACTTAAACTCTCTGTGCCTCAATCTTCTCATCCATAACATGAAGAAGGCCAATATCCAATTGATGTGCATGAGTATGGCTGTGCTGATATTCTGCAGGTGTCCATTCTGATCAGGGCCCATCCTGGTTGTTCAATATTTTTGACTACCACTCCTAAAAATGGGGGGCTTCCCTGGTGGCTCAGTTGGTAAAGAATCTGCCTGCAATTCAGGAGACCCAGGTTCAATCCCTAGGTTGGGAAGATCCTCTGGAGAAGGAAATTGCAACCCACTCCAGTATTCTTGCTTGTGAAATCCCATGGACAGAAGAGCCTGGCAGGCTGTGAGGTCCATGGTGTCTCAAGGATCAGACATGACTTAGCGACTAAATCACCACCACCTAAAAATGGGGTGATCTTGGTATTTAGTTTGTTGGATCAGATTGCATGAGATAATGTACATACAGTGCTTAACACTGTGCTTGGTGCACAGGAGATACTCAGATGTTATTATTAGTATACACAATAGTTTCCTGGTTATAACCAGGAAGGGATAGCCTAAAAATATAATGTAATACAGGGATTTTTTCAACAGCGATGTCTTCAATTTCTAAGTAAATTCAATTTCAACTAACATTTCCAAGATACAGAAACATGAAATTTCAACCCAAATATAACATGGAAAGGCAATGAATCAGACAAGCTTCTCTGGTTTACTACTGATGGAGTTTATGGGATGGTCATGTATTTCATAGACTTGCCTCTATGACTACCTGTTTATACCTTTTGTGCCTGAGCTCACTCACAATCCAGTGGAAGCAGTATCAAGCTTGTAGTTCTTTGTGGTGCTGACTTTACCAGCCATTTTGAAATCCTCCATTGGCCAAAACTATACCTTCTACATACATGTCCTCAAGATCAAGAATCCATTAGCCCATGGAAGGGCTTCCCTGATAGCTCAGTTGGTAAAGAATCTGCCTGCAATGCAGGAGACCCCGGTTTGATTCCTGGGTCAGCAAGATCCCCTGGAGAAGGGAAAGGCTATCCACTCCAGTATTCTGGCCTGGAGAATTCCATGGACTGCAAAGTTCATGGGGTCTCAAAGAGTTGGACACAACTGAGTGACTTTCACTTCACTTCAGCCCATGGAATCTCCAGCTAATTTAAATCTGCTGCTGCTGCTACTGCTGCTGCTGCTGCTAAGTCACTTCAGTCGTGTCCGACTCTGTGTGACCCCATAGATGGAAGCCCACCAGGCTCCCCCGTCCCTGGGATTCTCCAGGCAGGAACACTGGAATGGGTTGCCATTTCCTTCTTCAATGTATGAAAGTGAAAGTGAAGTCGCTCTGTTGTGTCCGACCCTTAGCGATCCCATGGACTGCAGCCCACCAGGCTCCTCCATCCATGGGGTTTTCTAGGCAAGAGGACTGGACTGGCTTGCCATTGCCTTCTCCGAATTTAAATCTAGACAATGCATTTTCATATTTTTAAAAAAGGAAGGGACTTTTTTTCCTCTCTTCTCCATCCTTGCTTCAGAGTTTCTGTAGTTATACATATTATTTTAATCAGGAATAATCTAAATCTTGTCTCTTACCAAATTGCCTTTTAATTTATCAAAGACTTCCTGAGATTCGGATGTCTCACTTTCATTATCAAGCCTTTTCTCAGCCAATAAATGAGTAAGGGATTTATTAGATGAAACTGGGTATGAACTTATGGAAATAACCAGTGCCAGCCCTCTTCTGCTTCTTCTTTGTATGGGTTGATCCATTTCCCAATCATCTCAGCTAGATCTTAAATCAGTAGGAATCTGCTATTGCAAACTCTCTAATTCAGAGACATCACCTCGAGCAATCAAAATGAACATTTGCTCACCTTCTTAATATGCCCGGTTCCTGGAGTTACCTAGAGAGCAGTCTCCAAACATCCCAGATGAATTTCCATATTTACATTAAAAATGGCTGTCTCATCACTATATGCAATTGCAAGATCATTCATTCAAGACAACAAAGTATTGTCCAGCATTGAAATACACTTTCAATATCAGAGGGAAAAAAGTCCATTCTTAGTCACTACCAGAGCAAATCAAGTGAATACTGGCCTTGTCCATTTTATGGATAAGGAAACTGAGGCACAGAGAGTTTAAATAACCTGTCCAAGAAACAATAGCAAAGTTGGTCTTGGCCTTGTGAATCCTATATTATTTGGTTGCAAGCAATAAAATATCTAACTCAAAATCACTTAAACAATAAGGACATTTCAGTTCAGTTCAGTCGCTCAGTTGTGTCCCACTCTTTGCTACCCCATAAGGTTATAAAGTTCCTTATAAGCAGCACGCCAGGCTTCCCCTCCCAGAACCTGCTCAAACTCGTGTCCATTGAGTCAGTGATGCCATCCAACCATCTCATCCTCTGTCATCCCCTTCTCCTCCTGCTTTCAATCTTTCCCAGCGTCAGGATCTTTCTTTTCTGATGAGTCAGTTCTTTGCATCAGGTGGCCAAAGTCAGGAGCTTCAGCTTCATTATCAGTCCTTCCAATGAATATTCAGGGTTGATTTCCTTTAGGATTGACTGGTTTGATCTTGCTGTCCAAGGGACTCTCAAGAGTCTTCTCCAACACCATAGTTCAGAAGCATCAGTTCTTCAGTGTTCAGTTTTCTTTATGGTCCAACTCTCACATCCATGTATGACTACTGGAAAAACCATAGCTTTGACTGTATGGACCTTTGTTGGAAAAGTAATATCTCTACTTTTTAATATGCTGTCTAGGTTTGTCATAGCTTTTCTTCCAAGGAGCAAGCATCTTTTAATGTCATGGCTGCAGTCACCATCTGCAGGGCGTTTTTAGCCAAAGAAAATAAAGTCTTTCATTGTTTTCATTGTTGCCCCACATATTTACCATGAAGTGATGGGACCAGATGCCATGATCTTAGTTTTTTGAATGTTGAATTTTAAACCAGCTTTTTCACTCTCCTCTTTCACTTGTGGAAGCTTCCTGATGGGGATAAGGACATTTATAATCTTATAAAACAAGAAATTCAGATAAAGGGCAGGCTTGTTTCAGTCATGTCCGACTCTTTGCCACCCTATGGACTGTAGCCTGCTAGAATCCTCTGTCCATGGGATTCTCCAGGCAAGAATACTGAAGTGGGTTGCCATGCCCTCCTCCAGGGGATCTTCCCAGCCCAGGGATCGAATCCGCGTCTCTTATGTCTCCTGCATTGGCAGGCAGATTCTTTACACCAGTGCCAGCTGGGAAGCCCATGGATTTCTACTTCTATAACTTTTGTGAGTTTTTGCCTCATGTATTTTGAAGCTCTCTTGTTAAGTGCATACATATTTAGAATTAATATATCTTCTTGAAAATTGATACCTTTATCTTTATGCAGTATCCCTTTTTGTCCCTGAAAATATTCACTGCTCTTCACTCATCTTGGTCTGAAATTAATATAGTTAGTCCAGCTTTCTTTTGATCATATCTGCATAGCATATCTTTCTCCCATTTTACTTATAATCTATTTCTTCATGTTTAAAGTGTGTTTCCTATAGACAGCATAGTTGGATCTTTTTATTTTTTTAATCTAATCTGACAATCTTAGTCTTCTAACTGGTGGATTTAGTTCATTCATATTTAACATGATTATTGATATGATCGCAGTAAAATCTGTCATCTTCCTATTTCAATTGTCGTTACTTTTTCCTCTTTTCTCTTGGGTTAATTGACCATTTTAAAATGATTTTTATTGTAGTAAAATATATATTATAATATATGTGATTTTAACCATTTTAAGTGTACAATTCAGTGGCATTAATTACATCCATCATATGTTTTCAAAACTTTTTCATCACCTAAAACAAAAGCTTTTTAACCATTAAGCAATAAATTTTCATTTCTGCCTTCCCAAAGCCCCAGGTAACCGCTAATCTACTTTCTGTCTATATGATTTTGCCAGTTCTAGATATTTCAGATAAGTGGAATCAGAAAATACTTGTCTTTTGTGTATGAATTTTTTTCATTTAGCATGATGTTTTCAAATTTCGTTCATGTTGTAGCATGTATCAGAACTTTATTCTTTTACTGGTTGAATAATATTCCATTGCATTATATATCACATTGTGCTTGCCAATTAATCTGTTAATGGACATTGGGTTGTTTCCACCTTTTAACTATTGTGAATAGGCATAAAAATATATATTTGATACATTTTTTCCCATTATTTTAGGTGGTGACTCAGATGGTAAAGAAATCTGCCTGCAATGCAGAAGACCTGGGTTCAATCCCTGGGTTGGGAAGATCCCTTGTAGAAGGAAATGGTAACCCACTTCAGTATTCTTTCCTGGAAACTTCCATGGACAGAAGAGCCTGGCGGGCTACAGTCCATGGGGTCGCAAAGAGTCAGACACAACTGAGTGACTAATACAGTAAGGTATGTCACTGGTCATGTGGCAACTCTATATTTACCCTTTTAGAGTATCTACAAGACTGTTTTCCACAGAAACTACATCATTTCAAATTCCCACCAGCAATGTATGATGGTCCAATTTCTCCACATCCTTGCCAACACTTGTCATTTTCTGTTTTTTTTTTCTTCCTTCTGTTATAGCCATCCTGGTAGATGTGAGGTGGTATCTCATCATGGTTTTGATTTGCATTTCCCTAAATATCAATAACCTCAGATATGCAGATGACACCACCCTTATGGCAGAAAGTGAAGAGGAACTCAAAGGCCTCTTGATGAAAGTGAAAGAGGAGAGTGAAAAGGTTGGCTTGAAGCTCAACATTCAGAAAACAAAGATCATGGCATCTGGTCCCATCACTTCATGGGAAATAGATGGAAAAACAGTGGAAACAGTGTCAGACTTTGTTTTTTGGGGCTCCAAAATCACTGCAGATGCTGATTGCAGCCATGAAATTAAAAGACGCTTGCTCCTTGGAAGGAAAGTTATGACCAACCTTGATAGTATATTAAAAAGCAGAGACATTACTTTGCCAACCAAGGTCCGTCTAGTCAAGGCAATGGTTTTTCCCGTGGTCATGTATGGATGTGAGAGTTGGACTGTGAAGAAAGCTGATCGCCGAAGAATCGATGCTTTTGAACTGTGGTGTTGAAGAAGACTCTTGAGAGTCCCTTATTCTGCAAGGAGATCCAACCAGTCCATTCTAAAGGAGATCAATCCTGGATGTTCATTGGAGGGACTGATGCTAAAGCTGAAACTCCAATACTTTGGCCACCTCATGCGACGAGTTGACTCACTGGAAAAGACTCTGATGCTGGGAAAGGTTGGGGGCGGGAGGAGAAGGGGACGATGGAGAATGAGATGGCTGGATGGCATCACCGACTCTGTGGACATGAGTTTGAGTGTACTCCGGGAGTTGGTGATGGACAGGGAGGCCTGGCGTGCTGTGATTCATGGGGTCGCGGAGAGTCGGACACGACTGAGCGACTGAACTGAACTGAACTGAATGACTATGATGTTGAACATCTTTTTGTGTGATCACTAGCCATTTGTATATCTTCTTTGGGGGTAATGTCTTTTTGAATGCTTTGCCTATTTCTAAGAGGATCTTTTTACTGTCACATTGTAGGAGTTCTTTATATACTCTGTACATTAAACTCTTTTCAGATATGAAATATCAGATGTAAGATTTGCAAATATTTTCCCCCATTCTATGGGTTATCTTTCTTTTTTCTTAATAATGTCATTTAATGCACAAAAAAATTAATTTTGGTGAAGTCTAATTTATCTATTTTTCTTTTGTTGCCAGTGTTTTTTATGTTATGTCTAAGAATGCATTGCCAAATCTAAAGTCATGAAGATTGACTGCTATGCTTTCTTCCAAGAAGTGTATGGCTTTAGCATTTATATTTATGTCTTAGATCCATTGTGAGTTAATTTTTGTATATGGTATGAAGTAGGGGTTCAAACTTCATTCTTTTGCAGGTGAATATCCAGTTTTCCCATCACCATCTATTAAAGAGGGTCTTCTTTTGCCATTGAATGGTCCTGACACCCTTGTTGAAAATGAATTGACCATACAGGTATGAGTTTATATCTGGACTCTCAATTCTATTCCATTTGTCTATATGTCCACCCTTATGCAAGGACTCCATTAACTTAATTACTATAGCTTTGTTGAAAGTTTTGAAATCAGTAAGTGTGAGTCGTCCAACTGTATTCCTTTTTTTAAAAATTGCTTTGGCTGTTTGGAGTCCATTACAATTCTATATGAATTTGAGGATTGGCTTTTCCATTTTTATTTTTAAAAAAGGTCATTGGAATTTTGATAGAGATTGCATTCAAACTATAGATTGCTTTGGGTAGTATTGGCATCTTAACAATATTAAGTTTTCCAATCCATGAACATGGAACATGTTTTCATTTATTTGGGTCATAGTTACTTTGTTTCAGGAATGTTTTGTAGTTTTCAACATACAAATCTTTAACCTCCTTATTTAAAGTTATTCCTAGATATTTTATTCTATAGGATGCTATTATAAATGAAATTGTTTTCTTAATTTCCTTCTTGGATTTTTCATTGCTGGTACATAGAAACACAAAAGAATTTTGAGTGTTGATCTTGTACCCTGCACCTTTACTGAGTTTTTGCCCTAGTAGCTTTTATGCAGATTCCTTGAGCTTTTCTTTATATGGGATCATATCATCCAGGTCTACATCTTTTCTAATTTATGTGTTTTTATTTATTCTTCCATCTAATTGCTTTGGCTAGAACTTACATTATGATGTTAAATAGCAACGATGAAAGTGGACATTCTTATTTTGTTCTTGATCTTAGGGGGAAAGCATCCAGTGTTTCATTGAGTATGATGTTAGCTGTGTGTTACATATAAGATTTTGCAACCCGGGCTTCCCTTGTGGCTCAGCTGGTAAAGAATCTGCCTGGGTTCCTTTACCAATGTGGGAGACCTGGGTTTGATCCCTGGGTTGGGAAGATCCCCTGAAGAAGGGAAAAGCTACCCACTCCAGTATTCTGGCCTTGAGAACTCCATGGACTGTATAGTCCATGGGGTCACAAAGAGTCGGACACAACTGAGCAACTTTCACTTCACTTCACTTCACTTAGTAACCCACTTTTTAAATTCAAAATTATATCATAAACATATTTCCATTGCATTAAAAATAAAAATATTTTTGTATGCTTAATATATTTGACAAACAAATGAGAAGTATGAGAAATTAGCAGAAAGCTAGCAACTATAATAAAAACAAAATGGAGATTCTATAACTAAAAATTACAATATGTAAAGTTAAGAACTCAGTGGATAAGTGTAATAACAGATCAGATACAGCAGAGGAAAGAACTAGTAAACTCAAAGATTGGTTAGAAAAATATCCAAAATGAATCTAAGAGAGGCATAAATATGGAAAACAGAGGGGGAAAAAAGTAAAAGGCAAAGGGATATAATGTGAAGGTCTAACATACATGTAATTGGATTACCAGAAGAAGAAAGGATGGGGCAGAAGTAATATTCATAGAAATAAATTTCCAAAATTGAGAAAAGACATCCATACATAAATCCAAGAATCACTATGCACTCCAAGTAATATAAATCAAAAGAAAAAAATATCTAAGCACTTTGTAATAAACCTGCTAAGAAGCAAAAGAAAAGAGAAAATCTTTAAAACATCCAGAGAATCAGTATGGTAGGTCATAAAAATATTAAAAACAGAATTACCATATGATCCAGAAATTCTGCTTCTGAGAATTTGAAAGACTTTGAATCAAGTTGTTAATTGTGCTTGTTTCTGTGGAATAAAATCAGGTAGGAGGAGGGATTTTCTTGATATATCTTTAGATGTTCAAGGAGCATATGTTAATTTTCAGACAATATTTGAGAGAATTCAGTAGACCAGCACTAAAGGAAATACTAAAGGTTTTTATTTAAGCATAAGGAAAATGGTTCTAGACTGGAAGTCAGAGATTCAGGAAGGAATGAAGAAAATGAAAAAAGTGAAAGGAGGGGAGGAGGAAATTTAAAAGACTACTATTGATGATGATGATGATGATATCTTTGGGATTTAAATACATGAAGAAAGTTAAAATACATAACAATAGCTTACAAGTCAGGAGGGGTGGTGCATAGAGTTAAAGTGTTCTAAGTCTTACCATTGAAACAATGAACATATGAAAAAGTTCTCAACCTCATTCCATTCCGTTCCGTTCCATCGCTCAGTCGTGTCTGACTCTTTGCAACCCCGTGAACTGTAGCCTACCAAGCTCCTCCGTCCATGGGATTCTCCAGGCAAGAATACTGGAGTGGGTTACCGTTTCCTTCCTCATTAGGAACCAGGAAATGCAAATGTAAACCTCAGTGTGATACAGCTACATGTCTACCAGAATGGCTAAAATAAAAAAGACTGACACTGTCTAGTTGGTAAAGATGTGGAAGTAGTGGAATTCTCACATGCTATTCATGGTATATTGAGAAAGTCACATACATAAAAGGTCACAGTGTGTTGAATCAAAGACGTGTGCAAGAAGAGTTATACGAAGCTTTTACATAATATTTACAAAATGGTAAATATGTTCAAGCAGGTTTTAGAAAAGGCAGAGGCACCAGAGATCAAATTGCCAACATCCGCTGGATCATGGAGAAAGCAAGAGAGTTCCAGAAAAACATCTATTTCTGCTTCATTGACTATGCCAAAGCCTTTGACTGTGTGGATCACAATAAACTGTGGAAAATTCTGAAAGACATGGGAATACCAGACCACCTGACCTGCCTCTTGAGAAACCTGTATGCAGGTCAGGAAGCAACAGTCAGAACTGTACATGGAACAACAGACTGGTTCCAAATAGGAAAAGGAGTGCGTCAAGGCTGTATATTGTCACCCTGCTTATTTAACTTATATGCAGAGTGCATCATGAGGAACGCTGGGCTGGAAGAAGCACAAGCCGGAATCAAGATTGCTGGGAGAAATATCAGTAACCTCAGATATGCAGATGACACTACCCTTATGGCAGAAAGTGAAGAGGAACTCAAAAGCCTCTTGATGAAAGTGAAAGAGGAGAGTGAAAAGGTTGGCTTGAAGCTCAACATTCAGAAAACAAAGATCATGGCATCTGGTCCCATCACTTCATGGGAAATAGATGGAAAAACAGTGGAAACAGTGTCAGACTTTATTTTTGGGGGGCTCCATAATCACTGCAGATGCTGATTGCAGCCATGAAATTAAAAGACACTTACTCCTTGGAAGGAAAGTTATGACCAACCTTGATAGTATATTAAAAAGCAGAGACATTACTTTGCCAACAAAGGTCCGTCTAGTCAAGGCTATGGTATTTCCAGTGGTCATGTATGGGTGTGAGAGTTGGACTGTGAAGAAAGCTGATCGCCAAAGAATTGATGCTTTTGAACTGTGGTGTTGGAGAAGACTCTTGAGAGTCCCTTGTACCGCCAGGAGATCCAACCAGTCCATTCTAAGGGAGATCGATCCTGGGTGTTCATTGGAAGGACTGATACTAAAGCTGAAACTGCAATACTTTGGCCACCTCATGCGACGAGCTGACTCACTGGAAAAAACTCTGATGCTGGGAAAGGTTGGGGGGGGGAGAAGGGGACGACAGAGAATAAGATGGCTGGATGGCATCACCGACTCTGTGGACATGAGTTTGAGTGAACTCCGGGAGTTGGTGATGGACAGGGAGGCCTGGCGTGCTGTGATTCATGGGGTCGCGGAGAGTCGGACACGACTGAGCGACTGAACTGAACTGAACTGAAATATTATGTAAAGGCTCACCCACAGTAAAATGAATAAGCAATTTATGGCAACAATAAATGCTCAGCAACAGTAAAATGCTTGTTTCTATGGAATAGAATGCTCACCAACAGTAAAATGAGTAAATAACTTATGGCATATTCATACAATGGAACACTTTAGAGCTACAGTGTCCAATACAATAGCCACTAGACACGTGTGGCTTCTTAAATTTAAAATATTAAAAATAAAATAAAAAACCCAGTTCCTTAGCAACATTAGCTACATTTCCAGTGTTACATAGTCTCATGTGGCTGCTGCTGCTGCTGCTGCTAAGTCACTTCAGTCGTGGCCAACTCTGTGTGACCCCATAGACGGAAGCCCACCAGGCTCCCCCTTCCCTGGGATTCTCCAGGCAAGAACACTGGAGTGGGTTGCCATTTCTTTCTCCAATGTGTGAAAGTGAAAAGTGAAAGTGAAGTTGCTCAGTCGTGCCCAACTCCTAGCGACCCCATGGACTGCAGCCCACCAGGCTCCTCCATCCATGGGATTTTCCAGGCAAGAGTACTGGAGTGGCTTGCCATTTCCTTCTCCGCTAGTGTCTACCAAATTATACAGTATAGAAACAGAACATTTTCATCACTGCAATGTATTAAAGGACAGCATGGCCAGAAAGCAAGATTCAGCTTTTGTTTATGTAAAGGGCCTGGTACTAAATAATTTCGATGTTGCAGGCCATGTGGTCTGTGTCACAACTACTCAACTCAACTACTCAACTCAAAAGTCACAACTACTTTTGCCATTATAGCATGAATGCATCTATAGACAGTATATTAATGAATGGGAGTGACTATGTTCTAATAAAACTTTATTTATGGACACAAAAAGTGTATTTCACAAAATATTACTCGTCTTGCAACTTTCCCAACCATTTAAAAATGTAAAAATCATCCTTAATTCAAAGAGCATACAAAAAGCAACACCAGGCCAGATTTGGTCTGTGGATCCCAGCTCATATCCCTGCTATAGAGCAATATAAATGAATAAACTATAGCAACAAATCACAACATGGAAAAATCTCATAAATATAATTCTGAGCAGAAGCAACCTACATTAACTTCCTATTGCTGCCATTACAAATGACCACTGATGCTGAAGCTGAAGCTCCAATACTTTGGCTACCTGATACGAAGAGCTGACTCATTGGAAAAGACCCTGATGCTGGGAAAGACTGAGGGCAAGAGAAGAAAGAGGAGACAGAGGATGAGATGGTTGGATGTCATCATAGATTCAATGGACATGAGTTTGAGAGAACTCTGGGAGATAGTGAATGACAGGGAAGCCTGACATGCTGCAGTCCATGGGGTTGCAAAGAGTTGAACATGACTAAGCAACTGAACAACAACAACAAATTTTAATAAAAGCTTGTTATCTTTTAGTTCTGAAGATCAGAAGTCCAACACAGGTCTCACTGGGATGAAATCAAGATGGTGGCAAGACTCTGTTTATTCTGGAAACTCTGGGAAAGAATACATTTCCTTGATTTTTTTCCGCTCCTAGAACCTTCCTGCATCCTTTGACTTGTAGTCCCCTTCCTCCATCTCCAAAGTCAATAATGTACTGAGTCCTTCTCATGGTACCACCTCTCTGGTTCTCCTTTTTCCTCTCCCTTCCACCTTTAAGGGCCCTTACAATTACATTGAGACCACCCAGATATCCAGATAACATCTCTTTCTTAAGGTCAGATGATTAACAATTTTAATTCCATCTGCTACCTCAATTTGCCTTTTTAAAAAATATTTATTTGTTTTTTTATTTGTGACTGTGTTGCGTCTTAGTTGCAGCACACAGGATCTTTTGTTGTAGCAGGTGGGTTTTTCTCTAGTTGTGGCTCGGGCCCCATAGTTGTGGCACATGGGCTCAGTAGTTGCATTACGTGGGCTTAGTTGCCTCACAGCACGTGGGATCTTAGTTACCTGAGCAGGTATCAAACCTGTTACCCTCACACTGGAAGGCAGATGCTTAACCACTGAACCATCAGGGAAGTCCCCTGAATTTGCCTTTGCTGTGTGACCAAACGTTGTCATGAATTTCACAGATTAGAATGTGGATATATGTAAGTGGCCAGACCTACAATTACATGTCCAGTAGAATTCCATGTAGATAATTTTGAAAATATCAGGGAGGGAGCACAGCCCTGCCCTTTAACACAAAATTGGATTAAAGATTTACTGAGCATGCCTATCAGAACAAGATCCAGTTTCCCCCTCAGTCAGTCTCTTCCATCAGGAAGCTTCCATAAGCCTCTTATCCTTCTCCATCAGAGGGCAGACAGACCAAAAACCACAATCACAGAAAACTAACCAGTCTGATCACATGGACCACAGCCTTGTCTAACACAATGAAACTGTGAGTCATGCCGTGAAGGGCCACCCAAGACAGATGGGTCATGGTGGAGAGTTCTGACAAAATGTGGTCCACTGGAGAAGGGAATGGCAAACCACTTCAGTATTACTGCCTTGAGAATCACATGAACGGTATGAAAAGGCAAAAATATATGGCACTGAAAGATGAACTCCCCAGGTCAGTAGGTGCCCAATATGCTACTGGAGATCAGTAGAGGACTAACTCCAGAAATAATGAAGAGATGGAGCAAAAGCAAATAAACAACACCCAGTAGTGGATGTGACTGGTGATGGAAGTAAAGTCAGGTGCTGTAAAGAGCAATATTGCATAGGAACCTGGAATGTTAGGTCCATGAATCAAGGCAAATTGGAAGTGGTCAAACAGGAGATGGCAAGAGTGAACATCGAAATTTTAAGAATCAGCAAACTAAAATGGACTGGAATGGGTGAATTTAACTCAGATGACCATTATATCTACTACTGTGGGCAGGAATCCCTTAAAAGAAATGGAGTAGCCATCATGGTCTACAAAAGTCCAAAATGCAGTACTTGGATGCAATCTCAAAAATGACAGAATGATCTCTGTTCATTTCCAAGGCAAAGCATTCAATATCACAGTAATCCAAGCCTATGCCCCAACCAATAATGCTAAAGAAGCTGAAGTTGAACAGTTCTGTGAAGACCTACAAGACCTTCTAAAACTAACACCCAAAAAAAGATGTCCTTTTCATTATAGGGGACTGGAACACAAAAGTAGGAAGTGAAGGAACACTTGGAGTAACAGGAAAATTTGGCCTTGGAGTATAGAATGAAGCAGGGCAAAGGCTAATAGAGTTTTGCCAAGAGAACGCACTGATCATAGCAAACACCCTCTTCCAACAACACAAGAGAAGCCTCTACACATGGACATCACCAGATGATCAATACTGAAATCAAATTAATTATATTCTTTGCAGCCAAAGAGGGAGAAGCTCTATACAGTCAGCAAAAACAAGACCAGGAGTTGACTGTGGCTCAGATCATGAAATCCTTGTTGCCAAATTCAGACTTAAAATGAAGAAAGTAGGGAAAAAAACTAGACCATTCAGGTATGACTTAAATCAAATTCCTTACGACTATGCAGTGGAAGTGGCAAACAAATTCAAGGGATTAGATCTGATAGAGTGCCTGAAGAACTATGGACGGAGGTTGGTGGCATTGTACAGGAGACAGGGATCAAGACCATCCCCAAGAAAAAGAAATGCAAGAAGGCAAAAAGGTTGTCTGAGGAGGCCTTACAAACAGCTATGAAAAGAAGAGAAGTGAGAGGCAAAGGAGAAAAGGAAAGATACCCATTTGAATGCAGAGTTCCAAAGAATAACAAGGAGAGATAAGAAAGCCTTCCTCAGTCACCAATGCAAAGAAATAGAGGAAAACAATAGAATGGGAAAGACTAGAGATCTCTTCAAGAAAATTAGAGATACCCAGGGAACATTTCATTCAAAGATGGTCACAATAAGGGACAGAAATGGTATGGACTTAACAGAAGCAGAAGATATTAAGAAGAGGTGGCAAGAGTGCACAGAAAAACTATACAAAAAAGATTTTAACAACCCAGATAATCACAATGGTGTGATCACTCACCTAGAGCCAGACATCCTGGAATGTGAAGTCAAGTGGGCCTTTGGAAGCATCTCCATGAACAAAGCTAGTGGAGGTGATGGAATTCCAGGTGAGCTGTTTCAAATCCTAAAAGATGATGCTATAAAAGTGCTGCACTCAATATGCTAGCAAATTTGGAAAACTCAGTGGCCACAGGACTGGAAAAGGTCAGTTTTCTTTCCAATACCAAAGAAAGGCAATACCAAAGAATGTTCAAACTACCACACAGTTGCACTCATCTCACACGCTAGCAAAGTCATGCTCAGAATTCTCCAAGCCAGGCTTCATGTGAGCTGTGAACTTCCAGATGTTCAAACTGGATTTAGAAAAGGCAGAGGAACCAGAGATCAAATTGCCAACATCCGCTGGATCATGGAAAAAGCAAGAGAGTTCCAGAAAAACATCTATTTCTGCTTTATTGACTATGCCAAAGCCTTTGACTGTGTGGATCACAACAAACTGCAGAAAATACTTAAAGAGATGGGGATACCAGACCCCCTGACCTGCCTCCTGAGAAATCTGTATGCAGATCAAGAAACAATAGTTAGAACTGGACATGGAACAACAGACTGGTTCCAAACAGGAAAAGGAGTATGTCAAGGCTGTATATTGTCACCCTGCTTGTTTAATTTATATGCAGAATACATCATGAGAAACGCTGGACTGGATGTAGCAAAAGCTGGAATCAAGATTACCGGAAGAAATATCAATAACCTCAGATATGCAGATGACTCCACCCTTATGGCAGAAAGTGAAGAACTAGAGCCTCTTGTTGAAAGTGAAAGAGGAGAGTGAAAAATCTGGCTTAAAACTCAACATTCATAAAGCTAAGATAATGGTATCCTGTCCAATCACTTCATGGCAAATAGATGTGGAGACAGTGTCAGACTTTATTTTGGGGGGCTCTAAAATCACTGCAGATGGTGACTGCAGCCATGAAATAAAAAGACGCTTACTCCTTGGAAGAAAAGTTATGACCAACCTAGACAACATATTAAAAAGCAGAGACTTTATTTTGCCAACAAAGGTCCGTCTAGTCAAGGCTATGGTTTTTCCACTAGTCATGTATGGATGTGAGAGTTGGATTATAAAGAAAGCTGAGCACTGAAGAATTGATGATTTTGAACTGTGGTTCTGGAGAAGACTCTTGAGAGTCCCTTGGACTGCAAGGAGATCCAAACAGTCCATCCTAAAGGAAATCAATCCTGAATATTCGTTGGGAGGACTGATACTGAAGCTGAAGCTGCAATACTTTGGCCACCTGATGCAAAGAACTGACTCATTGGAAAAGACCCTGATGCTGAGAAAGATTGAAGGCAGGAGGAGAAGGGGCGACAGAGGATGAGATGGTTGGATGGCATCACTGATTCAATGGATATAAGTTTGAGTAAACTCTGGGAGTTGGTGATGGACAGGGAGGCCTGGCATGCTGCAGTCCTTGGGGTTGCAACTGAACTGAATTTTGAAAAAGAGAAAAAATTTTGCTATAATCTTTAAGAATGCTCTCTACCATTAGTAGTAAGACTCTAAAGAAAAACCAAGAAATGATTACCATAAAATTTAGAAAATTGCACAAAAGTTGTTACTTTGAGGTAAGGGGGAAGGTGAAGTGATTGAGAAAGGACACAGGGGAAGGAACTGACTATTGCCAATGTTCTATTTCTTGACTTGTGGGGTGATTTACAAAGGTCTTTCCTTTATGAACATCCATCAAGTTTGATGGTCATCTTATGTGCATTACTTTCCACAATAAGAAAAAAGTTTAAAAAACAAAAGAAAGAAAGAAAAGTACTCCAAGGGGACTTCTCTGGTGGTCCAGTGATTAATACTCCACACTTCCACTGTAGGGAATGAGAGTTAGATCCTTGGTCAAAGAAATAAGTTCCCACATGCCACAAGGTACGGCCAAAAATTAAAAAAGAAAAATACTCCAAATTCAAAATTACTACTCACTGGTGGTGGAAGAATGCATGATCAAACACTGTTTACATAAATGCAACTTGTAGTCAGCCTTTTAGTGATTCAAAATGCAATGTTAATAGGCTTCCAGGGACCAAATGGCATTTGAATAAGATCTCCAGTAAAAGGTGGATGAAAAATAAAAGTGGAATCTAGTAAAAATAGACCTAATATGAGAAAAATAAAAACATAAAAAAATAAACACCGAGTCCTCTAATTAACACCCTAGAGAAATCAGAGAAAAAACTAAATCCATGCTCTAAAAGAGTAACATAGAATAAAAAGAGTTTGTAGAAACTAAAATAGAAGAAATAAGACTAAAAACAAACAGCAAGTCTTAATGGAAAGTTTGCAACTAAAGTTGCAGAAATATTTCATAAGCATAAAAAATGAAGGCAATCAGGATGATAATAGAAGAGAGAAGATAAGAAAATTTTATGATCAATGCAGAAAATCCAGTCTGCAGGTCTAAGAATGATGTTCTTGGCTCTGTGAAATGTAGAGAGCTGATCAATATGGAAATACTAGCAGTTCTTAAAAGAGAGAAAAAAAGAAAATACTGGGGGAAAAATAAGACAATGTTATAGATTTAATGTGTGTGTCTCCCAAAATTCATCAGCTAAAACTTAATGCTCAAAATTCTCCAAGCCAGGCTTCAGCAATATGTGAACCGTGAACTCCCAGATGTTCAAGCAGGTTTTAGAAAAGGCAGAGGCACCAGAGATCAAATTGCCAACATCCGCTGGATCATGGAGAAAGCAAGAGAGTTCCAGAAAAACATCTATTTCTGCTTCATTGACTATGCCAAAGCCTTTGACTGTGTGGATCCTGTGGAAAATTCTGAAAGACATGGGAATACCAGACCACCTGACCTGCCTCTTGAGAAACCTGTATGCAGGTCAGGAAGCAACAGTCAGAACTGTACACGGAACAACAGACTGGTTCCAAATAGGAAAAGGAGTGCATCAAGGCTGTATATTGTCACCCTGCTTATTTAACTTATATCCAGAGTACATCATGAGGAACGCTGGGCTGGAAGAAGCACAAGCCGGAATCAAGATTGCTGGGAGAAATATCAATAATCTCAGATATGCTGATGACACTACCCTTATGGCAGAAAGTGAAGAGGAACTCAAAAGCCTCTTGATGAAAGTAAAAGAGGAGAGTGAAAAGGTTGGCTTGAAGCTCAACATTCAGAAAACAAAGATCATGGCATCTGGTCCCATCACTTCATGGGAAATAGATGGAAAAACAGTGGAAACAGTGTCAGACTTTATTTTTTGGGGCTCCAAAATCACTGCAGATGCTGATTGCAGCCATGAAATTAAAAGACGCTTACTCCTTGGAAGGAAAGTTATGACCAACCTTGATAATATATTAAAAAGCAGAGACATTACTTTGCCAACAAAGGTCCATCTAGTCAAGGCTATGGTTTTTCCCGTGGTCATGTATGGATGTGAGATTTGGACTGTGAAGAAAGCTGATCGCCGAAGAATTGATGCTTTTGAACTGTGGTGTTGGAGAAGACTCTTAAGAGTCCCTTGTACCGCCAGGAGATCCAACCAGTCCATTCTAAGGGAGATCGATCCTGGGTGTTCATTGGAAGGACTGATACTAAAGCTGAAACTGCAATACTTTAGCCACCTCATGCGATGAGCTGACTCACTGGAAAAAACTCTGATGCTGGGAAAGATTGGGGGGGGGAAGGGGACGACAGAGAATAAGATGGCTGGATGGCATCACCGACTCTGTGGACATGAGTTTGAGTGAACTCCGGGAGTTGGTGATGGACAGGGAGGCCTGGCGTGCTGTGATTCATGGGGTCGCGGAGAGTCGGACACGACTGAGCG
Source organism: Moschus berezovskii (assembly GCF_049115385.1). NCBI lineage: Eukaryota > Metazoa > Chordata > Mammalia > Artiodactyla > Moschidae > Moschus > Moschus berezovskii. The sequence goes on along the minus strand of NC_142488.1, from coordinate 63,623,622 downwards.
ACTGAACTGAACTGAACTGAAAACTTAATCCCCAGTGTGACAGTATCTGGAGGTAGGGTTTGGAGGTGATTAGGCCATGAGAGTGGAGACCTCATGGATGGGAATAATGCTCTTATAAGAGACCCCCGTGAGTTCCCTTGCCCTCTCCACCATATGAAGTCACAGCCAGAAGATGCTCTGAACTAGAAAGTCCATCTTCACTAGATATCAAATCTGCTGGTGCTTTGATCATTGACTTTCCATCAGAACTGAGAGAAATTTGTGTCATTTATAAGACACTCAGTCTATGGTATTCTATTACAGCAGTCTGAATTAACTAAGTAGACAAGAAAAGTTCCTGGTATTCAAGAACACAAATATTCAGACCAAAAGTGTATACTAAGAATAAAGCAAAGTGCACATCATTAAAAAAAAAACACCTTGCTAAGATATTTCCAAATGCAGGGAATATAAAAAATATTGATGTTAGTCAAATAGGAAAAAATATAGGGCTTCCTTGGTGCCTCAGACAGTAAAGAATCTGCCTGCATTGCAGGAGACTCAGGTTTGACCCCTGGGTCAGGAAGATCCCCTGGAGAAGGGAATGCTCACCCACCCCAGTATTCTTGCCTGGAGAATTCCATGGACAGAAGAGCCTGGTGGGCTACAGTCCATGGGGTCACAAAGAGTTGGACACAACTGAGTGGTTAACAGTTTCACTTTCACACGTTCACTTTCATGGATAACTCAATGCACATAAATTCCACAGCTTAGAAGAAATGGACCAATATCTTGAAAATCTCAGCTTACTAAAATTCATTCAATAGCGAACGGATAACTTGAACACTCTTATGAAGAAACTGAAGTCATTGTTAAATAGCTTTCAAAAGAGAAAACCATAGGCCAAAGACGGTTTTACTGATGAATTCTACCATACATCTAAAGAATTAATATCGATTTTTAAAACCTCTTCCCCCAAATAGAACAGTTTCCAATTTATTTAATGAAGCCAGCATTACCCTGATATCAAAGCTTAGTAAAGACAATAAAAAAGCAAGCAAGAAACTGTAGACCAATAACTCTCATGAATATAGACACAAAGATCCTCGACAACATATTAACAATTTTCATCAAGCAATGTAAATAAAGAAAAATATATCCCAAACAAGTGGAATTTTCCCCAGGAATCCAAGACTTGCTTGATGTTTAGTAAAACAACCAATTGAATCAATTATGTTAATTATTTATAACAGAAAAGTCACATAGTCAGAAAAACTGATGACAAAAATCCCTTTGATATCAAGTCAAGATAAAAGCCCTTAGCAAACTGAATAGAAAGAAATGTATACAACCCAATAAAGGGCATCTACAAAAGCCCTACAGCTAACATCAGTTTTTGGTGAAAAACTGAATGCTTTCCAATTAAAATTTAGGACAAGACAAGGATGTGCACACTTACTCCTCCTAAAAAACATCATACAAGAAATCCTAGCTAGTGTGTTAATTTGTAAAATAAATAAAAGGCATTCCAAAAGGAAAGGAAGAGATAAAACTGCCTGTATTTATATAGACAACATGATTATCTACATAGAAAATCCCATGAAATCTATAAAAAAGCGCCTCTAACTAAAAAATGAGTTTAGTAAGGTCACAGGGTACAATATCAATACACACACAAAATTTTTACTTATATATAAAATCAATGTACAAATGGAGACCAAAAATTTAAGAATCAATATCCAAAACATGTAATATTTAGAGAAAGAATCAAGCAAAATATATAGAAGATCTACCTTCTGAAAGTCACAAAATACTGATGAAAAAATACAAGAAAACTTATTTAAATGAAGAAACATATCATGCTAATGAATTGGAACGCACAACATAGTAAAAATATCAAATTAATTCACAAATTTAATATAATATCAAAATGGCAGGAGGAATTTTTGTAGATTCAGATATGATGATTCTAAAATTTATATAAGAAGGCAAAGTAACTAGAATCACTAAATATTTTAAAAATAAAGTTGAAGGTATCACACTACTTGTTTTTAAAACTTACTATAATGCCACAATAATTAAGAAAAGGCGCTTCCCTGGTAGCTCAGATGATGAAGAATTTGCCTGCAATGCAGGAGACCCAGGTTTGAACCCTGGGTCAGGAAGATCCCCTGGGAAATCCCATGGGCAGAGGAGCCCGGTGGGCTACAGATGGGGTCACAAAGAGTCGGACACAGCTGAGCAATTAACATTTTCACTTCACAATAATTAAGAATAAGGGTTATTAGTGAAGAGTTAGACATTAATTGAACAGCTTTCCAGAAATAATTGTTGTTGTTCAGTTGCTAGGTTGTGTCCAGTTCTTTGACACCTCATGGGCTACAGCACACCAGGCTTCCCTGTCCTTCACTATCTCCCAGAGTTTGCTCAAACTCATGTCCTTTGAATCAATGATGCCATCCAGTCATCTCACCCTCTGTCTCTCCTTTCTCCTCCTGCCCTCAGTCTTTCCCAGCATCCAGATCTTTTCCATTGAGTCGGCTCTTTGCATCAACTGGCCAAAGTATTTGAGCTTCAGCTTCAGCATCAGTCCTTTCAATGAATATTCAGGGTTGATTTCCTTTAGGATTGACTAGTTTGATCTCCTTCTGTCAAGGGATCTCAAGAGTCTTCTCCACCACCACAGTTCAAAAGCATCAGTTCTTTGAAGCACAGCCATGTTTACAGTCGAACTCTCACATTCAACATGACTAAAGGAAAAACCATAACTTTGACTAAATGGACCTTTGTTGGCAAAGTGATGTCTCTGCTTTTTAACATGCTGTCTAGGTTTGTCATAGCTTTCCTTCCAAAGAGCAGGTGTCTTTTAATTTCATAGCTGCAATCACCATCCCCAGTGATTTTGGAGCCCAAGAAAATAAAGTTTGTCACTGTTACTTTATTTCTGTCATCTATTTGCCATGAAGTGATGGGACCAGATGCAATGGTGTTTGTTTTCTGAATGTTGAGTTTTCAGCCAGCTTTTTCACTCTCCTCTTTCAAGTTCATCAAGAGAATTTTTAGTTCCTGCTTGCTTTCTGCCTTTAGGGTGGTATCATCTGCATAGCTGACATTCTTGGTATTTCTCCCAGCAATCTTGATTCCAGCTTGTGATTCATCCATCCAGCCCGGCATTTCTCATGATGTACTCTGCAGATAAGTTAAATAAGCAGGGTGACAATATACAGCCTTGAGGTAGTGCACGCTCAATTTTGAACCATTCCATTGTTCCATATACAGTTATAACTATTGCTTCTTGACCTGCATACAGGTTCCTCAGGAGGCAGGTAAGGTAGTCTAGTGTTCCCATCTCTTTAAGAATTTTCTACAGTTTGTTGTGATCTACACAGTCAAAGGCTTTTAGCATTGTCCATGAAGCAGAAGTAGATGTTTTTCTGAAATTCTCTCGCTTTCACTATGATCCAACTGATGTTGGCAATTTTTTTTTATTGGAGGCTAATTACTTTACAATATTATATTGGTTGATTTTGCCATACATTGACATGAATCCACCCCGGGTGTACATGTGTTCCACTTCTTGAACCCCCCTCCCACCTCCCTCCTCCCCATATCCTCCCTCTGGGTCATCCCTGTGCACCAGCCATGAGCATCCTGTATCATGTGTTGAACCTGGACTGGTGATTTGTTTCACATATTATAATATACATGTTTCAATGCCGTTCTCCCAAATCATCCCACCCTCACCCTCTCCCACAGAGTCCCAAAGACTGTTCTATACACCTGTGTCTCTTTTGCTGTCTCGTATACACGGAGAAGGCAATGGCAACCCACTCCAGTACTCTTGCCTGGAGAATCCCATGGATGGAGGAGCCTGGTAGGCTGTAGTCCATGAGGTGGTGAAGAGTCGGACACGACTGAGCGACTTCACTTTCACTTTTCACTTTCATGCATTGGAGAAGGAAATGGCAACCCACTCCAGTGTTCTTGCCTGGAGAATCCCAGGGACGGGGGAGCCTGATGGGCTGCTGTCTATGAGGTCACACAGAGGCGGACACGACTGAAGTGACTTAGCAGCAGCAGCAGCAAATAGGGTTAAGGTTACCATCTTTCTAAATTCCATATGTGTTAGTATACTGTATTGGTGTTTTCCTTCCTGGCTTACTTCACTCTGTATAATAGGTTCCAGTTTCATCCACCTCAGAACTGATTCAAATGTATTCTTGTCAATGGCTGAAGAATACTCCATTGTGTATATGTACCAAAGCTTTCTTATCCATTCGTCTGCAGATGGACATCTAGGTTGCTTCCATGTCCTGGCTATTATAAACAGTGCTGCAATGAACATTGGAGTACATGTGTCTCTTTCAATTCTGGTTTCCTCGGTGTGTATGCCCAGGAGTGCGATTGCTGGATCATATGGCAGTTCTACTTCCAGTTTTTTGAGGGATCTCCACACTGTTCTCCACAGTGGCTGTACTAGTTTGCATTCCCACCAACAGTGTAAGAGGGTTCCCTTTTCTCCACACCCTCTCCAGCATTTATTGCATGTAGACTTTTGGATAGCAGCCATTCTGACTGGTGTGAAATGTTGTGGTTTTGATTTGCATTTCTCTGATTATGAGGGATGTTGAGCATTTTTTCATGTGTTTGTTAGCCATCTGTATGTCTTCTTTGAAGAAATGTCTGTTTAGTTCTTTGGCCCATTTTTTGATTGGGTATTTTATTTTTCTAGAATTGAACTGCAGGAGCTGCTTGTATATCTGGAAAGCAAAATGGAGTTACAGATAAACAAACTGTAGAAAAGGATTAAGAAGATGTGAGAAAGTTTTAATAAGGATTTAGAGGAAATAAAAAAGAGTCAATATACAATGAATAATGCAATAGATGAGATCAGAAACACTCTGGAGGGAACAAACAGTATAATAATGGAGTCAGAAGACAGGATAAGCGAGCTAGAAGATAGAATTGTAGAAATAAATGAAATAGAGAGGGAAAAAGAAAAACGAATTAAAAGAAATGAGGACAATATTAGAGACCTCTGGGACAATGTTAAATGCCCCAACATTCTAATCATAGGAGTCCCAGAAGAAGAAGACAAAAAGAAAGACCATGAGAGATTACTTGAGATAATAGTTGAAAACTTCCCTAAAATGGGGAAGGAAATAATCACCCAAGTCCAAGAAACCCAGAGAGTCCCTAGCAGGATAAACCCAAGGCGAAATACTCCAAGACACATATTAATCAAATTAACAAAGATCAAACACAAAGAACAAATATTAAAAGCAGCAAGGGAAAAGCAACAACTAACACACAAGGGGATTCCCATAAGGATAACAGCTGATCTTTCAACAGAAACTCTTCAGGCCAGGAGGGAATGGCAAGACATACTTAAAGTGATGGAAGAAAGTAACCTACAGCCCAGATTACTATACCCAGCAAGGATCTCATTCAAATATGAAGGAGAAATCAAAAGCTTTACAGACAAGCAAAAGCTGAGAGAATTCAGCATCACCAAACCAGCTCTCCAACAAATACTAAAGGATCTTCTCTAGACAGGAAACACAGAAAGGGTATATAAACTTGAACCCAAAACAATAAAGAAAATGGCAACGGGATCATACTTATCAATAATCACCTTAAATGTAAATGGGTTGAATGCCCCAACCAAAAGACAAAGGCTGGCTGAATGGATACAAAAACAAGACCCCCATGTATGATGTTGGCAATTTGATTTCTGGTTCCTGTCTTTTCTAAATCCAGCTTGTACATCTGGAAGTTCTTGGTTCATGTACTTTTGAAGCCTAACTTGAAGGATTTTGAGTTTTATCTTGCTAGCATGTGGAATGAGTGCAACTGTATTGTAGTTTGAACATTCTTTGGCACTGCCCTACTTTGGGATTGGAATGAAAACTGACCTTTTCTAGTCCTTTGGCTACTGCTGAGTTTTGCAAATTTGATGGCATATTGAGTGCAGTGTTAGTACTTTAACAGCATTATCTTTTAGGATTTGAAATAGTTCATATGGAATTCCATCACCTCCACTTGCTTTGCTTGTAGTAATGCTTCCCAAGACCCATTTGACTTCACACTCCAGAATGACTGGCTCTAGGTGAGTGACCACACCATCGTGGTTATCTGGTTCATCAAGACGTTTTTTGTACAGTTCTGTGTATTCTTGCTGCTGCTGCTAAGTCACTTCAGTTGTGTCCAACTCTGTGTGACCCCATAGACGGCAGCCCACCTGGCTCTTCTGTCCCTGGGATTCTCCAGGCAAGAATACTGGAGTGGGTTGCCATTTCCTTCTCTAATGCATGCATGCATGCTAAGTTGCTTCAGTTGTGTCCAACTCTGTGCCACCCCATGGACAGCAGCCCACCAGGCTCCTCTGTCCACGGGGTTCTCCAGGCACGAGTACTGGAGTGGGTTGTCGTTTCCTTCTCTGGTATTCTTGCTACTTTTTCTAAATATCTTCTGCTTCTGTTATGTCCTCGCTGTTTCTGTCCTTTATTGTTCCCACATTTCCATGAAATGGTTCCTTTGTATCTCTAATTTTCTTGAAGAGATCTCTAGTCTTTCCCATTCCATTGTTTTCCTCCATTTCTCTGCACTGTACACTTAAGAAAGCTTTATTATCTCTTCTTGCCAGTCTTTGGAACTCTGCACTCAGTGGGGGTATATCTTTCCCTTTCTCCTTTACCTTTCATTTTTCTTCTTTTCCCAGCTCTTTGGAAGGCCTCCTCAGACAACCATTTTTCCTTCTTGCACATCTTTTTCTTGGGAATGGTTTTAGTTACCGCCTCCTATATGATGTCACGAACCTCTGTCAATACATCTTCAGGCACTCTATCAGCTCTAATCCCTTGAATCTATTTGTTACGTCCACAGTATAATCATAAGGGATTTGATCTAGATCATACCTGAGTGGCCTAGTAGTTTTCCCACTTTCCTCAATTTAAGTCTGAATTTTGCAATAAGGAGCTCATGATCTGAGCCACAAACAGCTACAGGTCTTGATTTTGCTGACTGTATAGAGTTTCTCAATCTTTGGCTTCAAAGAATATATTCAATCTGATTTCAGTATTGACCAACTGGTGATGTCCATGTATAGAGTCATCTCCTGCATTGCTGGAAGAAGGTGTTTGCTATGACCAGTGCATTCTCTTGGCAAAATTCTGTTAGCCTTTGACCTGCTTTTGTACTCTAAGGCCAAACTTAACTGTTACCCAGGTATCTCTTGACTGCCTACTTCTGTATTCCCGTCCCCTATGATGAAAAGGACAACTTTTTTTGGTGTTAGTTCTAGAAGGTCTTGTAGGTCTTCTTGGAACCATTGAACTTCAGCTTCTTTGGCCTTAGTGGTTGGGGCATAGACTTAGATTATTGTGGTATTGAATGATTTGCCTTGGAAATGAACAGAAATCATTCTGCCATTTTTGAGACTGCACCCAAGAACTGCATTTCAGACTCTTTTGTTGACTATTAGGGCTTCTCTTTTGTTGACTATTAGGGCTTCTCCATTTCTTAAGGAATTCTTGGCCATGGTAGTAGATATAATGGTCATCTGAATTGAAATAGGCCATTCCTGTTCATTTTAGTTCACTGATTCCTAAAATGTCGATGTTACTATCTCCTGCTTGAACACTTCCAATTTACCTTGATTGATGGACCTAACATTCCAGTTTCCTCTGCAGTATTGTTCTTTATAGCATCAGACTTTATTTCACCACTACACACATCCACAACTGGGCATGTTTTCTGCTTTGGACAAGTTTCTTCATTCTTTCTGGAGCTATTTCTCTACTGTTACCCGTTAGCATATTGGACACCTACCGATCTGGGGGACTCATCTTTCACTGTCTTATCTTTTGCATTTTCACACAGTTCATGGGGCTCCCAAGGTAAGAATGCTGAAGTATTTTGCCATTCCATTCTCCAGTGGACAATGTTTTGTCAAAACTTTCCACCGTGACCCGTCCTTGCTGGGTGGCACAGCACAACATGGCTCGTAGTTTCATTGAGTTATAGAAGGCTGTGATCCACGCGGTCATTTCAGTTAGATTTTTCTGATTGTGGTTTTTATTCTGTAAGACATCGGATTACAGTTCCCGCTTCTTCTGTATGCTCTCTAGTGTCTGGGGATAAGAGGCTTGTGCAAGCTTCATGACAGAAGGGACTGGATGTGGGGGAAACTAGGTCTTGCTCTTCTGGGCAGGGCCATGTTCAGTAAATTTTTAATCCTATTTTCTGCTGATCAGTGGGGCTGTGCTACCTCTCTGTAGTTTGGCCTGAGGCGGCCCAGTCCTGGAATCTTCAGTCTCTGTGGTATAGAGTTGCACATGCGTGTTGGGGAGGGTCCTAGGGCAGGTCAGGTGTGGGAAAAGAAACAAGATTAATTGGCCAAGCATAGACAAAGACTGAGAAGGACTGCCCTATATAAATGACTTAACTGTCTCTTTACTGCATTCATCCTTATTAGGATGGATGCCCATATCCTTTCTCTCCAAGCGTGTATCTTTGCCTTGCTCTGTCTTAACGAAACAAACTGTTTCTCTGTGTGCTCTCCTACTTGTTATGCTGTGTCTCTAATAATAAACTCTGTACCTGTTTTTACAGTTTTTGCCTCTTTGAGAAATGCATTTTTCAAAGGAGCAAGAGCCAGGGAAAATTTGCTTCTAGCCTCTAGCTCTTTTTGCTTTAGTGGCTAAGATTCCCGGTTTTCATTCTGGCTACCTAGGTTCAATTCCTGGGCAGGGAACTAAGATCTCACTTTAAGCTACAGCTCACTGCTGCCTCTCTGAGATCACTTGGATTGGGAGACTCAATACTGTCAGAAGGACTATACTACCCAATGCATTCTAGTGATACAATTGAATCCCTATCAAATTATCAATGTTATTTTTCACAGAACTAGAAGTAAAAATTCTCAAAGTTTTGTATGGAGACACAAAAGACCATGAATAGCCAAAGCAATCCTGAGAGAGAAAAATGGAGCTGGAGGAATTAGGCTTCCAGACTTCAGACTATACTACAAAGGTACAATCATCAAAACAGTTTGGCACTGGCACAAAAACAGAAATATTGATCGATGGAACAGGATAGAATGCCCAGAAATAAACCCATGCACCTCTGGTCAATTAATCTATGACAAAGGAGGCAAGAATATAAAAAAGAGAAAAGACAGTCTCCACAATAAGTGGTGCTGGGAAAACAGCTGTACAGAAAAGAATGAAATTAGAACTTTCTCTAACATTGTACACAAAAATAAAGTAAAAATGGATTAAGACTTAAATGTAACACCAGATGCTATAAAACTCTTAGAGGAAAACACACGCAGAACACTCTTTGACATAAATTGCAGAAATATGTTTTTGCATCCACCTCCTAGAAGAGTGAAAATAAAAACACAAATAAACAAGTGGGACCTAATTAAACTTAAAAGCTTTTGCACAGCAAAGGAAACTATAAACAAGATGAAAAGACAACCCTCAGAATGGGAGAATATATTTGAAAATGACATGACTGACAAGGGATTACTTTCCAATATACAAACATTTCATGCAGTTCATTTTTTATATACATATACATATATGTGTGTGTATGAGTCTTCCCTGGTGGCTTAGACAGTAAAGTGTCTGCCTACAATGCGGGAGACCCGGGTTTAATCCCTGGGTCAGGAAGATCTCCTGGAGAAAGAAATGGCAACCCACTCCAGTATTCTGGAAAATCCCATAGACGGAGGAGCCTGTTAGGCTGCAGTCTGTGGGGTCGCAAAGAGTCGGACATGACTGAGTGGCTTCACTTCACATGTGTGTGTATATACACATAATCGACAATGGACAGAAGACCTAAAAAGAGATTTCTCCAAGAAGACATACAGATGGCAAAAAACCACGTGAAAAGATGCTCAACATCATTAATTATTCAGTTCAGTTCAGTTCAGTTCAGTCTCTCAGTCGTGTCCGACTCTGCGACCCCATGAACCACAGCACGCCAGGCCTCCCTGTCCATCACCAACTCCCGGACTTCACTCAAACTCATGTCCATCGAGTTGGTGATGCCATCCAGCCATCTCATTCTCTGTCGTCCCCGTCTCCTCCCACCCCCAATCCCTCCTAGCACCAGACTCTTTTCCAGTGAGTCGACTCGTCGCATGAGGTGGCCAAAGTATTGGAGTTTCAGCTTTAGCATAAGTCCTTCCAGTTAGTTATTAGAGAAATGCAAATCAAAACTATAATGCGGTATCACCTCATACCTATCAGAATGGCCATCATCCTAGATCTACAAACAGTAAATGCTGGAGAAAGTGTGGAGAAAAGAGAATCCTCCTTCACTGTTGGTGGGAATGTAAATCGGTACAACCACTATGGAGAAGAGTATGAAGTTTCCTTAAAAATTGAAAATAGAACTACCATATGATCCAGAAATCCCACTCTTGGCATATATATGGAGAAAAGCATAATCTGAAAAGATGCATGCACCCCAATGTTGATTGCAGCACTATTTACAACACCAAAGACATGGTACCTACCTAAATATCCAACAACAGAGGATTAGATAAAGAATATGTGGTATGTATATACAATGGAATATTCAGTTCAGTTCAGTTCAGTCACTCGGTCGTGTCTGACTCTCTGCGACCCCCATGAATCACAGCACACCAGGCCTCCCTGTCCATCACCAACTCCCGGAGTTCACTCAAACTCATGTCCACAGAGTTGGTGATGCCATCCAGCCATCTCATTCTCTGTCGTCCCCGTCTCCTCCCGCCCCAAACCTTTCCTAGCATCAGAGTCTTTTCCAGTGAGTCAACTCGTCGCATGAGGTGGCCAAAGTATTGCAGTTTCAGCTTTAGCATCAGTCCTTCCAATGAACATCCAGGATTGATCTCCTTTAGAATGGACTGGTTGGATCTCCTTGCAGTCCAAGGGACTCTCAAGAGTCTTCTCCAACACCACAGTTCAAAACCATAAAAAGAATGATATAATGCCATCTGCAGCAACATGGATGGACTGTCATATGGAGTGAAGAAGGTCAGAAAGAGAAAGACATATGTCACTTATATGTGGAACCTAAAAAATTGTAAAAATGAACTTATTTACAAAATAGAAACAAACTTTGAAAACTTATGATTACCAAAAGGGAAAGGCAGAGGTGGGGAGGTATAAATTAAAAGTTTGGGATTAACAGATATACCCAACTATATGTGATATAGATAATCAATAAGTGCCTTCTGTATAGCACAGGGAACTGTACTCAACGTTCTGTAATACCCTATATGGATAAAGAAACTGAAAAGAAATGGATATATGTAGATGTATAACTGAATCACTCTGTTGTATACCTGAAACTAACACAACATTGTAAATCAACAATATTCCAATTAAAATAAAAATTAAATTAAAATAAATATTTTAAAAAGTACATTATGAATAAATATTGACACTACTTTTTTTTCTAAACATGATTTTCTCAGATAATCTGATAAGGTGGAATGTTTTATCACCTTACATTAAATCCAATTTATAATCCTGGGTGAATTTATTCATGGCATATTATGTATTTTCCTTTTTCATATGTTGCAGGATTCAGTTCACTAATATTCTTTTTCTGGTTCTGCTTCTATGCCCTGAGCATGTGATTGACCTGTGAGTTTCCTTTCTCAAACTGTCCTTGACAGGATTGAATATCAAGGTTATTTCATCCTCAGGAAAATGAGTTTTAGAGTATCCCACCATTTCTCTTTTTCCTAAGATTTTGTGTGAAATTGAAAATATTTATGCCTAGGATGTTTGTCAGAATTCAGTGGGGGAAGCCTGGAGGATTTTTGTGAAAGTTGCTTTGACGACTCGTACATTTCTTTATGGTTACCTGGAGCAGTTCAGGTTGGCTATTCTTTCTGGAGTCAGTGTTGGCAAGTTTGTTTGTTTGTTTGTTTGTTTTCCTACAAATTGGTCATGTTTTCCTAAGTTTTCAAACGAGTTAGAATAAAGTGGCCCATGATGTCCTCTTTGCCCCCAAATTCCATTTTTGGAGATATCTCTCTTACAGGTAGTTGTTGTTGTTCAGTCACTAAGTCGTGTCCAGCTCTTTGCGACCCCACGGACTGCGACACACCAGGCTGCCCTGTCCTCCACTATCTCCTGGAGTTTGCTCAAACTCATGTCCACTGAGTCGGTGATGTCATCCAACCATCTCCTCCTCCGCACCCCCCCCACCTTCTCCTCCTGCCCTCACTCTCTCCCAGCATCAGGGTCTTTTCCAATGAGTCCTAACCACTGGACCCCCAGGGTATTCCTCCTACAGATGGCAGTTGCAAGAAAATAGCACGGAACACCCAAAGATCCCTCACCTGGACTGACCCACTACTAACATTTTGCCACATTTGCCATATTCTCTGTCTCTGTCTCTCTCTGTTTTGTTGAATCATTGGCGTTTCTTTAAGATGTTGCGGTGTATCTTCTCTCAGTATTCCAGTATGTGTCTCTAAAGAAAAAGATTCAGTTCAGTTCAGTCGCTCAGTCGTGCCCGACTTTTTGCGACCCCATGAATCACAGCACGCCAAGCCTCCCTGTCTATCACCAACTCGCAGAGTTCACTCAAACTCATGTCCATCGAGTCGGTGATGCCATCCAGCCATCTCATCCTCTGTCGTCCCCGTTTCCTCCCACCCCCAATCCCTCCCAGCATCAGACTCTTTTCCAGTGAGTCAACTCGTCGCATGAGGTGGCCAAAGTATTGGAGCTTCAGCCTCAGCATCAGTCCTTCCAACAAACACCCAGGATTGATCTCCTTTAGAATGGACTGGTTGGACCTCCTTGCAGTCCAACGGACTCTCAAGAGTCTTCTCCAACACCACAGTTCAAAAGCATCAATTCTTCGGCGATCAGCTTTCTTCACAGTCCAACTCTCACATCCATACATGACCACGGGAAAAACCACAGCCTTGACTAGACGGACCTTGGTTGGCAAAGTAATGTCCCTGCCTTTTAATATGCTATCTAGGTTGGTAGTCTGCCTCAAAATCTTAATGCAATTATCATACTCAGGAAGTTTAATTTTCAGACAATACAATTAACCTACTATATGATCCTCACTCAAAATGTCTGATTGTCCCAATATTGTTTTTCTACCTGACTTCTAAAATAAGCTTTGTTTCCCAATAAAGGCCATGCAGTGCATTTTGTTGTCAAGTGTCTTTAGTGTCATTTAAACTATAACATTTCCCTAGATTTTTGGGGTCTTGGATGATATTGACATTTTTAAAGATCCAATCCAGGTGGTTTTTAGAAAGCTTCTCCAGTTGAATTTGTCTGATTGCTGCTTCCTGATTCCATTCAGGTTAAACGTTTTTGGCAGGAATATTGCATAGGTGATATCTTGTCCTTCTCAGTGTATGGCATGAGGATATTCTTTAGATTTTTGCAATTCTATTCAGATATATTTGACATACAGCACTGTATAAATTTAAAGTGTACAGCATAATTATCTGACATATACATCATTAAATGATTATCACAAGTTTAGTGAACACTCATCTTCTCATACAGATACAAAATAAAAGAAAAAGAAATTTTTTTCTTGTAATAAGAATTCTCAGGACTTGCTCTTAACAGCTTTCATATATAACATACAGCAGTGTCGATTGTATTTATCATGTTGTATGTTACATCCCTCATACTTTTTTATCTAATAACTGGAGGTGTGTCCCTGTTGCTCACCTTTGTCCAATTCCCCTCCCCCACACCTACACTTTGGTAAGTGCAAATCTGATCTCTTTTTCTCCTCATCTTTGTTTGTTTGCTTCTTTGTTTGTTTTGAAGTGTAATTGAACTACAACACTTTATTAGTTCCTGGTATACAACATTCAGTTCAGTTCAGTTGCTCTGTCATGTCCATGGGATCCATGAACCGCAGCACACCAGGCAGCTCCCGGAGCTTGCTCAAACTCATGTCCATCGAGTCGGTGATGCCATCCAATCATTCATCCCCTGTTGTCCCCTTTTCCTCCTGATTTCAATCATTCCCAGCATCACGATCTTTTCCAATGAGTCAGTTCCTTGCATCAAGTGGCCAAAGTATTGGAGTTTCAGCTTCAGCACCAGTCCCTCCAATGCATATTCAGGACTGATTTCCTTTAGGATGGACTGGTTGGATCTCTTTGCAGTCTAAGGGATTCTCAAGAGTCTCCAACAGTTCAAAAGTGTCAGTTCTTCAGCGCTCAGCTTTCTTTACAGTCCAATTCTCACATCCATATTTGACTACTGGAAAGACCATACCTTTGACTAGATGGACCTTTGTTCACAAAGTAATGTCTCTGCTTTTTAATATGCTGTCTAGGTTGGTCATAGCTTTTCTTCCAGGGAGCAAGCGTCTTTTAATTTCATGGCTGCAGTCACCATCTGCAGTCATTTTGGAGCCCCCCAAAATAAATTCACTGTTTCCACTGTTCCCCATCTATTTGACATGAAGTGATGGGACCAGATGCCATGATCTTAGTTTTCTGAATGTTGAGTTTTTAGGTAACTTTTTCACTCTCCTCTTTCACTTTCATCAAGAGTCTCTTTAGTTCTTCTTTCCTTTCTGCTATAAGGGTGGTGTCATCTGTGTATCTGAGGTATTGCTATTTTTCCTGGAAATCTTGATTCCAGCTTGTGCTACATCCAGCACAGTATTTCATATGATGTACTCTGCATATAAGTTAAATAAGCAGGGTGAAAATATACAGCCTTCATGTATTCCTTTCCCCATTTGGAACCAGTCTGTTTTTTCATGTCCAGTTCTAATTGTTGCTTCTTACCTGCACACAGATTTCTCAGGAGGTAGGTAAGGTGGTCTGGTATTCCCATCTCTTTAAGATTTTCCACAGTTTGTTGTAATCCACACAGTCAGAGGCTTTGGTATAGTCAGTAAAGCAGAAGTAGATGTTTTTCTGGAACTCTCTTGCTTTTTTGATGATCCAGCAAATATTGGCAATTTGGTCTCTGGTTCCTGTGCCTTTTCTAAAACCAACTTGAACACCTGAAAGTTCTCGGTTCATGTACTGTTGAACCCTGGCTTAGAGAATTTTGACCATTACTTTGATAGCGTGTGAAATGAGTGTTGTTTGGTAGTTTGAACATTCTTTGGCATTGCCTCTCTTTGGATTGGAATTAAAACTGACCTTTTCCAGTCCTGTGGCCACTGCTGAGTTTTCCAAATTTGATGGCATGTTGAGTGCAGCACTTTCACAGCATCATCTTTTAGGATTTGAAATATTTCAACAGGAATTCCATCACTTCTGCTAGCTTTGTTTGTAGTGATGCTTCCTAAGGCCCACTTGACTTCGGACTCCAGGATGTCTGCCTCTAGGTGAGATAACACCATCATGGTTATCTGGGTCATGAAGATCTTTTTTATATAGTTCTTCTGTGTATTCTTGCCACCTCTTCTTAATATTTTCTGCTTCTATTAGGTTCTATTTCTATCATTTATTGTGCCCATCTTTGCATGAAATGTTCTCTTGATAGATCTAATTTTCTTGAAGAGATATGTCATCTTTCCCATTCTGTTGTTTTCCTTTATTTCTTTGGGTTGATCACTGAGGAAGGCTTTCTTATCTCTCCTTGCTATTCTTTGGAACTCTGCATTCAGATGAGTATATCTTTCCTTATCTCCTTTGCCTTTAGCTTCTTGTTTTTTCTCAGCTATTTGTAAGGCCTCCTCAGACACCATTTTGCCTTTTTGCATTTCTGAACCTCCGTCCATAGTTCTTCAGGCACTCTGTCTATTAGATCTAATCCCTTGAATCTATTTGTCACTTCCACTTTATAATCATAAGGAATTTGATTTAGGTCATACCAGGATGGTCTAGTGGTTTTCCCTACTTTCTTCAATTTAAGTCTGAATTTGTCAATAAAGAGTTCATGATCTGAGCCACAGTCAGCTCCTGGTCTTTTTTTTGCTGACTGTATAGAGCCTCTCCATCTTTGGCTGCACAGAATATAATCAATTTAATTTTTGTATTAACCATCTGGTGATGTCCATGTGTAGAGTTATCTCTTGTATTGTTGGAAGAGGGTGTTTGCTATGACCAGTGCATTCTCTTGGCAAAATTCTGTTAGCCTTTGCCCTCCTTCATTTTGTATGCCAATGCTAAACTTGCCTGTTTCTCCAAATTCTCTTAAATTTCAAATTTTGCATTACAGTCCCCCATGATGAAAAGGACATCTTTTTTGCTGTTATTTTTAGAAGGTCTTGTAGGTCTTCATAGAACTGTTCAACTTCAGCTTCTTTGGCATTAGTGGTTAGGGCATAGACTTGGATTACTGTGATATTGAATGGTTTGCCTTGGAAACAAGCAGAGATCATTCTGATTTTTTTTTTTTTTTTGAGATTGCACCCATGTACTGCATTTTGGACTCTTTTGTGGACTATGATGGCTATTCCATTTCTTCTTAGGGATTCTTGCTCACAGTAGTAGATATAATGGTCATCTGAATTAAATTTGCCCGTTCCAGTCCATTTTAGTTCATTGATTCCTAGAATGTTGATGTTCACTCTTGGCATCTCCTGTTTGACCACTTCCAATTTGCCTTGATTCATGGACCTAACATTCCAGGTTCCTATACAATATTGCTCTTTACAGCATTGGACTTCCCTTCCATCACCAGTCATATCCACAACTGGGCATTGTTTTCACTTTGCCTCTGTCTCTTCATTCATAACTTCATAGTTATTTTTCTACTTTTCTACATTAGCATATTGGACACCTACTGACCTGGGGAGTTCATCTTTCGGTGTTCTATCTTTTTGCCTTTTCATGCTGTTCATGGGATTCTCAAAGCAAGAATACTGAAGTGCTTTGCCATTCCCTTCTCCAGTGGACCACGTTTTATCAGAACTCTCCACTATGACCGGTCATTCTTGGGTGGCCATACATGACATGGCTCATAGTTCCATTATGATGTTCTTTGAGTTTCATTATGAGTTTCATAGTGAGCATAGCTTCATGGCTCATAGTTAGACAAGGCTGTGTTCCATGTGATGAGTTTGATTAGTTTTCTGTGACTGTGATTTTCATTCTGTCTGTCCTCTGATGGACAAGAATTTTCCCCTGTGATGAGAACTTTTAAGATTTACTCTCTTGGAAACTTTCAAATATATGATGCAGTATAACTATAGATGCCATGCTATATATTACATACTTAGAACTTATTTACCTTATACTAGAAAGTTGTTCCTTTTGACCACTCTCACCCAATTCCACACTCACCCTTGTATATTGTTAGCTTTAAATCATAGTATTTAAGTTATAGGATATAAAGGAGAAGAGTGAACATCACCCAAATAGTTTGCTTCCTTTTCTAGGGTAAGGGGTAGTGCATTTTTGGCATGAAGATTGGTTGTGTCATGTTAGGCAGAAGTATGACCTTGCAATTGTCTTTATTTGGAGATTAAGGAGATTTATATGGGTGCCAAGTTGACAAGGGCTGGATATATGATGGTTCATTTTGTGTGCCAACTTGGCTAGGCCACAGTGCCCAGATATTAATATTTGGTCAAATATCACATCTCATAATTTTTTAGATGACATTAACATTTAAATCAGTGGACTTGGAGTAAAGCAGGTTATCTTTCATAATGTGAGTAGGTTTTATCCAATGAGTTGAAGAGAAAAGAGAAAGAGAGAAAAGTCTGGGATCTCCAAGAAAGAGGGAATTCTGTCCCTAGACTGCCTTCATACCTGAGCTGCTGCAGCATCAATGTTTTCATGGGTCTCCAGCTTGCAGACCTGCAATTACATGGGCCAATTCATTAAAAACTCTTTCTCTTTTTCCCTTTCCTCCACCCTTGCCATTCCTCTCTTCTCTCTCTCTCTCTTTCCTCTCTCCCTCCATATACACATATATCCTATTGGTTCTGTTTCTTTGGAGAATTCTGATTAATATACTGCCAAGGGAATATTCAGTGGATCACATCAGCCACTTCACCTGAGATATTCCACTTGGCACTTATAGGAAGAGGAAATAGTTCCACTTCTCGGGGTAAATAAGCTTTACAGAAACTTATATCCAGTCCATCAGGCTGTTTCCTTGGAATAACCTGCTGTATATCTGGATCATGAATAGGCATACGTGATTGTTCAATAGTGAGTTGTCAATCCTATATCAACCCAAAGTAGATATATAACTCCCAAAGAGTAGAGATATAGAACTCTCAAAGATATAGAACCCAAAGAACTCCCAACTGTAGAGTTCTTTCACTCTACAGCATTCAAAACAAAGATACCACCCCTAAATTAATAATGATACACACATCTACTCTAGTGAAGGTTCTTCAGGAAGCTGATAATACTGATCCATAAAATGAAACAATTCCTTCACATATATTCCGTGTTTTCAGTAGTTTTTTGGTTTTGCCTTCCCTATACCTGGACTACCTTCTTAGTGACCAGAGGTCGTAGAGGTACTGTCAGTTGACTCAATAAAAATTTTCCCTTTGGGGGCATCTCTGAGGCTAGCATCATAGCTCAAGCTGACCAAAATCTGAGGTTGGCCCAGTGTCAGGTTCTACCCCAGCATGCTCTTTTACTTTCACCTAAATTATTACAGATAACAATAAGGAATCATATATTTAGTGTGTTTCCTTTTGTATCAGTTAGCCAATTTTGGGGGAATTTGGTCTATCATTTCTAGATTTCATTAGTAAGTATTACCTTTAGTAACCAGTAACAGGTAGTTATAGTTTCTTGCCATGGGAGAATAGAAAAACATCCAGGAATCAAAGGTTTCTCATTCTCCCACCATTTCATTTTTTTCCTTCCCAAACCACATGTTTCAGTGAGTCAGAGTTATTTTAGCAAATCTCACTTTTTCTGACATGAACACAGTGACTCTGACACCAGCAACCTGAAGTTCGGTCAAACTTCACAAGTAAAAGGCACAGTCATTCATAAGACTGCTCTCACTTCAGATACCAGCCAGAAGTTGGAAGATTCTTAAGCCACCTTTACTTCTGATCACTTGGCTCCAAATTCAGAGGTTCTCGATATCCCTTCAGGTTTGATAATTTGCTGGATGACTCAGAGAATACAGGAAAGTACTGTATCTGTGATTGCAGTTTTGTTATAACAAAAGATGAAAACAGAACCAGCCAAAGGCAGAGATGCATATGGTAGGGTATGGGAGAGTACCAAATAACTAAGCTTCTCTCTTACTCCAGAATGTGTTAACTTCTCAGCAGATCAGTTCGTGACAACATACAGAATGATGCCAATTAGGGAATCTCACCTGAGTTTTGGTGTCCAGAGTTTTTATTGAGATTTCATTATGTAAGCAAAATAGATTGAATCACAAGGTTTAACTTAGTCTCCAATCCTTCCCTTCTCTGGTAATTAGGCTGATTTCACAAGGCTCAAAGCCCAAATCTCTAGACATGTGGCTGTTTTTTTTCTGGCATGTCTAGGCCCCATTCGTAGATGGGTTCCTAGCATACATTATCTAGGGGCCCATCATGAGTCACCTCATTAACATAAACTATGGGGTGTGGTCCATGATGGGCTTCCCAGGTGACTCAGTGGTAAAGAATCTGCCTACCAATGTAGGAGACACAGGAGATGTGGGTTCATTCCCTGGGTTGGGAAGATCCCCTGGAGGAGCAAATGGCAACCCACTCCAGTATTCTTGCCTGGAAAATTCTATGGACAGAGGAGTCTGTCAGGCCACAGTCCATGGGGTCTCAAGAGTCAGACACTGATTGAGTGACTGAGCACACACGCATGATGCCCACCATGAATAACAAAGATACTCATATCACTTGGGAAATTAGAAGGGCTATCTTCTAGAAACTAGGAACAAAGCCCAGTCAAATTTACTTATTGAACACTAAGTATACAGAAAAATGCACATCATAAAACAGTCACCTTATTGGGATATTCCAAATCTCTGGAATATTGAAAAGATTCTAGCAATGAGCAAATAGGAATAAAATAATAATACAAACAACTAAATCTGTGCACAAACTCAACAACTCAGGTGAAATGAACCAATTCCTTTAAAGCCACAAATTACCAAAACTCAACCAATATGAAGTAGATAATTTGGATAGTCCTCTAAAGAAATTGAATTCATAATTAATTACCTTCTTAAAAAAGATATCTCCAAGCCCAGACGGTTTCACTGGCAAATTCCACTATTCATTTAGAGAAGAATTGAGGCCAATTCTACAATATCTCTTCTCCACAATAGGTCAGAATGAGAGGGAACACTCCCTAACACATTCTATGAGACCAGCATTACCTGATAACAAAGCTATCCAATGACAGTGCAGAAAAATTAAGCAAGAAAGAAACTACAGATTAATAACTCTCATGAACATAATTGCAAAAATCATCAGAAATATTAGTAAATTGATAGTAAACTAGCACATTAATAAAAATTAGTAAAATTAGTAAATTGATATAGAGGCGGTGGTGACAGCAAAGGAAGTGGCTTCAAGAGATAATGGTGGAGGCAGGACCAGGATCGTGACTGGTGCCCCAGTTTCTAGCACAGCAGAATAGGAGTCTGCGAAGCACTATGAACCACCATTGGTGTGGCCAGGCTCATTGGCCTGGACAATAACACCCAGGAGCTGGCAGAGAGGAAAGGCGGGGGCCAGAGCTCAGCTGGCAGTGGGCCAAGCAGACAAAAGAATGGCCCCAGGATGGCCAGCATCACTAATGAGGCCAGGGAGCCCTCCACTCCTGGGCATCCTCCAACCTCGGCTCCTGCTTTCCCTGGACCTTGTTCCCGGTGACTCAAGCAGGGCCTTTGCACCAGCCCCTGGGAGGGAGGTTGACCGACACCTGGCAGACAGTGAAAGTTTACATGCTCAACGAGGACCAGCAGTGGAACAACTAGGGAACCCAGCATGTCGCCCAGCTATATGGAACAGCTGAAGGGTATGTCCCTGCTAGTCAGGGCTTAACAAAATGTGGTCCACTGGAGAAGGGAATGGCAAACCACTACAGTATTCTTTCCTTGAGAATCCCATGATGCTACTGCTAAGTCACTTCAGTCATGTCCGACTCTGTGTGACCCCATAGACAGAAGCCCACCAGGCTCCCCCATCCCTGGGATTCTCCATGAGAATCCCATGAACACAACAAAAAGGCAAAAAGATATGACACTGGAAGTTGAGTCCCCAGGTTGGTAAATGTCCAATGTGCTAGTGGGGAAGAGCAGAGAGACAGTTGCAGAAAGAATGAAGAGGCTGAGCCAAAGCAGAAATGACGCCCAGTTGTGGATGTGTCTGGTCATGAAAGTAAAGTCCGATGCTTTTACAACAATATTGCATAGGAACCTGCAATGTTAGTCCATGAATCAAGGTAAACTGGACATGGTAAAGCAGGAGATGGCAAGAGCAAACATCGGCACTTCAGGAATCAGTGAACTAAAATGGACTGGAGTGGGCAAACTTAATTCAGATGACCATTATATCTACTACTGTGGGCAAGAATCCCTTAGAAGAAATGGGGTAGCCCTCATAGTCAACAAAAGAGTCCAAAATGCAGTACTTGGATGCAATCTCAAAAACGACGGAATGATCTCTGTTCATTTTCAAGACAAAACATTCAATATCACAGTAATCCAAGTCTATGCCCTAACCACTAATGCCAAAGAAGCTGAAGTTGAACGATTCTATGAAGACCTACAAGACCTTCTAAAACTAACACCAAAAATATGTCTTTTTCATCATAGGGAACTGGAATGCTAAAGTAGGAAGTCAGGATATACCTGGAGTAACAGGCAAGTTTGACCTTGGCATACAAAATAAGGCAGGGTGAAGGCTAACAGAATTTTGCCAAGAAACCACCCTGGTCATAGCAGGCAACCTCTTCCAACAACACAAGAGATGACTCTACACATGGACATCACCAGATGGTCAATACTGAAATGCAGCTGAAGATGGAGGAGCTCTACACAGTCAGCAAAAACAAGACTGGGAGCTGACTGGGGGTCAGATTACCAGCTCCTTATTGCAAAAATCAGGCTTAAATGAAGAAAGTAAGGGAAACCACTAGGCCTCTCAGATATGACCTAAATCAAATCCCTTATGATACAATGGAAGTGACAAATAGATTCAAGGGATTAGATCTGATAAGAGTGCTTGAAGAACTATGGACTGAGGTTCATAATATCACACAGGAGGGGGTGACGAAAACCATCCCTCCAAAAAAAGAAATGCAAGAAGGCAAAGTGGTTGTCTGAGGAGGTCTTAAAAATAGCTAAGAAAATAAGAGAAATGAAAGGCAAAGAAAAAGGGAAAGATATACCCAACTGAATGCAGAGTTCCAGAGAATAGCAAGGAGAGATAAGAAAACCTTCTTAAGTGAACGTTTCAAAGAAATAGAAGAAAGCAATAGAATGGGAAAGACTAGATATCTCTTCAAGAAAATTGGAGATACCAAGGGAACATTTCATGAAAAGATGGACACAATAAAGGAGAGAAATTGAAAGCACCTAAAAGAAGTAGAAGAGATTATGAAGAGGTGGCAAGAATACACAGAAGAACTGTACACAGAAGGTCTCAATGACCCAGATGACCACGATGGTGTGGTCACTCACCTAGAGCCAGACATCCTGAGGTGTGAAGTCAAGTGGTCTTGGGAAGCATTACTACAAACAAAGCTAGTGGAGGTGACGGGATTTCACCTATTCATCTATTTCAAATCCTAAAAGATGATGCTGTTAAAGTGCTGCACTCAACATGCCAGCCAATTTGGAGAATTCAACAGTGGCCACAGGACTGGCAAAGGTCTGTTCTCATCCCAATCCCAAAGAAAGGCAATGTGAAAGAATGTACAAGCTACCCTACAATTGCACTCATTTCATATGCTAGCAAGATTATGCTCAAAATCCTTCAAGCTAGATTTCAGCAGTACATGGACCAAGAACTTCCAGATGTACAAGCTGGATTTAGAAAAGGCAGAGAAACCAGATCAAATTGGCAACATCTGCTGGATCAGATCATATAAAAAGCAAGGGAATTCCAAAAAAAACACATCTGCTTCACTGACTACACTAAAGCTTTTGACTGTGTGGATCACAAACAACTGTGGAAAATTCTTAAAGAGATGGGAATACCAGACCCACATTACATGCCTCCTGAGAAGCCTGTATGCAGGTTAAGAAGCAACAGTTAGAACTGGACATGGAACAAGAGTCAGCTCAAAATTGGGAAAAGAGTATGTCAAGGCTGTATGTTGTCACCCTGCTTATTTAACTTATATGGAGAGTACCTCATGTGAAATGCTGGCCTGGATGACTCACAAACTGGAATCAAGATTGCTGGAAGGAATAACAACAGCCTCGGACAAGCAGATGATACCACTTTAATGGCAGAAAGTGAAGAGGAACTAAAGAGGCTCTTGATGAAGGTGAAAGAGGAGAGGGAAAAAGCTGGCTTAAAACTCAACATTCAAACAACTAAGATCACGGCATCCGGTCTCATCACTTCATGGCAAACAGATGGGAAAAAAGTGGAAACAGCAACAGATTTTATTTTCTTGAGCTCCAAAATCATTGCAGACTGTGACTGCAGCCACGAAATCAAAAGATGCTTGCTCCTTGGAAGAAAAGCTACGACAAACCTAGACGGCATATTAAAAAGCAGAGATACCACTTTGCCGCCAAAGGTCAGTATAGTCAAAGCTATGGTTCTTCCAGTAGTCGTGTATGGATGTGAGAGTTGGGCCGTAAAGAAGACTGAGCGCCGAAAAATCGATGCTTTCAAACTGTGGTGCTGGAGAAGACTCTTGAGAATCCCTTAGACAGCAAGGAGATCAAACCAGTCAATCCTAGAGGAAATCAACCCTGAATGTTCTTTGGGAGGACTGATGCTGAAGCTGAAGCTCCAATACTTTGGCCGCCTGATGTGAAGAGCCGACTCATTGGAAAAGACCCTGATGCTGAGAAAGATTGAGGGCAAGAGGAGAAGGGAGTTGACAGAGGATGAGATGGTCCGATGGCATCACCGACTCAATGGACATGGGTGTGAGTAACTTCTGGGAGATAGTGAAGGACAGGGAAGCCTGGCATGCTGCTGTTCTTGGGGTTGCAAAGAGTTGGACATGACTTAGTGACTGAACAACCACAATAGCAATGTCTAAAAAGAACAATATAGCTTATGTGTAGTTTATCCCAGGAACTCAGGATAAATGTTCAATGTTCAAAAATCAATTTCACACGTCATATTTATTCACTGTCAATAAAGAAAACACAATCATGTCAACTGATGTAGAAATCGTTAACAAAATTCAACATCCATTTTTTAGAATTAGTGGATAATCACTTTACAATATTTGTTGGTTTCTGCTGTTCAACAATATGAATCAGCTATTCCCCTCCCCTCTCTCTCCCAACCCCCCAGTCCCACTCCTCTAGGTCATCACAGAGCACTGAGCTGAGCTCCCTGTGTTATACAGCAGCTTCCCACTAGCTGTCTATTTCACACATGGTAGTATACATATGTTAGTGCAAGTCTCTCAATCAATATCCACTTAAGACAAAAACTCTCAGCAAACTAAGACTAGAACTGAAGTTCATCAGCCCGAATAAGGGCATCTATAAAACACTTACATCTAATATCACACTTAATTGTAAGCAAACTAAATGCTTTAATAATGTCTGTTCTATTTTATTATCTTCATTTTTGACTGCATTGTACAGCTTGTGGGATCTTAGTTCCCCAACCAGGAATTAAATCTGGGCCTCAGCAGTGAAAGTGTAGAGTCCTAACCACTGGACAGCCAAGGAATTTCCAAGGATGTCCACTCTTGCCACTCCTATTTGAAATGGTATTAGAACAATTGTCTTGGTGTGGGTGTTTGGGTTCATTTTGTTTGGGACCCTCTGTTAGTCCTGTACTTGGATATCTGCTTCCTTCTTCAGGTTTGGGAATTTTTTAGCCATAATTTTCTCAAATACATCTTTAACTTCCCCTCTCTCTTGTCCTTCTGGGACCTCTACAATGCTGATGTTGGCATGCTTAATGTTATCCCAGAGATCTCTTAAACTACTTTCATTTGTAAAAATTTTTTCTCCTTTTACTGTTCTGATGGGGTGATTTCCATTATTCTGTCTTCCAGATCACTTATGAGTTCTTCTGTATGACCTAGTCTGCTATTCAGTCCTAGTATGTTTTTTATTTCAGCTATTGAATTCTTCATTTCTGATTCTGTCTTTGGTATATTTTCTAACTCTTTGTTTAAACTTTCACTATATTCATCTATTCTTTCCCCTAATTCAGTTAACATCTTTATTACCAATTTTTAAAGTTCTTTATTGGTAAATTATTTCTTTCATTTTTTTTTCAGAGTTTTTCTCGTGTCTTTCAATTGAGAGTTGTTCCTTTGCTTTTTCATTGTGTTTGACTTTCGTTGCCTCTATGAATTTAGGTAAAACAGTGGCCTGTTGTGGTGTTGAAAGGGTGTTCTTATGTGAGAGCATCCCTGTACAGACACATGTGCTCACTGCCTTTGGTGGGAGAGCTGCATGTGACCTAGACAAAAATCACATCTTTCCTTGAGGTATGCTGGCAACTATCACCATGGTAGGGGGATGGAGCTAGAGATGGATGGACTAGAGCTGGAGCTGGGTGTGAGGTGGGCCGTACCCTCTTCTCAGAGGCTATCATTGTCCCACTGGGGGTGTAATCTGACTCTAAGTTCCTGGAACAGAAGCCCTGAGGGTCAGGCCTGAGCTGAATTTGTTTCCTTTAGGTGTGTGCTTTTCCCTCCCCCAACACCAAGAACCTTGCCCCAGAGGGGATAGTGCTGAAGTGAAGTGGGACTCTTACATGCTCTTAGTTCGTACTGGCTAAAGAGAGATGATCTGTCTCCTATGCACTGCCTATTTTTGCAGGCATCCACAATTTTTTCTCTCGCTCTCCTCAGTTACAATCTGGGGTGCAAGTCCCCTTTGTCTCTCACGGCCAATCACTGCCACCAGTCTCTGCCTCCCCTGCCTTGTTGTGGAGCAACACTACAGTGCGGGTGAGGACGTCATGGACTCTCAGCATGTGTCAGTGCGTGAGCTGCAGTGGAGCAGCTGCCATCAGAGCGTCTTGAATAAGTGTCAACAATGGCAATTGCCACCTCAGGTTCCTACCTGGGACAAGGTCACCTTTCCTTGAGTTTTCTCCTCGGTTGAGTTTTTCCCTTGGTCATGGCAGCCCTAGATCCAGTGCTGCCTGTGATGTGGAGTACACGGGGCTGGAGTGTTCACTCAGCTCAGGCTGGAGTATGTGCTGAGGCGGTTGTAGGAAACCCAGTAGCCCCTAGAGCAGCGCCCTCTCTGCCCTCTCCACCCTGCCTCAGGTGCAAGCCAGCACACACGCTCCTCATGAGTGGAGTCCAGTTTTCCCACAGCCCTACCTTTAGTACCAGCAGTCATCCAACCAGTTAAAGGAGCTCATTTCCCCTGTGTAGGACCTCAGGACTGGGGTACCCAGGCTGGGCTCTTATTGCTCACTCCCCAAGGCAGGTCTCCATCCATGTATTCTCCCTTTTCCTCTGAGTCCACTGCCAGGGACGCAGGTCCTGACTTCATTTCTTCTCTTTCCTGCCTTCCTGATAAGCGTGGATCTTCCTTGGTTGAACTGGAGTCTTTCTGCCAGTTTCCAGTTCGTTTTCAGTGAGAATTGTTCCACACATGGATGTAGTTTTGATGTATTCGTGGGGGGTGGTGGTGAGTTCTGTGTCCTCCTGCTCTGCCATTGTGATCACCTCCTCAACTATTCTTTCTCTGAATATTCTTTTTGCCCCCTTTTCTTTCTCCTTTCCTTATGGGATTCCCACTATGTGTGTGTTGGCATGTTTTATGGCATTCCACAGGTCTCTTAGATTTTCGGTTTTTTTTCGGGTGTCTTTTTTTTTTTTTTTTTACTCTTCTCTTTAGACTGGATAATTTTATTTAACCAATCTTCGAGTTCAGTGAATTTTTTCTTCTGCCTACTCAAAACTACTATTGAAGCCCTCCAGTGAGTTTTTCATTTCAATTATTGCACTTTCAGTTCCAAAGTTCTGCTTTGGCTCCTTTTTGTGTTTGACTCTTTATTAATATTATTTATTTCTCATACATTGTTCTCCTGGTTTTCTTTAGCTCCTTGACCATATTTAAGACAATTGATTTAAAATCTTTGTCTAATAGACCCAGCGTCTGTGCTTCTTTAAGGATGGTTTCTGTTGATTTCTTCTGTGAATTAGCCATAATATTTTCTTGTTTATTTGTATACTTAATACTTTTGTTAAAAACTGGACTTTTGCATATTATAATGTGGCAAGTCCAGAAATCATATTCTTTCACTTCTGAGGGTTTTCCCCCCTTGATGTTATATAGCTGCTTGTTTACTTAGTGACTTCTAAACTACTTTTGTAAAGTCTGTATTCTTCGTCGTGTGTGGTCTCTGTCACTGTAGACTGTGCTAAGCTAGTGTTTGGACAGAATATATCCTTCAGTGCCGTGAGGGAAGGAGGGAGGGGGAAGAAGGAGAGAGAGAGAGAAACAGGGAGGAGGGAAGGGAGACACACAGAGAGAAGGGAAGGAGAAGGAGAAAGGGGAAGAAGGAGGAGGGAAAGGAGGAAGAGGAGAAAAGAAAGGAAGGAAGGAAGGAAGAAAAATAACAGCAAAAAAACTCTCATTGGCTCTGTTCTGAGGCACTCCCACAATGCTTGGCCAGGTCATGTAAAGCTCTACCTTAACTTTCACTTCCTGCTTGTGCTGAGCCTATACATCAGCCAGAGGTAAAAGCTTAGGGTGTTCTAAGGACTTTTCTAAGCATGCATTCTGCCCTGGACATGCAATGACTTTCTAAATTCCCCAGTAAACTTGAATGCTTTTGAATGCCCTAATTTCTTCTGTTCCCAGCTTTGCGCCTCTGACTTTTAGCACTCTATGAAATGCCTCTACCATAAACTGTTGCCCCAGGTGGCTGTGGATACCCTGAGCTAGTTATGAATAAGGTATATCTGTCCTGCAGGTAGCCCGCATACAGACCAGAACAAATAGAATTCTTTGAGAATAAGTCTGCTCTTCTCCCTTTGGAGCCAAGTATAAGAGATCCATGCTGAAAATGTGGGCTGCAGTCTTCAAGACTGCTACTGAGCCAGGGAGGGACACAAGGCAAGGACAGCTAGAAATGCCACAAAGGTTTCCTACCACTTTTAAGTTGTCTTTTTATTGTTTCAGCCTTTGCTTGCCTGGTGTAAACTTTGACTGTTTTAAATGACTCTAACAAAGTTGATTCTCACACTTTTGCTTGATTTTTTTTTATCTTTCTTCAGAGGGATTGGCCATTGGAGGTATCTATTTTAGCATTTTCGATAATGTTACTCATGCCAACTAATTTTTTATAAAGGTGCAAGATAAATTCAATGTAGAAATCATAGTCTTTTCACAAATGGCATTGCAACATTTGAGTACTTGTATGGAAAAGAAAGAGTCTGAACCTAAATATTGAACCTCATTCAAAATGTAACTCATAATAGATTATGGATCAGAATGTATATATATATGTATGTATTAGAAGAAAATGTAAGGGAAAATCATCATGACCTGAAGTTATGTAAAGAATTCTTAGAAATAACACAAAAAGGCTAATCTGTAAGAAACACGAGGAAACTTTCGTTACATTGGATTTCATCAAATTATGCTCCTTTGCTCTGTTAAAAGAATGAAAGGGCAGCTTTAGAATGGGGGGACAATATCTGTAAATTAAACCATATACAGAATATACTAAGAATACTCAAAACTCCGCTATAAGAAAACAAATTTCTCATTTTAAAAAATGCTTAAAGGGCATGTACAAGTACTTCACTAAGGAAGATATGAACACTTGAAAAGATGTTCAACATCATTAGCTATTAGGGAAATACAGATTAAAACCACAACAATATGTAATTTTTTCCCTTTCTTTTCCTAGTCTCTCTTGGCTACTGGAGTCCGGTTTTACCCTTCAGTGTTTTTTGTTTTTTTTAATTCTTTGCTATTGTTCTGCCTTTGTTTTCTTTTCTTTTTCTCTCTCTTCTTTGTTCTTTTTCCACACCCCACGGCTTGTGGGATCCTGGTTCATGGGCTAGCGATCAGGCCTGAGCCCCTGAGGCAGGAGGGCTGAGTCCAAACTGCTGGAACAACAGAGAACATCAGGTTCCAGGGAATGTTAATTGGAGTGAGGTATCCCAGAGGTCCACATCTCAACACCAAGATCTGGTTCTATACAACTGCCTACAAACCTCACTGCTGGAAACCTCAGGTCAAATAACTAGTGAGACAGGAACATAGTCTCAAACATTAAAAAAAAAAAATGAAATGACTAAAAAAAATTTTACAGATGAAGGAACAGGTAAAAAATTTAAAAAACTACAAGACCAAGTAAATAAAGAGGAAATAGGCAACCTACCTGAAAAAGAGTTTACAGTAATGGTAGAAAAGAAGTTTCAAAATATCAAAAACAGAATGGACAAAATACAAGCAACATTTAACAAAGACCTAGAAGAAATAAAGAATAAACAAATGGTGATTAACAAAACAAACATTGAAATTAAAAATACTCTAGAAGGAATTGATAGTAGAATAACTGAGGCAGAAGAATGGAAAAGTGATCTGGAAGATTGTTGTTGTTGTTCAGTTGCTCAGTCATGTCTGACTCTTCGCGACTCCACGGGCTGCAGCACGCCAGGCTTCCTTGTCCTTCACCATCTCCCGGAGTTTGCTCAAACTCGTGTCCATTGAGGCGGTGATGCCATCCAACCTTCTGTTCTGCAAGGGACTCTCAAGAATCTTCTCCAGCACCATGGTTCAAAGGCACCAATTTTTTGGCGCTCAGCCTTTTTATCATCCAGCTCTCACAACTGTACATGACTACTGGAAAAACCATAGCTTTGACTATATGGACCTTTGTCGGCAAAGTGCTATCTGCTTTTTAATATGCTGTCTAGGTTTGTCATTGCTTTTCTTCCAAGAAGCAAGATGGTTATTTTGAGGCACTAGCCTGCCGTCTTCTCGGTCAGCTGGCTCCTGAATAAAGTCCCTTCCTGATCCCAACATCTCGTCTCGGATTCATTGACTTACCTTGCAGCGAGCAGAGCTAGCTCCTTCAGGAAGCACTTTGATTCAAGATGGTGGAGTAGAAGGATGTGCACCCATCTTCTCCTGTGAGAACACCAAAATTGCAACTAGCTGTTGAACAACCATCGACAGGAGAATGTTGGGACCCACCAAAAAAAA
Source organism: Moschus berezovskii (assembly GCF_049115385.1). Taxonomy (NCBI): domain Eukaryota; kingdom Metazoa; phylum Chordata; class Mammalia; order Artiodactyla; family Moschidae; genus Moschus; species Moschus berezovskii. Next base: position 63,593,398 of record NC_142488.1, on the reverse strand, counting down.
AAGATACCCCACAAACAGGGGCAGAGGAGAAACTGCAACAAGACTGTAGGAGGGGTGCAATCACGTTTAAAACCAAACTTCATACCCGCCAGAGACTCTTGGAGGGAACAATAAAAAAAAGCCTTGTGTGCACCAGGACCAAGGGACAGCAGCAGTGACTGAGCCAGACCTGCCTTTGAGTGCTTGAGGGTCTCCTACAGAGGCCTGAGTCAGCAGTGGCCTGCTGCAGAGACAGAAGCTCTGGCAACAGCAGTCCTGGGAGGTGCAACATGTGGCATAAGTCCTCCTGAAGGAGGTCACCATTAGCTCCACTATAGAACCACCGGGCAGGCGACTCACAAACTGGAGAACAATTATACCAAAGAAGTTCTCACACTGCTGCAAAAGTTCTCAGCCCCACAACAGACTTCTCAACCTGGGGATCTGGCAAAGGGACTGAGTATCCCCAGGAAATCTGACTTTGAAAGGAAGCAGAATTTGGTTACACAGCTTCCACGGGACTGTGAAACAGAAACTCTTGGTGGGCACAAGCAAAAGCTTGTGTGCACCAAGACCCAGGAGAAAGGAGCAGTGACCCCACAAAAGACTCAGCAGGACTTGCCTCTCTGTGCTTGAGCGTCTCCGGCAGAGACGTGGGTTGACAGAGGCCTGCCACGGGATCAGGGGCACTGACCAAAATAGTCCTGGGAGGCCCGGTGTGCTGGAATAAGTCCTTTTGAAGAGGTTGCCATTACCACCATTACCTCTGCCGTACTACAGGGAGGGAACACAGCCCCCCTCATCAACAGAAATTTGGATTAAAGACTTACTGACCATGGCCTTGCCCACCAAAACAAGACCCAGTCTTCCCCATAGCCAGTTCTTCCCAGCAGGAAGCTTGCACAAGCCTCTTATCTTCATTCATCAGAGGGCAGACAGAATGAAAACCACAATCACAGAAAACTAACCAAACTGATCACATGGACCACAACCTAACTCAATGAAACTATGAGCCATGCCATGCAGAGATGGAAGACAGAGTGCTAGAAATAATGTCAAGGAGCAGAATAAAGAGGAAAAAAAGGGAAAAGAATTGAGATAGTCTCAGAGACCTCTGGGACAATAGTAAGGGCACCAACATTTCAATTATAGGGGTCCCAGAAGAAAGAGCATGAGAAAATAGTTGAGGAGATTATAATTAAAAACTTCCCTAATATGGGAAAGGAAATAACCACCCAAGTCCAGGAAGCCCAGAGAGTCCCATACAGGATAAAGTGAAAGAGAAATACACCCAGACACATATTAATCAAACTAACAAAATTTAACCACAAAGAAAAAGTATTAAAAGCAGCAAGTGAAAAGCAAAAAATAACATAAAGTAATCTCCATAAGGCTAACAGCTGATTTTTTTCAGCAGAAACTCTGCAAGCCAGAAGGGAGTGGCTGAATATATTTAAAGTGATGAAAGGGAAAAACCTACAACCAAGATTACTCTACCCAGCAAGGATCTCATTCAGATTTGACGGTGAAATCAAAAGCTGTATAGACAAATAAAAGCTAAACGAATTTCACACCACCAAACAAGCCTTACAATAAGTACTTAAGTAACTTGTCTAGCATGAAACACAAGAGAAGAAACAAACCTACAAAAGCAAACCCTAAACGATTAAGAAAATGGCAATAGGAACATACATATCAATAACTACCTTAAACGTAAATGGATTAAATGCCCCAACCAAAACACACAGACTGGCTGAATGAACACAGAAACAAGACCCCTGTATATGCTGCCCACAAGAGACCCACTTCAGACATAAGGACACCTACAGACTGAAAGTCAGGGGATGGAAAAAGATATCACGTGCAAGTGGGAATAAAAAGAAAGCAAGGGTAGCAATACTCATATCGGACAAAACAAACTTTAAAATAAAAACTGTTACAAGAGATGAGGAAGGACACTACATAATGATCAAGGGATCAATCCAAAAAGAAGATATAACAATTATAAATATTTATGCACCCAACAAAGGAGCATCTCAGTACATAAGGCAAATGTTAACAACGATAAAAGGGAAAATTGACAGTAACACAATAATAGTAGGGAACTTTAACACCCCACTTGCACCACTGGACAGAGGTTTGAGCAAGCTCCAGGAGTTGGTGATGGACAGGGAAGCCTGGTGTGCTGCAGTCCATGGGGTCGCGAGAGAGTCGGACACAGCTGAGCAACTGAGCTGAACTGAACTGAAATGCCAATAAAATGGGCAACCTGGGAGAAATGGACAAGTTTTTAAAAAGGTATGACCTTCCAAAACTGAACGAGGACGAAATAGGGATCATGAATAGACCAATCACAAGCGCCAAAATTGAAACCGTGATTTAAAAAATCTTCCAACAAACAAAAGCCCAGGGCCAGATGACTTCACAGGCAAATTCTACCAAAAGCTTAGAGAAAAGCTAACCCCTGTCCTGCTCAAACTCTTCCAGAAAATTGCAGAGGAAGGAAAACTCCCAAACTCATTCTATGAGGCCACCATCACCCTGATAGAAAAAACCAGACAAAGATACTGCAAAAAAAAAAATAAACTTACAGGCCAATATCACTGATGAGCATAAATGCAGAATCCTCAGCAAAATTCTAGCAAACAGATTCCAACAACACATTAAAAGGATCATACACCATGATCAAGTGGGATTTATCCTGGGGATGCAAGGATTCTTTGATATATGCACATCAATCAATGTGACACACCATATCAACAAAATGAAAGATAAAAAGCATGAGATAAAAAGATAATAACCATCATCTTAATAGATGCAGAGAAAGCTTTTGACAAAATTAAACAACCAGTTATGATTAAAAAACAAAAAAACAACTCTCCAGGAAGAAGGCATAGAAGGAACCAATCTCACTCAACATAACGAAGCCCGTAAATGACAAACACACATCAATCATTATTCTCAATGGTGAAAACCTGAAAGCATTTTCTCTAAGATCAGGACCAAGACAAGGGTGGCCACTCTCACCACTATTATTCAACATAGTTTTGGAAGCCCTAGCCATGACAATCAGAGAAGAAAAATAAATAAAAGGAATCCAGATCAGAAAGTAAAGTCGCAGGATATAAAATTAATACACAGAATTCCTTTGCATTCCTATACTCTAACAATGAAAAATCAGACAGAGAAACTAAGGATACAATTCCACTCATCACCGCAACAAAATGAATAAAATACCTAGGAATAAACCTACCTACAGAGACAAAAGACTTGCATGCAGAGAACTATAGGATACAGATGAAAGAAATCAAAACCAACACAAACAGATGGAGAGATATAACATGTTACTGGATGGGAAGAATCAAGATTGTGAAAATGACTATACTACCCAAGGCAATCTACAGATTCAAAGCAATCCCTATCAAACCACCAACAATATTTTTCACCAAACTAAAAGAAAACATTTAACAACTTATATGGAAACGCAAAAGACCCCGAACAGCCAGGGCAATTTTGAGAAAGAAAAATGGAGCTGGAGGAATCAGCTTTCCAGATATCAGAATATACTACAAAGCTACAGTCATCAGGACAATATGGTACTGGCACAAAAGCAGAAAAATAGACCAATGGAACAAGATAGAAAGCCGAAATAAACCCACGCACCTTTGATCACCTTATCTTTGACAAAGGTCAAAGTCCCTGGGAGAAGTGGGAGAGGGCGGTATCCACACACAGGCAGGAACCATGGAGGAGGGGGGACATGCTCGAGGAGGAGGATTGAAGATTTACAGTGCTCCCAATCTCCCCTGTTCTGTAACCTTCTCCAGCATGGCCAGCTTCTCAGGTGCAGACCCAGAGAAATTGGGCCTTTGAGTTAAACAGGCAAGAGGGGTTCAGGCACCCCAGGCTTCTCCAGGAGGTCAGCCAGAGAGGGATGCAGGAGGGAGAGGTGACTGAAGACGGAGGAGTATGAATGGGAAAGAGAGGGAGGAGGGTAGGGGGAAATGGAGGGCTGGTTGTTGGTGTAGGGGTTGGGTGGCAGACAAGGGAAAAAATCTAACACTCCAGGGCCTAAATGCTAACACTCCTTGGCTTTACCAAGGGAAAGACCAGTTCCCAGACATGAGGGAAGCTGGGAATCTCCAATTTCAAGAAAATCTGAGAGACACCTGGTAATCCACACCCACTGCTACCGGCACTGGTAGGCCTTGGTTGTGCTTCCTTCTGGACATTGAAAACATACTTGTACATACACTTATATGAATCCTCAAGTCTTAGATACAATTGACTGTGTGTGTGTTTCAAGTTACCAGTGTGAATCCAACTCCATAATTCTGCATGCATGGAGTCAGGAGGATGCTTTTGAAACCTGTGCATGGGGCCTGATGTGTTCCTTTGGACTGCCAGGTTTTAACCCACTGGATGTGACGCCAGGTTGCATTCATCCATCTCCATACTGATGGGAGTTTGGAGTCTTCCCAGTTTTTCCCATCACAAGCATCTTTGTGCATGTGTTCTTGTGCACTGCAGGTAACAGCCATGTCTCTAGAAAATGCACCAGGCAGCAGACTTGCCTGAACATAGAGGAAATAGCATTTCATTTTAACTTTCACTTTTAAGGTCTTTGGCTCAAAGCAAGGACTCTGGAACCAGACTGCCTGGTTTCTATCCTGCCATTGATCCAGACGAGCCAAATGACCTTGGGCCAGTAGCGAAACCTCTTGTGCCTGTTTCCTGTAAGAGGCCAGTAGTAGTGGGTACTTAAGTCCTAGGATTGGTGCAAAGATGCATTCCTTTTTAGCTACAGTGCTTAAAGTAGAAGCACTGTAGAAGAGTAGAAGCACTTTTAAAAGAGTGCCAGGAACAGAGTCCATGCTGTATACCCTTGTTTTTCCTGGATTCTGCCAAATTACCCACCCAAATGGCTCTTTTCAACACCACAGTAGTGGCTGGCTCCTAACCTCTCCCACCTCTGAATGGTTAACCTCTTTGAAGATCACAAACCTAGAGTGCGAAAACCGATTTGTGGTTTTAGTTTGCACCTCCAGGAGCATCAGTGGTGAGCATCTTTTGCAGTGTGTACTGGCCACTGGAATTCCCTCTTCTTTCAATTGCTTCGGAGTGGAGGAGGAGCTGAAGGAATGGGGCCAAGCCCAGCCTATCCCCAGATCCACCCGCAAATAATGTTTGCTGAGAACACAGGCCTGGGACGATCTGATCACCTATCTAACGGAGCAGTTGAATCAGACCGTTTAAGCAGTAAATAGGACACTCTTTCGGAGAAGGCAATGGCACCCCACTCCAGTACTCTTGCCCGGAAAATCCCATGGACAGAGGAGCCTGGTGGACTGCAGTCCATGGGGTCGCTAAGAGTCGGACACGACTGAGCGACTTCACTTTCACTTCTCACTTTCCTGCATTGGAGAAGGAAATGGCAACCCACTCCAGCGTTCTTGCCCGGAGAATCCCAGGGACGGGGGAGCCTGGTGGGCTGCCGTCTGTGGGGTCGCACGGAGTCGGACACGACTGAAGCGACTTTGCAGCAGCAGCAGGACACTCTTTGCTCTCTGGCCATTTAGGGAGAAAGTACGCCTCTCACTGATCACTGCCTGTGGGATTCTTCTGCCCGTTCTCCCATTGGGTCGCAAGGCTCGCGGTGGAAGTGAGGCTGGCAAATGCTTTCAGCACGTGCTAGGCGCCCAGCGCCTCCAGCCTCACGTCTCATCCTCACCTCCCAGGAGACCAGCGCCCTCAGTACCCTCCTGCCTCCAGCTCCACCCACTTTGTACACAGTCAGGGCTCAGAGCTGTGACTCTAATGGGAAACGGGGGAGGGGGCTGGGCAGGACAGGAGGAGGTGGGACGGACGAGAGGCTTGACAGAGGTGCTCGCACCATCACCTTCACTCGCCAGCTCGCCAACTGCCCAGATGGCCCCTGGGCTTGGCAGCGGACCAGAGGAGGCCCTCGACCCCATTGGTTACGCCTCGAAGGGGCGGGCCAACAAGGCGCGTGCTGGTTGGCGGGAACCGGGCCAATGAGGAGGCAGTGGCGCAGCCGTTCCAGGCCTGCTGAAAGCCTCGCGTCATTTGCGGCGACCTCCTGCGTGCAGTGCCTGTGGTGCTCGACGGCGAGGTCCAGACGCTGCCCGCCTAACCGGCCCTGGCCACCACCACCACCGCCACCGCGACCTGGGTGAAACATCGTCGCCACCCGAGTTCCGGGGGCCACCCAAATCGCGACACGAGCTCCCGGGAGGATGAGGTGTCTGTTTGGGGAGCAGGTTTTGGCCCACCAGGCGGGGAGCGGACCAACGTCCATCAAGTTGGTTCCGCAGCCCCACGGGGACCCAGACAGGGCCCCAAGCCAGGGGCACCGCGAAGCGGCGAGGGGGAGGGCGGGGGTGGCTTCCCAGACCCTGAGGGCTTCGAGTCAGAGCGGGAGGTGCTGGAAGCGGGAGGGCTGGTGCCGTGGGGCCGCGAAGGCCAGCCTGGCTCCCCGGCTGACGACAAGGGGGACGCCCTGCAGCTGGCTGACGAGTCGGTGGCGGCCATCCTGCGGCAGCTGAGCAACCTGGACGTGCTGGGCGTCGGCAGATCCCCGTCCCCAGAGAGCTACGCGGTCGGTGAAGTGTCCGCCTTGTGGGCCGACCTCGAGGCGGGTCCTGGCGGTGGAGGCGCGGCCGCCCAGAGTAGTGGGGAAGTGGCGCCGGCTGCGGTCTGCCCTCTCCAGGTCAGCGGGCCCAAGGCGGGCCGGGCCTGGGGGAACCCTAAGAGAGGCACTAAGAGTAGGTTGAACGTGGCTGTGGATCGCCAGTGGCCCCCCGCGGAAGGCTCAGCCAGGCTGCTGTCTGACCCCGAGTCCTTTGATGAGTTCAGTGAGATAGAGCTGATGAGGGTGAGCATGTATCCCAAAGAAGGAGGCCATGCCAAGCTCAACAGCCCCGAGGATCCCGGGGACACACCCAGACGCTCGAATGTCCCAGGCAGGGAGAATCTCCTTAACGTGCCAGGTACTCTCCTATCCTCGGCTCTGCGAGGATTCACTTCAGTTGTGGAAAGGCAGGGCAAGCAGGTCGATGGAGAGCCGGACATCTCTTCCCCTAAGAAAATGCAGAGCATGCTCTGGGGGCAGGCGGGCAGCGGGCCCAGCTACCCGGGAGTAGCAGTAGCAGCAACTTCTGCAGTGGCCGCTACAGGCAGCCTGCTGCCCTCCACTCCCAGGAGGAAGGGGGCCCAGGAGAAGAAAGAAATCCCTGGAGGGAGCCTCCAAACCTGCCCTGGGGAAACCTTCCCTTCCTGGGGGCAGGGAATCTCGGCCACTCCCCTGGAACCGGCCACCTTCCCCTGAGTCTCTGGCATCCCGCTGCTTGGGAGGTCCAAGAGGTATACCGTGGTCCCTTGGGGAACCAAAGAGTCCCAGCACGCAGGCACTGGGAAGAAATCCGTGGTCACGCAGGTGGGGCAGGTGGTGCCCGCGCTGCCGATGGCGGGAGAAGACAACGACCCAAATACAGACCCAGTCCCAGAAGGCCAAGTGAGTAGGCAAGGCCCCTCCTCTCTCCCCACTATTCCCCCTCCCACCCTCCCCAGGACACACTTCTTCACCCGTGCTCCCTCTCTCCATCCCTCAGGGGTCGCCATTGGGTGCCCCTCCGTCAGTGGGTCATTAGGATGCCAGATTGGGGTCCTTTTACTAGGGACAGACGTTAAGGTAGCTCTTCGGGTGTGCTGGGTTTGGTTCTCCACCCTCGGCCTGTTTCCAGCCTCCTCCACGAGGCCAGGGCTGGAGTGGAAGGGAGGGCTGGTAGCCGAATTGGGTCAAGGGGACCGGTTAAAAACTTCACACAGCTTTGATATTTAGATGCAGCACTTTCCTGAATCCTACTTCCTAGCTGTTCCCCAAACCTTCTTTGCAGGGGACCTGGGCTTTCTCAGTGCCTCACTGTTGTCCCCACCTCAGCTCTGCCTGCTGGCCTGGGGCTGACTGATTGAGAAAGTGCTAAAGAGATCAGCCTTTCAATTCTCTTCCCAAGCCCGTGCCTCAGCCTGGTCCCGAATCACATGTGTACGTACACACACACACACACACACACACACAGAAGCCCGTGCCTCAGCCTCGTCCCGAATCACATGTGTACGTACACACACACACACACACACATCCTTAGTCACACACACACACACACATCCTTAGCCACGCACACACACACACATCCTTAGTCACACACACACACATCCTTAGTCCAGATTGGTGAGAAATCTTTGTTTTAGCTGCACACACACGCACACACACACATCCTTAGTCCAGATTGGTGAGAAATCATTGTTTTAGCTGCCCACTCGCAGGCCATGGCCATCTTGTCCATGGGTGCATCATGGATAACCCAGCAGTGGCGACCTCAACATCAGAGGCCCGCAGGATCCAGGAAACTCAGAGCCCATGGCCCTGAACCAGGGAGAAGGCATGCCCAGAGGGCCTGAACCCTCAGGTGAGTGTCCTGGGTTTTGATATGGGGGCAGGGGACCAGAGGTGAGGGCAGAAACCTCTGTCTCTCTCTCTCTCCTAGGGGCTCAGCCTTGCTCCCAGGCAGCTTCTCCCATGGGAAACAGGGTGTCAATTCAGGCCTGGCCCTGGCCCCATCATCCTCTGTGTGGGGTTTGTTTGGCAGAGGTGATCGGTGGCATTTCCCCAACAGCTAATCCGGGTGTAGACCTGCAGGTTAATAGCCTTTTCTGTGAAGTGCTGTTCGCCCACATTGCTCTGCCAGGTGCTGGCTGTGGCTACAGCTCTGGGAAGCTTGAACCCAGAACCATGGGATTTTCAAACCACAGTGGTGAAAATGCTGCCCCTGGGGAACAGGGGAGGCAGGCCCAGAGAGAAGGTTTGGGCTGCTGGGTAGAGCAGGGGAGGCCTGTTGCCAGCAGAGCGGGGTGCTGCTTCACCTCGCGTTAGACCTTGCTTGGCCCTTTGCACCTCACTGGGAGCCTGGGAAGCTGGATTGTGTGCCCTTTCCCTCTTGGGTGACCAGGAACCAACTGACCATTCCCTGAGACTCGAAAGGCGGCAGCAGCCACCGGGAACCCAGGGCTGTCTTCGGGTCATGCTTCCTCTGGCTCCTGGAAATGCACGCCCAAACCCCATGGTGGGATCTGGGTCCAAGTTCAACTGACGTGTGTGGGCCCCCTCCCCCGTCCCCATCCCACAGCTCACGCAGGGAGCCCACCTCCTTTCCACTGAGGAGAGTCTTTCCCTTGCCAGTCTGGGCACCTGGCTTTGGGATGGAGGGCCTGGGGGAGACGAGAGGAGGAGGGGAGGGGCGGCGGGTGTATACTAACCATTTCTCTTCCTCCTGTGTGTGCTGGCCTAGTGTCTGGTGCTACCGAGAGAGAGAGAGAGACGAGCTTAAGGAGAAACTTGGTATGAGGAACCAGGGACAGAGAGCTGCAGGTTCTTAGTGCATAAGCGGGGTGGGCTGCCGGTGCTGGGGGCCTCGCAGGGATCAGCATTCCTGTGGGGCGGAGAACCTAGCAAGCCTGTCCCTGAAGCCTGCTGTGCATGTTCAGCTGGGCGTATGGACAAGTAGCAAAGTACTGTGTGGGCTCCGAGCACACTCTGCCAGCCAGACGAGTCCTAGAGAGCTCCTTCTGATAGGACTTAGAGACGCCTTGTTGATCCTTCCCTTTGACTGCTGCTGGTGTGGCCTCTGAGGTTCTTGTTGGATTGTTTGTTTGCATGGTTTGGGCGTGGCCCCAAGCTTGAGAGCTGCTGGCACATTTTGTTTCCTTTTAGGAAATGGCTCCACATTTAATTCAGGTGGTGGGGAGTGATCAGGCCCAGAGCTCTTTGCATCGGGGCTGGGAGGGGAGTGGGTTTCAGGTTTCAGGGCCAGGAGGTTCCCCACGGGGACAGGGGGACAGGCTTCTATATCCCTCTGTCTGCTGCGCCTGTTTATGCCTCTCCCTGTTGCAGGCTCCATGCAGCACCTGGCTGACGAGTTCCAGATCCTTTGAAGTGAGTGTTACACACTCCATACCACTTCCCACAGTCCTGGCTGTTGAGCAGGGCTGTGGGCTGGCCCTGGCTTGAGGCTCTCCCCTGACTCTGCTGTTTCACGGGTTGAGCCCAGCATCTTCCTGCAAGAGGAGCAGCTGTTAACTCCGGGGCCGGCGAGCTGTGGCCAAGCTTGTTCCCTCCTGTTCTGCCTCCACCAGAGCATCTTCTGCCCCTTGTTTTGCCCCCTCTCTGCCCCAGTTTCACAGCAGTTTTTGATTAAAGGACTCCTTGTGTTCTGTGTTCTGTCCTGTCTCTGAGGGGTAGGGGTTGGGGGAGTGGGGCGAGGCCTGGGGAGCTGATGTGGGGAGCTGCCCCACATCAGAACCTGTTCAAGAACAGTACCTCTGGCATCCTGTGTTGGAGACTCTGGGTCAGCCTCTGCTACCATCCTGGCCATCAGGCCAGTGGAGCGCCCCCAGTCTGGGTTCTGTGTGGGCTCTGTCTGGCCATGTTGCCACATCCTCCCTTTCCCCTGAAGGCCCTCTTCTAGTTCTCTAAACACCCTCCTCTGGGATTTGGCGGTTCCCATTCATTGCTGCCATTCTGCCTCCCCGTCAGAAGGAACTCATGACCACTTCACAGAGCTCCGATCCATCCCCCTTCTCTCACTGTTCTCACTGTCCTGCTTACCTTGGCCACTCTGCTTTCCTGTCAGAGCACCCTCGATCCCTCCCTCCCCTGGCTTGCCATTGGTGACCTTGCCTGCACATGTACTTCAGCAGGTGGTAACAGGCACACGTTTGCTCATCTTCCCCCTTCCCGGGCCCTGCCCTCTCAGTGGAGTCCCTACCCCGCCCCCTTCCCCAGTGCCACCTTGCATGCAGGAACCTGCCACTGTCCTCCTCTCCTCTTTAGCTCTCACCCCTGAGGCTCAGGCACCAATACTTTCACTTCTCCTTCCTTGGGTTCAGCAAAGGGCTTGAGGATAGAGCCTGGACCCAGTGAGCTGGGGAGCAGGAGGGACGGTACAGGGAACATGGGAGGAAAGTTCAGGGTAGTCGCTGAGACGGAGGTCAGGAGAGGCGTCGTGCCAACCTGGGGCAGAGTGCACCCTGGCAGCTAGAGGTGGATGGTCCAGTCCTTGGAGCTTTCACATCCTCCCTGCCCTAGCCATCTTGCCAGCCTGTCCTCCTCCAGCCCGGTCGTCTCTCTACCCTTGAGTGGAAATGGGCCTGTCAGGCTCTGTGGCAAGTGAGGTTGGTAGGTCTGTGTTCTTACAAGGTCTCCATCAAATACTGTTCCACCAGTCTCATGACACAGATTTTCCTGCAAAATTATACTTCCCGTAGTGTCCCAGCTCAGTCTCCCAGACTGCTTGTTAGGGCACCCACGATTGAGTCTGAAAACCATGTTCCATTTCACGGTAATCCAAGTCTATGCCCAGTCAGTAATTCTCAAGAAGCTGAAGTTGACTGGTTCAGTGAAGACCTTATAAAACCAGCACCCAAAAAAGATGTCCTTTTCATCACAGGGGACTAGAATGCAAAAGTAGGAATTCAAGAGATACTTGAGTAACAGACAAATTTGGTCTTGGGATACAAAAATGAAGCAGGGCAGACAGAGTTTTGCCAAGGGAAGGCACTGGTCATAGCAAACACCCTCTTCCAACAACACAAGAGATGACTCTACACATGGACATCCCCAGATTGTCAACAGCGAAATCAGATTGATTATATTCTTTTAGCCGAAGATGAAGACGCTCTATACAGTCAGCAAAAACAAGACCAGGAGATGACTTGGCTCAGATCGTGAACTCCTTACTGATATTGAATGGTTTGCCTTGGAAATGAACAGAGATCATTCTGTCATTTTTGAGACTGCACCCAAGTATTGCATTTTGGACTCTTTTGTTGACTATTAAGGCTACTTCATTTCTTCTAAGGGATTCCTGCCCACAGTAGTAGATCTAATGGTCATCTGAATGAAATTCGCCCATTCTAGTCCATTTTAATTCAGTGATTTCTAAAATGTCATTGCTCACTTTTGCCATCTCCTGTTTGACCACTTCCAATTTACCTTGATTCATGGACCTAACATTCCAGGTTCCTCCTATGCAATATTGTTCTTACAGCATCATACTTTACCTCCATCAGCTGTCACATCCATAACTGGACATTGTTTTCACTTTGGCTCTGTCTCTTCATTCTTCTCTACTCTTCTCCAGTAGCATATTGGGCACCTACCAACCTGGGGAGTTCATCTTTCAGTGTCCTATCTTTTTGCCTTTTCATATTGTTCATGGGGTTCTCAAGGCAAGAATACTGAAGTGGTTTGCCATTCCCTTCTCCAGTGGACCACACTTTGTCAGAACTCTCCACCTTGACCCATCCTTCTTGGGTGGCCCTACATGGCATGACTCATTGTTTCACTGAGTTAGACAAGGCTGTGGTCCATGCGATCAGTTTGATTAGTGTTCTATGGTTGTGATTTTCATTCTGTCTGCCCTCTGATAGATAAGGATAAGAGGCTTATGGAAGCTTCCTGATGGGAGAAACTGACTGCAGGTGAAACCGGGTCTTATTCTGATGGGTGGGACCATGCTCAGTAAATCTTTAATCCAGTTTCCTGGAGATTGGTGGGACTGTGTTCCCTCCGTGTTGTTTGGCCTGAGTCCAAACTATGGTGGAGGTAATGAAGATAATGGCGACCTCCTTCAGAAGGTTCGATGCATGCACTGCCGCACTCAGTGCCCCCAACCCTACAGCAGGCCGCCACCAACCCATGTCTCTGCCGGAATCTCTTGGAAATTCCCAGGCAAGTCTGCCTCAGTCCCTTCTGGGGTCACTGCTCCTTTCTCCTGGGCCCTGGTGCACACAAGGTATTGCTTGTGACCTCCAAGACTCTGCTTCCCCAGTCCTGTGGAAGTTCTGTAATCAAATACCACTGGCCTGCATAGTCAAATTCCCTGGGGTTTCTCAGTCCCTTTGCCAGATCCCCAGGTTGGGAAATCTGTCACCTGATGCAAAGAACTGACTCATTGGAAAAGATCCTGATGCTGGGAAAGATTGAAGGTAGGAGGAGAAGGGGACGACAGAGGATGAGATGATTGGATGGCATCACTGACTTGATGGACATGAGTTTGAACAAGCATCAGGAGTTGGTGATGGACCGGGAAGCCTGGCGCGCTGCAGTTCATGGGGTGTCAAAAAATCATACACGACTGAGTGACTGAACTTAGTTATCCAGCAAAAGGGATAGAGTGGATAGATGCCTGCAAGAGACTCACTTCAATTTTAAGGTCATACCTCTGCTCAAAGTGAAGGGATGGTGAAAAGTATTCCATGAAAGTGGGAAACAAAAGAGAGCAGGAGTAGCCATATCGATATCAGACAAAATAGTCTTTAAGCCAAAAATAGTACTTTGAGACAAAGAAAGTCATTATATAATGATAAAGGGTGTCAGTTCATCGAGATGATACAAGAATTGTGAATATTAACATATATCCACACACCATTGGAACACCTGAGTATATTGAGCAAATCCTAACAGATCTGAAGAGCTAAACAGGCAACAGCACGACAATAGTTGGGGACTTCATTACTCCACTTTCACAATGGATAGATTATCCACACAAAATAAACAAAAAGAAAAAGGAAATGGACTTGAACCATACTGTAGACCGAGTGGACTTAAGACTTATACAACATTCCATCTCACAGCAGCAGAACACATTCTTCTCAAGTGAAAATGGAACATCTTCCAGGATGGGTCATATGATATCTCATGAAACATCTCTAAGCAAATTTAAGAAGATTGAAACCACACCAAGTAATTTTAGTGACTACAATGGTGTGAAACTAGAAATTAATAACAGGAACAAAGCTGGAAAATTCACAAATATCTGGATATTAAATAGCACACTCCTGAACAACTAATGGGTCAAAGAAGAAGTAAAATAGTATGTTTAAAAACATCACAAAACTAATGAAAACGGAACCACAATGTACTACAAAAGCAGTTCTAAGAAAGAAGTTTATAGTGATAAATGAATACATTAAGAAACAAGAAAGAGGGCTTCCCTGGTGGCTCAGTGGAAAAGAATCTGCTTGCCAATGCAGGATACACAGGTTCACTCCCTGATCTGGGAGGATCTCACAAGCCGCAGAGCAACTAAGTCTGTGTACTACAACTATGAGCCTGTGCTCCAGAGCCCGGGAGCTGCAACTACTGAGTCTGTGCACCTAGAGCCTGTGCTCCACAACAAGAGAAGCCGCTGCAACTGGGGGCCTGCACACCACAACTAGAGAGTAGCCCCACTTGCCGCAACTAGAGAAAAGCCTGCACATCAACGGAGAGCCAGCTTGGCCAAAAATAAATAAATGGGAAATGAAATTGGCTTTTTTAAAAAAAAGAAACAAGAAAGATATCAAATAAAAAACCTTGTGGAATAAGAGAAAAAAGAAAAAAAATATCTAGGTGCAAAGTTAGAAGGAAATAACAAAGATCAGAGAAGAAAAAAAAAATAGAAATGGAGACCAGAGAATGAATGCTGCTGCTGCTGCTGCTGCTACGCTTCAGTCGTGTCCGACTCTGTGCGACCGCATAGACAGCAGCCCACCAGGCTCCCCCGTCCCTGGGATTCTCCAGGCAAGAACACTGGAGTGGGTTGCCATTTCCTTCTCCAGTGTGTGAAAGTGAGGTCGCTCAATCATGTCTGACTGAGTGACCCCATGGACTGCAGCCTACCAGGCTCCTCCATCCATGGGATTTTCCAGGCAAGAGTACTGGAGTGGCTTGCCATTGCCTTCTCCGAGAGAATGAATAGAAGAGATCAATGAAAATAAGAGCTGGCTTTTTGAAATGGTAAGCAAACTTGACAAACATTTTTACTAGATTAACTCAGAAAAAAAAGTTCAGACAAAATCAGAAATAAGTGACATTATAATGACACCACAGAAATACAAAGGATTGTGAGAGACAAATATGAACAGCCATACACCATCAAATTGGAAATCTAGGAATGGATAAATTCCTAGAAATATGCAATTTACCAAGACTGAATCATGTAGAAATAGAAAATATGAACAGACCAATTGTGAGTAAGGAGATTAAATCAGTGAAGACAAAAAAACTCTCAGCAAAGCCCAAGACCAGATGGTTCCAATTGTGAATTCTAACAATCATTTAAGGAAGAATTAATGCCAGTTCTTCTCAAACTCTTCCAAAAAACTAAAAAGGATGGAATACTTCCAAACTCATTTCACAAGGCCAGTGTTATCTGATACCAAGGTCATAGAAAGACACTGTAAGAAAACTGTAGACTAATGTCACTGATGTCACTGAAATTCTCAACAAAATAGCAGGCCAAACTCAACAGCACATGAAAAGAAGTATATACCATGATCAAGTGAGAACTATCCTTGAGAGGCAAGGGTGGTTCAACATGTTCAAATCAATAAATGGGATATGCCACATTAAAAATGAAAAATTAAATTCATATGATCATTTCAATATATGCAGAAAAAGTATTTGACAAAATACATCATTTCAGGATAAAAACACGGAACAAGTTGGGTATAGAAGGAATAACTTCAACATAATAAAGGCCTTATATGACAAGCCCACCATCAGCATCATACTAAACAGTGAAAGGTCATGTCACACATGACCAAAAAATGTCTGGGAAATTGTTCTAGTTTAAAGGACACTAACTGAACTGAACTGAAAGAGATACAAAAACTGAATGCAATGCATGTTCTTTGATTGGAAGCAGAATTTAAAAAATAGGTACAAAGAACAATTTTGGGACACATGAAATTTGAATGAATGCCTACAGTAGATAATTGTATTGCCTCAAAGTTAAATTTGCTAAGTTTGAAAACTGCTTAAGATATTGTAGCAATCAATATGTAAAAGAATGAAATTAGAACACTTCCTAACACCATACACAAAGATAAACTCAAAATGGATTAAAGACCTAAATGTAAGATCAAAAACTATAAAACTCTTAGAGGAAAACATAGGCAGAACACCCGATGACATAAATCAAAGCAAGATCCCCTATGACCCACCTCCTAGAGGAATGGAAATAAAAACAAAAGTAAACAAGTGGGACCTGATTAAACTTAAAGCTTTTGCACAGCAAAGGAAACTCTAAGCAAGGTGAAAAGACAACCCTCAGAATGGGAGAAAATAATAGCAAATGAAACAACTGACAAAGGATTAATTTCCAAAATATAAAAGCTGCTCATACAACTCAATAGGAGATAAACAAAAACCCAATCAAAAAGTGGGGAAAAGACCTAAACAGACATTTCTCCAAAGGAGACATACAGATGGCTAACAAACACATGAAAAGATGCTCAACATCACTCTTTATTAGAGAAATGCAAATCAAAACTACAATGATATATCACTTTGCATCAGTCAGAATGGCCATCATCAAAAAGTCTACAAACAATAAATGCTGGAGAGGGTGTGGAGAAAAGGGAAGCCTCTTGCAGTGTTGGTGGGAATGTAAATTGACACAGCCACTATGGAAGAAGGTATGGAGATTCCTTAAAAAACTGGGAATAAAACTACCATATGACCCAGCAATCCCACTCTTAGGCATATACCCTGAGGAAACCAAAATTGAAAAAGACACATGTACCCCAATGTTCATTGCAGCACTGTTTACGGTAGCTAGGACATGGAAGCAACCTAGGTGTCCATCGACAGACGAATGGGTAAAGAAGCCATGGTACATATACACAATGGGATATTACTCAGCCATAAAAAGGAATGTATTTGAATCAGTTCTAATGAGGTGGATGAACGTAGAGCCTATTATTCAGAGAGAAGTAAGTCAGAAAGAAAACAATAAATATCATATACACTAATGCATGTATATGGAATCTAGAAAGCTGATACCAATGAATTTATTTCCAGGGCAGCAGTGGAGAAACAGACATAGAGAACAGACTTATGGACATGGGGAGAGGGGAGGAGAGGGTGAGATGCATGGAGAGAGTAATATGGAAGCTTGCATTACCATATTAAAATAGATGGCCAATGGGAATTTGCTGTATGTCTCAGGGAACTCAAACAGGGGCTCTGTATCAACCTAGTGGGGTGGGATGGGGAGGGAGATGGGAGGGAGGTTCAAGAGGGAGGGGACATATGTATACCTATGGCTGATTCATGTTGATGTGTGACAGAAAAAAACAAAATTCTGTAAAGCGATTATCCTTCAGTTTAAAAATAATTAAAAAAGAAAAAAAAAAGATGTAGCAATCAATTTTTCCCCAAGAGAAACGTCATGATATTTAGGGACAATGTACTATAATATCTTCAAATAACTCAAATGATTCAGCACAACAATTAAAAATACACATACGCAGAGAGAAAGGAAATATGTCAAAAACTACAATGGGTAAGTTTAACTGAAGGATGAATGGATATTGCTTGCAATTTTCTTGTGTAAATATCTGTAAGACAGACTTTTAAGTCAGGGAAGGAAAAATATTGTATGACATCCCTTATATGTGGAATGCAAAAAGAAACGATACAAATGAACTTACAAAATGGAAAGAGACTCACAGACATAAAATGAACTTATGGTTGCCAAGGGGAAGGGATAGTTAGGGAGTTTGTAATGTACATACTGCTATATTTAAAATGGATAACCAACAAGGACCTATTGTATAACACATGGAACTCTGCTCAATGTTATGTGGCAGCCTGAATGAGAGGAACGTTTGGGGGAGAATGGATACATGTATATGTATGGCTTAGTGCCTTTGCTGTTCACCTGAAACCATCACAACATTGTTCATCGGCTATATCCCAATACAAAATAAAAAAGTTCAAAAGAAAACTATATTTAAAAAATAAGGGAAAAACAGGGGTGGCTCAGAGGTTAAAGCTTCTGCCTCCAATGCGGGAGACCCGGGTTCGATCCCTGGGTCGGGAAGATCCCCTGGAGAAGGAAACGGTAACCCACTCCAGTATTCTTGCCTGGAGAATCCCATGGACAGAGAAGCCTGGTAGGCTACAGTCCACGGGGTCGCATAGAGTCGGAAACGACTGAGCAACAGAACAGAACAGAATAGACCGTTTTAATATAATCAATTTGAAAACTTAGAAAAAGGTCACCCATTTCTACAAAAACATAAACTTTCCAAAAAAGACTCAGGAAGGAATAGCCAACTGGAATTGTTTCATAATAACTGCAAAGAAGTATACTAGTAGTCAAAATGCTTTTCAAAAAAAGCACTCTAGGTTTCACCACAGAATTTTGTTAAGCATTCTAGGCATATTTTCAGTTTGACACAAAATCTTAGAAAAAATAGAAAAGGCAGGGCACTCCTCAATTCATTTCTGAGGATGGAATAACCTTGAAAACTAAATCCTGTTGACAGTTTGAGAAAGAAAAACCACAGGTCAACCACAGGCTCATGGCCTAGAAGCAAGAATCAGAAACAGAATATTAGCAAACTGAATCTTGCAGGATATAAAAAGAAAATACAAAACGTACCATGACTAGATTCATCCCAGGAATACAAACTTGATTTAATTAGTTTCAGAGAATAAGGTGATATAGCTTTACCTGTTAACAGATTATAAGAGAAAATTATGATTCTCATGTTTAAAAATAAACATTAAGTAACAATGGTGGTGGTGGTGGTTTAGTTGTTCAGTCATGTCCAACTCTTGTGACCCCATGGACTGTGGTCTGCCAGGCTCCTCTGTCCATCAGATTTCCCAGGCAAACATACTAGAGTGGGTTGCCATTTCCTTCTCCATGGGGTCTTCTGGACCCAAGGATTGGACCGGGTCTCCTGCATTGCAGGCATATTCTTTACCAACTTCCATTTGTAACAATAACATAAGTAACATAAGCAACAATATCCATCTGTAATGTACTTTTTAAAATTGAAGTAGAGATGATTTACAATGCTGTGTTAGTTTCAGGTGTACAGCAAAGTGATTCATATATATATGTATGTGTATATATATATATATTCGTTTCCAATTCTTTCCCATTATAGGTTACTATTAACACAATATATTAAATATAGCTCCCGGTGCTATACAGTAGGACCTTGTTGTTTATTTTACATATATTAGTGTGTATCTGTTCATTCCAAATTCCTAATTTATCCCTCCTCCCTTTTCCCTTTGGCAGCCATCAGTTTGTTTTTGATATCTGCTTCTGTTTTATAAATAAGTTCATTTGTATCATTTTAAAAATAGATTCCACACATGAGTAATATCAGATTATATTTGTCCTTCTTTGCCTGACTTACTTTTCCTAGTATGATAATCTCTAGGTCCATCCATGTTGATGCAAATGGCATTCTTTCATTCGATTTTATGGCTAATATTCCACTGTTTATGCATATATACACCACATCATCTTTATCCACTCTATTCCATGTGTGTATGTAAGTATATATACACATACATACATATGTGTGTATATATGTATATGCTTATTTATATCACATCTTCTTTATTCATTCCTCTGTTGATGGACACTTAGGTAACTTCCATGTATTGGCTATTGCAAATAGTGCTGCTATGAACATAGGGGTACATGTATCTTTTCAAATTAGAGTTTTCTCTGGATATATGCCCCAGAGAGGAATTGTTAGGTCATATGGTAACTCTATTTTTAGCTTAAGGAACCTCCATACTGTATTCCATAGTGGTCGCACCAATTTACATTCCCACCAACACAAGTGTTCCCTTTTCTACACACCCTCTCCATCAGTTATTATCTATAGACTTTTTCATGATGGCCATTCTGACAGGTGTGAGGTAAAACTTCATTATAGTCTTGATTTGCATTTCTCTAATTATTAGTAATGTAGAGCATCTTCTCATGTGTCTGTTGGCCATTAGTATGTCTTCTTTGGAGAAATGTCTATTTAGGTTTTCTGCCCACTTTTTGATTGGGTTGCTTGTTGTTGTTGTTTTTTGATATTGAGCTGTATGAGCTGTTTGCATGTTTTGGAAATTAATCCCTGTGTCAATCCATTATTTACAAATATTTTCTCCCAGTCCATAGGTTGTCTTTTTGTTTTCTTTATGGTATCCTTTGCTGTGCAAAAACTTTTTAAAAATTTATTTATTTTTTATTGAAGAATAATTTCTTTACAGAGTTTTGCTGTTTTCTGTCAAACCTCAACATGAATCAGCCATAGGTATACATATATTCCCTCCCTTTTGAAACTCCCTCCCCATCCTACCCATCTAGGTTGATACCGAACCCCTGTTTGAGTTTCCCAAGCCATAGAGAAAATTCCCATTGGTTATCTATTTTACATATGGTGATGTAAATTTCCATGTTACTCTTTCCATACATCTCACCCTCTCTTCCCCTCTCCCCATGTCCATA
The DNA here is from genome assembly GCF_049115385.1 of Moschus berezovskii. Lineage (NCBI taxonomy): Eukaryota > Metazoa > Chordata > Mammalia > Artiodactyla > Moschidae > Moschus > Moschus berezovskii. The sequence goes on along the minus strand of NC_142488.1, from coordinate 63,573,041 downwards.
AGTCTATTCTCTATGTCTGCTTCTCCATTGTTGTCCTGTAAATAAATTTTTCAGTACCATTTTTCTAGATTTCCTATATATGTGTTAGAATATGGTATTTATCTTTCTCTTTCTGACTCACTTCACTCTGTATAATAGGTTCTAGGTTCATCCACCTCATTAGGACTGACTCAGATGCATTCCTTTTTATGGCTGAGTAATATTCCATTGTGTTTATATACCACAACTTCTTTATCCATTCATCTGTCGATGGACATCTAGGTTGCTTTCATGTTCTGGCCTTTGTAAATAGTGCTGCAATGAACAATGGGATACATGTGTCTCTTTCAATTTTGATGTCCTCAGGGTATATGCCTAGGAGTGGGATTGCTGTGTCATATGGTGGTTTTATTCCTAGTTTTTTAAAGAATCTCCATACTGTCTTCCATAGTGGCTATATCAATTTACATTCCAACCAACAGTGCAAGAGTGTTCCCTTTTCTCCACACCCTTTCCAGCATTTATTGTTTGTAGATTTTTGATGATGGCCATTCTGACCAGTGTGAGGTGGTATCTCATTGTAGTTTTGATTTGCATTTCTCTAATAAAGAGTGATGTTGAGCATCTTTTCATGTGTTTGTTAGCCATCTGTATGTCTCCTTTGGAGAAATGTCTGTTTAAGTCTTTTCCCCACTTTTTGATTGGATTGTTTGTTTTTCTGGTATTGACTTGTATGAGCTGCTTGTATATTTTGGAAATTAATCCTTTGTCAGTTGTTTCATTTGCTATTACTTTTTCCCATTCTGAGGGTTGTCTCTTCACCTTGTTTAGTTTCCTTTGCTCTGCAAAAGCTTTTAAGTTTAATCAGGTCCTGCTTCTTTACTTTTGTTTTTATTTCTGTTATTCTAGGAGGTTGGCCATAGAGGATCTTGCTTTGATATATGTCATTGAGTGTTCTGCCTATGTTTTCCTCTAAGAGTTTTATAGTTTCTGATCTTGCATTTAGGTCTTTAATCCATTTTGAGTTTATCTTTGTGTGTGGTGTTAGGAAGTGTTCTAATTTCATTCTTTTACATGTAGCTGTCCAGTTTTCCCAGCACCATTTATTGAAGAGGCTGTTTTTGCCCAATTGTATATTCGTGCCTCCTTTGTCAAAAATGAGGTGCCCATAGGTGCATGGGTTTATTTCTGGGCTCTCTATCTTGTTACATTGGTCTACATTTCTATTTTTGTGCCAGTACTATACTGTCTTGATGACTGGAAGCTTGATTCCTCCAGCTCCATTCTTCTTTCTTAAGACTGCTTTGGCTATTCAGGGTCTTTTGTGTTTCCATATGAATTGTGAAAATTTTTGTTCTAGTTCTGTGAAAAATGCCATTGGTAATTTGATAGGGATTGCATTAAATCTGTAGATTGCATTTGGTAGTATAGTCATTTTCACAGTATTGATTCTTCCTACCCAGGAACATGGAATATCTCTCCATCTGTTTATGTCATCTTTGATTTATTTCATTTGTGTCTTATAATTTTCTGTGTACAGTTCTTTCATCTCCTTGGGTAAGTTTATTCCTAGATATTTAATTCTTTTTGTTGCAATGGTGAATAGGATTGATTCCTTAATTAATCTTTCTGGTTTTTCATTGTTAGTATATGTTAGTATATAGCAATGCAAGTGATTTCTGTGTATTGATTTTGTATCCTGCAACTTTGCTAAATTCACTGATTATCTCTAGTAATTTTTTATACTATCTTTAGGGTTTTCTATGTACATGTGCAAAAACTTTTAAGTTTAATTCAGTCACATTTGTTAATTTTTGCTATTGTTTCCATTACTCTAGGGGATAGATCCAAAAAATATTGCTGTGGTTTATATCAAAGACTGTCCTGCCTATGTTTTCCTCTATTGCTTTTATAATATCCTGCCATACATTTAGGTCGTTAATCAATTTTGAATTTATTTTTCTATATGGTGTTAGAGAATGTTCTAGTTTTATTCTTTTACATGTAGCTGTCCAGTTTTCCCAGCACCACTTACTGAAGAGACTGTCTTTTCTCCATTGTACATTCTTGACTCCTTTGTCATAGAGTAATTGACCTTAAGTGCATGGGTTTATTTCTGGATTTTCTACCCTGTAGCATTGATCTATGTGTCTCTTTTTGTGCTGGTACCATGATGTTTTGATTACTGTATCTTTGTAGCAGTCTGAGGTCAGGGAGCATAATTCCTACAACTACATTCTTCTTTCTCAAGATTGTTTCCACAATTCAGGGTTGTTTGTGTTTCCATACGAATTTGAAAATTGTTTCAGTTGTGTGAAAAATGCCATTGGTAATTTGATAGGGATTGCATTGAATCTGTAGATTGTCTAGGGTACCATGGACATTTTACAATACTGATTCTTCCAATCCAAGGATACGGGTTGCCATTTCCTTCTCCAGTGCATGAAAGTGAAAAGTGAAAGTGAAGTCGCTCAATCATGTCTGACTCTTCGCAACCCCATGGACTGCAGCCTATCAGGCTCCTCCATCTGTGGGATTTTCCAGGCAAGAGTACTGGAGTGGGGTGCCATTGCCTTCTCCAAATACATTTATTAAATAATATGGGTTTAGGTTGTATATTGTCACCCTGCTTATTTAACTTATATGCAGAGTACATCATGAGGAACGCTGGGCTGGAAGAAGCACAAGCTGGAATCAAGATTGCCAGGAGAAATATCAATAAACTCACATATGCAGATGACACCATCCTTATGGCAGAAAGTGAAGAGGAACTCAAAGGCCTCTTGATGAAAGTGAAAGAGAGTAAAAAGTTTGGCTTGAAGCTCAACATTCAGAAAACGAAGATCATGGCATCTGGTCTCATCACTTCACGGGAAATAGATGGGGAAACAGTGGAAACAGTGTCAGACTTTATTTTTGGGGGCTCCAAAATCACTGCAGATGCTGATTGCAGCCAGGAAATTAAAAGATGCTTACTCCTTGGAAGGAAAGTTATGACCAGCCTTGATAGCATATTAAAAAGCAGAGACATTACTCTGCCAACCAAGGTCCGTCTAGTCAAGGCTATGGTTTTTCCCGTGGTCATGTATGGATGTGAGAGTTGGACTGTGAAGAAAGCTGATCGCCGAAGAATTGATGCTTTTGAACTGTGGTGCTGGAGAAGACTCTTGAGAGTCCCTTGGTCTGCAAGGAGATCCAACTAGTCCATTCTAGAGGAGATCAATCTTGGGTGTTCACTGGAGGGACTGATGCTAAAGCTGAAACTCCAATACTTTGGCCACCTCATGGGACGAGTTGACTTACTGGAAAACACTCTGATGCTGGGAGGGATTGGGGGTGGGAGGAGACGGGGACGACAGAGAATGAGATGGCTGGATGGCATCACCGACTTGATGGACATGAGTTTGAGTGAAGTCCGGGAGTTGGTGATGGACAGGGAGGCCTGGCGTGCTGTGGTTCATGGGGTCTCAAAGAGTCGGACATGACTGAGCGACTGAACTGAACTGAACTGAAATTAATTTACATACAAAATCTAAGTGCCTACAAACATTCTATTATGGAACCACCACTACAATCAACATAAAAAATATTTTCATAACCTACAAAATTGTTTCATGCTCTTTGGTAGTTTAACCCCTAATCTCAACCCCAAGATGCTGGCAACCCCCAATCTGTTTTCTGGCTCTGTAGATTGGCCTTCTCAAGAATATGAAGTAAATGGAATCAGGCAGTATGTTGATTTATTCATTGGGGTTCCTCAGAGAAAAGAACATATAGGTAACTTCTGGATGTGCAATGTACATTTATGTCACCTGAGTATAGATACATGGGATGATTGGTTCATAATTATTTGTCATACTGGGGCTGACACTCTCCACAATGTGTACACTTACGCTGCTGCTGCTGCTGCTACGTCACTTCAGTCGTGTCTGACGCTGTGCGATCCCATAGACTGCAGCCCACCAGGCTCCCCTGTCCCTGGGATTCTCCAGGCAAGAGTCCTGGATTGGGTTGCATTTCCTTCTCCAATGCATGAAAGTGAAAAGTGAAAGTGAAGCCACTCAGTTGTGTCCTACTCTTAGCGACCCCATGGACTGCAGCCTGCCAGCCTCCTCCGTCCATGGGATTTTGTGGATATTATAGTCTGTTTAATGCATATTTAATTCAATGTAATTAATCTTTTATGTTTGGAAGGGTTATTTCATGAAATAGCAATAGTAAATCATTTTTTAAAAGTGAGTCATCATTGTAAATGTCAGGCTGGCAGATACCTCAAGAGGACTAGGGAGGAAGAAGTGATTGGCTTGGAACAAAAGTGAGGTTCAAAACTACAGGCCTGTACCCATCTGCATCTGAGCAGTACTTATCAGGCCTTAAACACTGCACAAACACAGGGGCACCAAGCACACCACGGTCATTCAAATACTGGGACAGTCCAGGGACTATTACCCAGGGACAGTCAAGGTGGAAAACTTGGCAGCCCCAAAGTTCCTGGTCAGACCTGGCCAATGCAGGAGCAAGTTGCCCCACCTTAAGTCAGCTGAGTAACAGCCTTTCTTGCATCTGCAAGCATAACCCACTGTTATCATGCAAAGGAACATATAAGCCAACTGCAGGGATTAGGACTTGTTCATCTTTGGGCATGATTACTGTGCCCACCACATGCAGCTCCTTCTTCAGGGCTCACCTACTCTATCTTCTTTGTTTGTGCCAGTCTCCCTCAAGAGTCCAGAGAGAGAGGTAGACCTGGGGCTGGAGCTGGTACACCTGGGGATGGGTATGATGGGGAGGAAGCATCTTCCCAGGAGTTGGACAGGCAGCAGAACCAGGCCGGATGGGGCCTAGGGCTCTCCAGGGCAGCTGCCGCTGTCTCCCAGGCTGGAGAAGCGGCATGAAGGGGAAAGGCCACAGGGATGCACTGAATGAGGCCAGGCTTCAGCCTTTTTCCTACCCCCTGGGGCCCAGATGTATTTCTTTAGCCTATGCCTCAGGCCCTGCCACAGATTTCCCACTGGAAGTGGAAGGCTTGGGGCTGAGCCAGGGCCTGTGATGTATGTTTCCAGCAACATTATAGTAAGGTAGTTGGTCTGAACTGTGTGCTCAGAGGAGGGAAGGGAGCCTGGTAAAAAGTGAACGAGGGGTCGTGTTCACGCCCTCCCACCTCCCCTTCCATGAGCTTCTCCACTTCCTCACCCTGGTGACCACAGGCTCGGGCCCCTCTCTGCCCAAGGGTGGTGCTGATGCTGGTGCTGGACTTCTCCCTGCGCACAGCTTACCCACATGTCTCGATGGGCAGAGACCTCAGCTGGAAGGTCTCTGCCAAACTTACTCACTCGGACAACAGCGAGATGTGCTACACCACCTGGCGATAACCACTGGGTCAGCTGTAAACTAAGTGATGAAGCCCACCTGCTCCAGGGAGGGGTCTGAGTGGAAGGAGGAAGTCCCAAGCATGTTCTTTCTGACCCTGAGGTCTATGACTGTCCCAACGCTCTTGCTCTGTCCACCTGACCTCATGCCATGAGCCCCGGAAGGAAGTCAAGATGAGACTATGGGGGAAGGGCGGATCCAAGTGCTCCCCATTGCTCAGGTGCAGTCACCCCTAACTCCCCACAAGTAACCCAGGTTTGGGGGGGGGGTTCTCCTGTTTCTAAGATGGGCAGCCATGTCCCTGATACTCTCCAGAGCCACCCTTCCCATTTTCACTCATCCACACCCTCAGCATTTGGCTTATAACACAGAATGGCAAGGTAGGATCCAGAGGCTCCTCCAGCGAATCCAACATTTCACGAGTTCCAATAACCTGTCCTGAGGTGTGGTGACTCCTGCATCACCCCCCTCCTATGTTTTGGGAATGTGACAACACCCCTTGAATAAAGGAGATTCAACCCTTGCTACAGCTCAATGCCTTACAGCACCTGGACCGGTCTCTTCCATTACTCCTCAAATCACATCTTTCTGTTTCAAGAGGCAGATAATGACTTATTCACCCACACAGATGCCCAGGCACCAACTTTGAATGTGCTACCTACCATCATACCACTTATTGTGTAATAAAATGCTGGCCTTTAGGGAGTCAGGCAGAACTTACCCTCACTTCACTCAAACCAAATGTTTCCCTCTGAGTCTCAGGCTGGCACAGCCCTGGGGTCCTGGCTGAGAGAAGGAAGTGCTCCGAAAACACCAGTGAGGGGGAAACTGAATGTGAATTTCAGACTCAATCGTGGGTGCCCTAACAAGCAGTCTGGGAGACTGAGCTGGGACACTACGGGAAGTATAATTTTGCAGGAAAATCTGTGTCATGAGACTGGTGGAACAGTATTTGATGGAGACCTTGTAAGAACACAGACCTACCAACCTCACTTGCCACAGAGCCTGATAGGCCCATTTCCACTCAAGGGTAGAGAGACGACCGGGCTGGAGGAGGACAGGCTGGCAAGATGGCTAGGGCAGGGAGGATGTGAAAGCTCCAAGGACTGGACCATCCACCTCTAGCTGCCAGGGTGCACTCTGCCCCAGGTTGGCACGACGCCTCTCCTGACCTCCGTCTCAGCGACTACCCTGAACTTTCCTCCCGTGTTCCCTGTACCGTCCCTCCTGCTCCCCAGCTCACTGGGTCCAGGCTCTATCCTCAAGCCCTTTGCTGAACCCAAGGAAGGAGAAGTGAAAGTATTGGTGCCTGAGCCTCAGGGGTGAGAGCTAAAGAGGAGAGGAGGACAGTGGCAGGTTCCTGCATGCAAGGTGGCACTGGGGAAGGGGGCGGGGTAGGGACTCCACTGAGAGGGCAGGGCCCGGGAAGGGGGAAGATGAGCAAACGTGTGCCTGTTACCACCTGCTGAAGTACATGTGCAGGCAAGGTCACCAATGGCAAGCCAGGGGAGGGAGGGATCGAGGGTGCTCTGACAGGAAAGCAGAGTGGCCAAGGTAAGCAGGACAGTGAGAACAGTGAGAGAAGGGGGATGGATCGGAGCTCTGTGAAGTGGTCATGAGTTCCTTCTGACGGGGAGGCAGAATGGCAGCAATGAATGGGAACCGCCAAATCCCAGAGGAGGGTGTTTAGAGAACTAGAAGAGGGCCTTCAGGGGAAAGGGAGGATGTGGCAACATGGCCAGACAGAGCCCACACAGAACCCAGACTGGGGGCGCTCCACTGGCCTGATGGCCAGGATGGTAGCAGAGGCTGACCCAGAGTCTCCAACACAGGATGCCAGAGGTACTGTTCTTGAACAGGTTCTGATGTGGGGCAGCTCCCCACATCAGCTCCCCAGGCCTCGCCCCACTCCCCCAACCCCTACCCCTCAGAGACAGGACAGAACACAGAACACAAGGAGTCCTTTAATCAAAAACTGCTGTGAAACTGGGGCAGAGAGGGGGCAAAACAAGGGGCAGAAGATGCTCTGGTGGAGGCAGAACAGGAGGGAACAAGCTTGGCCACAGCTCGCCGGCCCCGGAGTTAACAGCTGCTCCTCTTGCAGGAAGATGCTGGGCTCAACCCGTGAAACAGCAGAGTCAGGGGAGAGCCTCAAGCCAGGGCCAGCCCACAGCCCTGCTCAACAGCCAGGACTGTGGGAAGTGGTATGGAGTGTGTAACACTCACTTCAAAGGATCTGGAACTCGTCAGCCAGGTGCTGCATGGAGCCTGCAACAGGGAGAGGCATAAACAGGCGCAGCAGACAGAGGGATATAGAAGCCTGTCCCCCTGTCCCCGTGGGGAACCTCCTGGCCCTGAAACCTGAAACCCACTCCCCTCCCAGCCCCGATGCAAAGAGCTCTGGGCCTGATCACTCCCCACCACCTGAATTAAATGTGGAGCCATTTCCTAAAAGGAAACAAAATGTGCCAGCAGCTCTCAAGCTTGGGGCCACGCCCAAACCATGCAAACAAACAATCCAACAAGAACCTCAGAGGCCACACCAGCAGCAGTCAAAGGGAAGGATCAACAAGGCGTCTCTAAGTCCTATCAGAAGGAGCTCTCTAGGACTCGTCTGGCTGGCAGAGTGTGCTCGGAGCCCACACAGTACTTTGCTACTTGTCCATACGCCCAGCTGAACATGCACAGCAGGCTTCAGGGACAGGCTTGCTAGGTTCTCCGCCCCACAGGAATGCTGATCCCTGCGAGGCCCCCAGCACCGGCAGCCCACCCCGCTTATGCACTAAGAACCTGCAGCTCTCTGTCCCTGGTTCCTCATACCAAGTTTCTCCTTAAGCTCGTCTCTCTCTCTCTCTCGGTAGCACCAGACACTAGGCCAGCACACACAGGAGGAAGAGAAATGGTTAGTATACACCCGCCGCCCCTCCCCTCCTCCTCTCGTCTCCCCCAGGCCCTCCATCCCAAAGCCAGGTGCCCAGACTGGCAAGGGAAAGACTCTCCTCAGTGGAAAGGAGGTGGGCTCCCTGCGTGAGCTGTGGGATGGGGACGGGGGAGGGGGCCCACACACGTCAGTTGAACTTGGACCCAGATCCCACCATGGGGTTTGGGCGTGCATTTCCAGGAGCCAGAGGAAGCATGACCCGAAGACAGCCCTGGGTTCCCGGTGGCTGCTGCCGCCTTTCGAGTCTCAGGGAATGGTCAGTTGGTTCCTGGTCACCCAAGAGGGAAAGGGCACACAATCCAGCTTCCCAGGCTCCCAGTGAGGTGCAAAGGGCCAAGCAAGGTCTAACGCGAGGTGAAGCAGCACCCCGCTCTGCTGGCAACAGGCCTCCCCTGCTCTACCCAGCAGCCCAAACCTTCTCTCTGGGCCTGCCTCCCCTGTTCCCCAGGGGCAGCATTTTCACCACTGTGGTTTGAAAATCCCATGGTTCTGGGTTCAAGCTTCCCAGAGCTGTAGCCACAGCCAGCACCTGGCAGAGCAATGTGGGCGAACAGCACTTCACAGAAAAGGCTATTAACCTGCAGGTCTACACCCGGATTAGCTGTTGGGGAAATGCCACCGATCACCTCTGCCAAACAAACCCCACACAGAGGATGATGGGGCCAGGGCCAGGCCTGAATTGACACCCTGTTTCCCATGGGAGAAGCTGCCTGGGAGCAAGGCTGAGCCCCTAGGAGAGAGAGAGAGACAGAGGTTTCTGCCCTCACCTCTGGTCCCCTGCCCCCATATCAAAACCCAGGACACTCACCTGAGGGTTCAGGCCCTCTGGGCATGCCTTCTCCCTGGTTCAGGGCCATGGGCTCTGAGTTTCCTGGATCCTGCGGGCCTCTGATGTTGAGGTCGCCACTGCTGGGTTATCCATGATGCACCCATGGACAAGATGGCCATGGCCTGCGAGTGGGCAGCTAAAACAATGATTTCTCACCAATCTGGACTAAGGATGTGTGTGTGTGCGTGTGTGTGCAGCTAAAACAAAGATTTCTCACCAATCTGGACTAAGGATGTGTGTGTGTGTGACTAAGGATGTGTGTGTGTGTGCGTGGCTAAGGATGTGTGTGTGTGTGTGTGACTAAGGATGTGTGTGTGTGTGTGTGTGTACGTACACATGTGATTCGGGACGAGGCTGAGGCACGGGCTTCTGTGTGTGTGTGTGTGTGTGTGTGTGTACGTACACATGTGATTCGGGACCAGGCTGAGGCACGGGCTTGGGAAGAGAATTGAAAGGCTGATCTCTTTAGCACTTTCTCAATCAGTCAGCCCCAGGCCAGCAGGCAGAGCTGAGGTGGGGACAACAGTGAGGCACTGAGAAAGCCCAGGTCCCCTGCAAAGAAGGTTTGGGGAACAGCTAGGAAGTAGGATTCAGGAAAGTGCTGCATCTAAATATCAAAGCTGTGTGAAGTTTTTAACCGGTCCCCTTGACCCAATTCGGCTACCAGCCCTCCCTTCCACTCCAGCCCTGGCCTCGTGGAGGAGGCTGGAAACAGGCCGAGGGTGGAGAACCAAACCCAGCACACCCGAAGAGCTACCTTAACGTCTGTCCCTAGTAAAAGGACCCCAATCTGGCATCCTAATGACCCACTGACGGAGGGGCACCCAATGGCGACCCCTGAGGGATGGAGAGAGGGAGCACGGGTGAAGAAGTGTGTCCTGGGGAGGGTGGGAGGGGGAATAGTGGGGAGAGAGGAGGGGCCTTGCCTACTCACTTGGCCTTCTGGGACTGGGTCTGTATTTGGGTCGTTGTCTTCTCCCGCCATCGGCAGCGCGGGCACCACCTGCCCCACCTGCGTGACCACGGATTTCTTCCCAGTGCCTGCGTGCTGGGACTCTTTGGTTCCCCAAGGGACCACGGTATACCTCTTGGACCTCCCAAGCAGCGGGATGCCAGAGACTCAGGGGAAGGTGGCCGGTTCCAGGGGAGTGGCCGAGATTCCCTGCCCCCAGGAAGGGAAGGTTTCCCCAGGGCAGGTTTGGAGGCTCCCTCCAGGGATTTCTTTCTTCTCCTGGGCCCCCTTCCTCCTGGGAGTGGAGGGCAGCAGGCTGCCTGTAGCGGCCACTGCAGAAGTTGCTGCTACTGCTACTCCCGGGTAGCTGGGCCCGCTGCCCGCCTGCCCCCAGAGCATGCTCTGCATTTTCTTAGGGGAAGAGATGTCCGGCTCTCCATCGACCTGCTTGCCCTGCCTTTCCACAACTGAAGTGAATCCTCGCAGAGCCGAGGATAGGAGAGTACCTGGCACGTTAAGGAGATTCTCCCTGCCTGGGACATTCGAGCGTCTGGGTGTGTCCCCGGGATCCTCGGGGCTGTTGAGCTTGGCATGGCCTCCTTCTTTGGGATACATGCTCACCCTCATCAGCTCTATCTCACTGAACTCATCAAAGGACTCGGGGTCAGACAGCAGCCTGGCTGAGCCTTCCGCGGGGGGCCACTGGCGATCCACAGCCACGTTCAACCTACTCTTAGTGCCTCTCTTAGGGTTCCCCCAGGCCCGGCCCGCCTTGGGCCCGCTGACCTGGAGAGGGCAGACCGCAGCCGGCGCCACTTCCCCACTACTCTGGGCGGCCGCGCCTCCACCGCCAGGACCCGCCTCGAGGTCGGCCCACAAGGCGGACACTTCACCGACCGCGTAGCTCTCTGGGGACGGGGATCTGCCGACGCCCAGCACGTCCAGGTTGCTCAGCTGCCGCAGGATGGCCGCCACCGACTCGTCAGCCAGCTGCAGGGCGTCCCCCTTGTCGTCAGCCGGGGAGCCAGGCTGGCCTTCGCGGCCCCACGGCACCAGCCCTCCCGCTTCCAGCACCTCCCGCTCTGACTCGAAGCCCTCAGGGTCTGGGAAGCCACCCCCGCCCTCCCCCTCGCCGCTTCGCGGTGCCCCTGGCTTGGGGCCCTGTCTGGGTCCCCGTGGGGCTGCGGAACCAACTTGATGGACGTTGGTCCGCTCCCCGCCTGGTGGGCCAAAACCTGCTCCCCAAACAGACACCTCATCCTCCCGGGAGCTCGTGTCGCGATTTGGGTGGCCCCCGGAACTCGGGTGGCGACGATGTTTCACCCAGGTCGCGGTGGCGGTGGTGGTGGTGGCCAGGGCCGGTTAGGCGGGCAGCGTCTGGACCTCGCCGTCGAGCACCACAGGCACTGCACGCAGGAGGTCGCCGCAAATGACGCGAGGCTTTCAGCAGGCCTGGAACGGCTGCGCCACTGCCTCCTCATTGGCCCGGTTCCCGCCAACCAGCACGCGCCTTGTTGGCCCGCCCCTTCGAGGCGTAACCAATGGGGTCGAGGGCCTCCTCTGGTCCGCTGCCAAGCCCAGGGGCCATCTGGGCAGTTGGCGAGCTGGCGAGTGAAGGTGATGGTGCGAGCACCTCTGTCAAGCCTCTCGTCCGTCCCACCTCCTCCTGTCCTGCCCAGCCCCCTCCCCCGTTTCCCATTAGAGTCACAGCTCTGAGCCCTGACTGTGTACAAAGTGGGTGGAGCTGGAGGCAGGAGGGTACTGAGGGCGCTGGTCTCCTGGGAGGTGAGGATGAGACGTGAGGCTGGAGGCGCTGGGCGCCTAGCACGTGCTGAAAGCATTTGCCAGCCTCACTTCCACCGCGAGCCTTGCGACCCAATGGGAGAACGGGCAGAAGAATCCCACAGGCAGTGATCAGTGAGAGGCGTACTTTCTCCCTAAATGGCCAGAGAGCAAAGAGTGTCCTGCTGCTGCTGCAAAGTCGCTTCAGTCGTGTCCGACTCCGTGCGACCCCACAGACGGCAGCCCACCAGGCTCCCCCGTCCCTGGGATTCTCCGGGCAAGAACGCTGGAGTGGGTTGCCATTTCCTTCTCCAATGCAGGAAAGTGAGAAGTGAAAGTGAAGTCGCTCAGTCGTGTCCGACTCTTAGCGACCCCATGGACTGCAGTCCACCAGGCTCCTCTGTCCATGGGATTTTCCGGGCAAGAGTACTGGAGTGGGGTGCCATTGCCTTCTCCGAAAGAGTGTCCTATTTACTGCTTAAACGGTCTGATTCAACTGCTCCGTTAGATAGGTGATCAGATCGTCCCAGGCCTGTGTTCTCAGCAAACATTATTTGCGGGTGGATCTGGGGATAGGCTGGGCTTGGCCCCATTCCTTCAGCTCCTCCTCCACTCCGAAGCAATTGAAAGAAGAGGGAATTCCAGTGGCCAGTACACACTGCAAAAGATGCTCACCACTGATGCTCCTGGAGGTGCAAACTAAAACCACAAATCGGTTTTCGCACTCTAGGTTTGTGATCTTCAAAGAGGTTAACCATTCAGAGGTGGGAGAGGTTAGGAGCCAGCCACTACTGTGGTGTTGAAAAGAGCCATTTGGGTGGGTAATTTGGCAGAATCCAGGAAAAACAAGGGTATACAGCATGGACTCTGTTCCTGGCACTCTTTTAAAAGTGCTTCTACTCTTCTACAGTGCTTCTACTTTAAGCACTGTAGCTAAAAAGGAATGCATCTTTGCACCAATCCTAGGACTTAAGTACCCACTACTACTGGCCTCTTACAGGAAACAGGCACAAGAGGTTTCGCTACTGGCCCAAGGTCATTTGGCTCGTCTGGATCAATGGCAGGATAGAAACCAGGCAGTCTGGTTCCAGAGTCCTTGCTTTGAGCCAAAGACCTTAAAAGTGAAAGTTAAAATGAAATGCTATTTCCTCTATGTTCAGGCAAGTCTGCTGCCTGGTGCATTTTCTAGAGACATGGCTGTTACCTGCAGTGCACAAGAACACATGCACAAAGATGCTTGTGATGGGAAAAACTGGGAAGACTCCAAACTCCCATCAGTATGGAGATGGATGAATGCAACCTGGCGTCACATCCAGTGGGTTAAAACCTGGCAGTCCAAAGGAACACATCAGGCCCCATGCACAGGTTTCAAAAGCATCCTCCTGACTCCATGCATGCAGAATTATGGAGTTGGATTCACACTGGTAACTTGAAACACACACACAGTCAATTGTATCTAAGACTTGAGGATTCATATAAGTGTATGTACAAGTATGTTTTCAATGTCCAGAAGGAAGCACAACCAAGGCCTACCAGTGCCGGTAGCAGTGGGTGTGGATTACCAGGTGTCTCTCAGATTTTCTTGAAATTGGAGATTCCCAGCTTCCCTCATGTCTGGGAACTGGTCTTTCCCTTGGTAAAGCCAAGGAGTGTTAGCATTTAGGCCCTGGAGTGTTAGATTTTTTCCCTTGTCTGCCACCCAACCCCTACACCAACAACCAGCCCTCCATTTCCCCCTACCCTCCTCCCTCTCTTTCCCATTCATACTCCTCCGTCTTCAGTCACCTCTCCCTCCTGCATCCCTCTCTGGCTGACCTCCTGGAGAAGCCTGGGGTGCCTGAACCCCTCTTGCCTGTTTAACTCAAAGGCCCAATTTCTCTGGGTCTGCACCTGAGAAGCTGGCCATGCTGGAGAAGGTTACAGAACAGGGGAGATTGGGAGCACTGTAAATCTTCAATCCTCCTCCTCGAGCATGTCCCCCCTCCTCCATGGTTCCTGCCTGTGTGTGGATACCGCCCTCTCCCACTTCTCCCAGGGACTTTGACCTTTGTCAAAGATAAGGTGATCAAAGGTGCGTGGGTTTATTTCGGCTTTCTATCTTGTTCCATTGGTCTATTTTTCTGCTTTTGTGCCAGTACCATATTGTCCTGATGACTGTAGCTTTGTAGTATATTCTGATATCTGGAAAGCTGATTCCTCCAGCTCCATTTTTCTTTCTCAAAATTGCCCTGGCTGTTCGGGGTCTTTTGCGTTTCCATATAAGTTGTTAAATGTTTTCTTTTAGTTTGGTGAAAAATATTGTTGGTGGTTTGATAGGGATTGCTTTGAATCTGTAGATTGCCTTGGGTAGTATAGTCATTTTCACAATCTTGATTCTTCCCATCCAGTAACATGTTATATCTCTCCATCTGTTTGTGTTGGTTTTGATTTCTTTCATCTGTATCCTATAGTTCTCTGCATGCAAGTCTTTTGTCTCTGTAGGTAGGTTTATTCCTAGGTATTTTATTCATTTTGTTGCGGTGATGAGTGGAATTGTATCCTTAGTTTCTCTGTCTGATTTTTCATTGTTAGAGTATAGGAATGCAAAGGAATTCTGTGTATTAATTTTATATCCTGCGACTTTACTTTCTGATCTGGATTCCTTTTATTTATTTTTCTTCTCTGATTGTCATGGCTAGGGCTTCCAAAACTATGTTGAATAATAGTGGTGAGAGTGGCCACCCTTGTCTTGGTCCTGATCTTAGAGAAAATGCTTTCAGGTTTTCACCATTGAGAATAATGATTGATGTGTGTTTGTCATTTACGGGCTTCGTTATGTTGAGTGAGATTGGTTCCTTCTATGCCTTCTTCCTGGAGAGTTGTTTTTTTGTTTTTTAATCATAACTGGTTGTTTAATTTTGTCAAAAGCTTTCTCTGCATCTATTAAGATGATGGTTATTATCTTTTTATCTCATGCTTTTTATCTTTCATTTTGTTGATATGGTGTGTCACATTGATTGATGTGCATATATCAAAGAATCCTTGCATCCCCAGGATAAATCCCACTTGATCATGGTGTATGATCCTTTTAATGTGTTGTTGGAATCTGTTTGCTAGAATTTTGCTGAGGATTCTGCATTTATGCTCATCAGTGATATTGGCCTGTAAGTTTATTTTTTTTTTTGCAGTATCTTTGTCTGGTTTTTTCTATCAGGGTGATGGTGGCCTCATAGAATGAGTTTGGGAGTTTTCCTTCCTCTGCAATTTTCTGGAAGAGTTTGAGCAGGACAGGGGTTAGCTTTTCTCTAAGCTTTTGGTAGAATTTGCCTGTGAAGTCATCTGGCCCTGGGCTTTTGTTTGTTGGAAGATTTTTTAAATCACGGTTTCAATTTTGGCGCTTGTGATTGGTCTATTCATGATCCCTATTTCGTCCTCGTTCAGTTTTGGAAGGTCATACCTTTTTAAAAACTTGTCCATTTCTCCCAGGTTGCCCATTTTATTGGCATTTCAGTTCAGTTCAGCTCAGTTGCTCAGCTGTGTCCGACTCTCTCGCGACCCCATGGACTGCAGCACACCAGGCTTCCCTGTCCATCACCAACTCCTGGAGCTTGCTCAAACCTCTGTCCAGTGGTGCAAGTGGGGTGTTAAAGTTCCCTACTATTATTGTGTTACTGTCAATTTTCCCTTTTATCGTTGTTAACATTTGCCTTATGTACTGAGATGCTCCTTTGTTGGGTGCATAAATATTTATAATTGTTATATCTTCTTTTTGGATTGATCCCTTGATCATTATGTAGTGTCCTTCCTCATCTCTTGTAACAGTTTTTATTTTAAAGTTTGTTTTGTCCGATATGAGTATTGCTACCCTTGCTTTCTTTTTATTCCCACTTGCACGTGATATCTTTTTCCATCCCCTGACTTTCAGTCTGTAGGTGTCCTTATGTCTGAAGTGGGTCTCTTGTGGGCAGCATATACAGGGGTCTTGTTTCTGTGTTCATTCAGCCAGTCTGTGTGTTTTGGTTGGGGCATTTAATCCATTTACGTTTAAGGTAGTTATTGATATGTATGTTCCTATTGCCATTTTCTTAATCGTTTAGGGTTTGCTTTTGTAGGTTTGTTTCTTCTCTTGTGTTTCATGCTAGACAAGTTACTTAAGTACTTATTGTAAGGCTTGTTTGGTGGTGTGAAATTCGTTTAGCTTTTATTTGTCTATACAGCTTTTGATTTCACCGTCAAATCTGAATGAGATCCTTGCTGGGTAGAGTAATCTTGGTTGTAGGTTTTTCCCTTTCATCACTTTAAATATATTCAGCCACTCCCTTCTGGCTTGCAGAGTTTCTGCTGAAAAAAATCAGCTGTTAGCCTTATGGAGATTACTTTATGTTATTTTTTGCTTTTCACTTGCTGCTTTTAATACTTTTTCTTTGTGGTTAAATTTTGTTAGTTTGATTAATATGTGTCTGGGTGTATTTCTCTTTCACTTTATCCTGTATGGGACTCTCTGGGCTTCCTGGACTTGGGTGGTTATTTCCTTTCCCATATTAGGGAAGTTTTTAATTATAATCTCCTCAACTATTTTCTCATGCTCTTTCTTCTGGGACCCCTATAATTGAAATGTTGGTGCCCTTACTATTGTCCCAGAGGTCTCTGAGACTATCTCAATTCTTTTCCCTTTTTTTCCTCTTTATTCTGCTCCTTGACATTATTTCTAGCACTCTGTCTTCCATCTCTGCATGGCATGGCTCATAGTTTCATTGAGTTAGGTTGTGGTCCATGTGATCAGTTTGGTTAGTTTTCTGTGATTGTGGTTTTCATTCTGTCTGCCCTCTGATGAATGAAGATAAGAGGCTTGTGCAAGCTTCCTGCTGGGAAGAACTGGCTATGGGGAAGACTGGGTCTTGTTTTGGTGGGCAAGGCCATGGTCAGTAAGTCTTTAATCCAAATTTCTGTTGATGAGGGGGGCTGTGTTCCCTCCCTGTAGTACGGCAGAGGTAATGGTGGTAATGGCAACCTCTTCAAAAGGACTTATTCCAGCACACCGGGCCTCCCAGGACTATTTTGGTCAGTGCCCCTGATCCCGTGGCAGGCCTCTGTCAACCCACGTCTCTGCCGGAGACGCTCAAGCACAGAGAGGCAAGTCCTGCTGAGTCTTTTGTGGGGTCACTGCTCCTTTCTCCTGGGTCTTGGTGCACACAAGCTTTTGCTTGTGCCCACCAAGAGTTTCTGTTTCACAGTCCCGTGGAAGCTGTGTAACCAAATTCTGCTTCCTTTCAAAGTCAGATTTCCTGGGGATACTCAGTCCCTTTGCCAGATCCCCAGGTTGAGAAGTCTGTTGTGGGGCTGAGAACTTTTGCAGCAGTGTGAGAACTTCTTTGGTATAATTGTTCTCCAGTTTGTGAGTCGCCTGCCCGGTGGTTCTATAGTGGAGCTAATGGTGACCTCCTTCAGGAGGACTTATGCCACATGTTGCACCTCCCAGGACTGCTGTTGCCAGAGCTTCTGTCTCTGCAGCAGGCCACTGCTGACTCAGGCCTCTGTAGGAGACCCTCAAGCACTCAAAGGCAGGTCTGGCTCAGTCACTGCTGCTGTCCCTTGGTCCTGGTGCACACAAGGCTTTTTTTTATTGTTCCCTCCAAGAGTCTCTGGCGGGTATGAAGTTTGGTTTTAAACGTGATTGCACCCCTCCTACAGTCTTGTTGCAGTTTCTCCTCTGCCCCTGTTTGTGGGGTATCTTTTTTTTTTGGTGGGTCCCAACATTCTCCTGTCGATGGTTGTTCAACAGCTAGTTGCAATTTTGGTGTTCTCACAGGAGAAGATGGGTGCACATCCTTCTACTCCACCATCTTGAATCAAAGTGCTTCCTGAAGGAGCTAGCTCTGCTCGCTGCAAGGTAAGTCAATGAATCCGAGACGAGATGTTGGGATCAGGAAGGGACTTTATTCAGGAGCCAGCTGACCGAGAAGACGGCAGGCTAGTGCCTCAAAATAACCATCTTGCTTCTTGGAAGAAAAGCAATGACAAACCTAGACAGCATATTAAAAAGCAGATAGCACTTTGCCGACAAAGGTCCATATAGTCAAAGCTATGGTTTTTCCAGTAGTCATGTACAGTTGTGAGAGCTGGATGATAAAAAGGCTGAGCGCCAAAAAATTGGTGCCTTTGAACCATGGTGCTGGAGAAGATTCTTGAGAGTCCCTTGCAGAACAGAAGGTTGGATGGCATCACCGCCTCAATGGACACGAGTTTGAGCAAACTCCGGGAGATGGTGAAGGACAAGGAAGCCTGGCGTGCTGCAGCCCGTGGAGTCGCGAAGAGTCAGACATGACTGAGCAACTGAACAACAACAACAATCTTCCAGATCACTTTTCCATTCTTCTGCCTCAGTTATTCTACTATCAATTCCTTCTAGAGTATTTTTAATTTCAATGTTTGTTTTGTTAATCACCATTTGTTTATTCTTTATTTCTTCTAGGTCTTTGTTAAATGTTGCTTGTATTTTGTCCATTCTGTTTTTGATATTTTGAAACTTCTTTTCTACCATTACTGTAAACTCTTTTTCAGGTAGGTTGCCTATTTCCTCTTTATTTACTTGGTCTTGTAGTTTTTTAAATTTTTTACCTGTTCCTTCATCTGTAAAATTTTTTTTAGTCATTTCATTTTTTTTTTTTAATGTTTGAGACTATGTTCCTGTCTCACTAGTTATTTGACCTGAGGTTTCCAGCAGTGAGGTTTGTAGGCAGTTGTATAGAACCAGATCTTGGTGTTGAGATGTGGACCTCTGGGATACCTCACTCCAATTAACATTCCCTGGAACCTGATGTTCTCTGTTGTTCCAGCAGTTTGGACTCAGCCCTCCTGCCTCAGGGGCTCAGGCCTGATCGCTAGCCCATGAACCAGGATCCCACAAGCCGTGGGGTGTGGAAAAAGAACAAAGAAGAGAGAGAAAAAGAAAAGAAAACAAAGGCAGAACAATAGCAAAGAATTAAAAAAAACAAAAAACACTGAAGGGTAAAACCGGACTCCAGTAGCCAAGAGAGACTAGGAAAAGAAAGGGAAAAAATTACATATTGTTGTGGTTTTAATCTGTATTTCCCTAATAGCTAATGATGTTGAACATCTTTTCAAGTGTTCATATCTTCCTTAGTGAAGTACTTGTACATGCCCTTTAAGCATTTTTTAAAATGAGAAATTTGTTTTCTTATAGCGGAGTTTTGAGTATTCTTAGTATATTCTGTATATGGTTTAATTTACAGATATTGTCCCCCCATTCTAAAGCTGCCCTTTCATTCTTTTAACAAAGCCTTTCTTAGAGCAAAGGAGCACAATTTGATGAAATCCAATGTAACGAAAGTTTCCTCGTGTTTCTTACAGATTAGCCTTTTTGTGTTATTTCTAAGAATTCTTTACATAACTTCAGGTCATGATGATTTTCCCTTACATTTTCTTCTAATACATACATATATATATACATTCTGATCCATAATCTATTATGAGTTACATTTTGAATGAGGTTCAATATTTAGGTTCAGACTCTTTCTTTTCCATACAAGTACTCAAATGTTGCAATGCCATTTGTGAAAAGACTATGATTTCTACATTGAATTTATCTTGCACCTTTATAAAAAATTAGTTGGCATGAGTAACATTATCGAAAATGCTAAAATAGATACCTCCAATGGCCAATCCCTCTGAAGAAAGATAAAAAAAAATCAAGCAAAAGTGTGAGAATCAACTTTGTTAGAGTCATTTAAAACAGTCAAAGTTTACACCAGGCAAGCAAAGGCTGAAACAATAAAAAGACAACTTAAAAGTGGTAGGAAACCTTTGTGGCATTTCTAGCTGTCCTTGCCTTGTGTCCCTCCCTGGCTCAGTAGCAGTCTTGAAGACTGCAGCCCACATTTTCAGCATGGATCTCTTATACTTGGCTCCAAAGGGAGAAGAGCAGACTTATTCTCAAAGAATTCTATTTGTTCTGGTCTGTATGCGGGCTACCTGCAGGACAGATATACCTTATTCATAACTAGCTCAGGGTATCCACAGCCACCTGGGGCAACAGTTTATGGTAGAGGCATTTCATAGAGTGCTAAAAGTCAGAGGCGCAAAGCTGGGAACAGAAGAAATTAGGGCATTCAAAAGCATTCAAGTTTACTGGGGAATTTAGAAAGTCATTGCATGTCCAGGGCAGAATGCATGCTTAGAAAAGTCCTTAGAACACCCTAAGCTTTTACCTCTGGCTGATGTATAGGCTCAGCACAAGCAGGAAGTGAAAGTTAAGGTAGAGCTTTACATGACCTGGCCAAGCATTGTGGGAGTGCCTCAGAACAGAGCCAATGAGAGTTTTTTTGCTGTTATTTTTCTTCCTTCCTTCCTTCCTTTCTTTTCTCCTCTTCCTCCTTTCCCTCCTCCTTCTTCCCCTTTCTCCTTCTCCTTCCCTTCTCTCTGTGTGTCTCCCTTCCCTCCTCCCTGTTTCTCTCTCTCTCTCCTTCTTCCCCCTCCCTCCTTCCCTCACGGCACTGAAGGATATATTCTGTCCAAACACTAGCTTAGCACAGTCTACAGTGACAGAGACCACACACGACGAAGAATACAGACTTTACAAAAGTAGTTTAGAAGTCACTAAGTAAACAAGCAGCTATATAACATCAAGGGGGGAAAACCCTCAGAAGTGAAAGAATATGATTTCTGGACTTGCCACATTATAATATGCAAAAGTCCAGTTTTTAACAAAAGTATTAAGTATACAAATAAACAAGAAAATATTATGGCTAATTCACAGAAGAAATCAACAGAAACCATCCTTAAAGAAGCACAGACGCTGGGTCTATTAGACAAAGATTTTAAATCAATTGTCTTAAATATGGTCAAGGAGCTAAAGAAAACCAGGAGAACAATGTATGAGAAATAAATAATATTAATAAAGAGTCAAACACAAAAAGGAGCCAAAGCAGAACTTTGGAACTGAAAGTGCAATAATTGAAATGAAAAACTCACTGGAGGGCTTCAATAGTAGTTTTGAGTAGGCAGAAGAAAAAATTCACTGAACTCGAAGATTGGTTAAATAAAATTATCCAGTCTAAAGAGAAGAGTAAAAAAAAAAAAAAAAAGACACCCGAAAAAAAACCGAAAATCTAAGAGACCTGTGGAATGCCATAAAACATGCCAACACACACATAGTGGGAATCCCATAAGGAAAGGAGAAAGAAAAGGGGGCAAAAAGAATATTCAGAGAAAGAATAGTTGAGGAGGTGATCACAATGGCAGAGCAGGAGGACACAGAACTCACCACCACCCCCCACGAATACATCAAAACTACATCCATGTGTGGAACAATTCTCACTGAAAACGAACTGGAAACTGGCAGAAAGACTCCAGTTCAACCAAGGAAGATCCACGCTTATCAGGAAGGCAGGAAAGAGAAGAAATGAAGTCAGGACCTGCGTCCCTGGCAGTGGACTCAGAGGAAAAGGGAGAATACATGGATGGAGACCTGCCTTGGGGAGTGAGCAATAAGAGCCCAGCCTGGGTACCCCAGTCCTGAGGTCCTACACAGGGGAAATGAGCTCCTTTAACTGGTTGGATGACTGCTGGTACTAAAGGTAGGGCTGTGGGAAAACTGGACTCCACTCATGAGGAGCGTGTGTGCTGGCTTGCACCTGAGGCAGGGTGGAGAGGGCAGAGAGGGCGCTGCTCTAGGGGCTACTGGGTTTCCTACAACCGCCTCAGCACATACTCCAGCCTGAGCTGAGTGAACACTCCAGCCCCGTGTACTCCACATCACAGGCAGCACTGGATCTAGGGCTGCCATGACCAAGGGAAAAACTCAACCGAGGAGAAAACTCAAGGAAAGGTGACCTTGTCCCAGGTAGGAACCTGAGGTGGCAATTGCCATTGTTGACACTTATTCAAGACGCTCTGATGGCAGCTGCTCCACTGCAGCTCACGCACTGACACATGCTGAGAGTCCATGACGTCCTCACCCGCACTGTAGTGTTGCTCCACAACAAGGCAGGGGAGGCAGAGACTGGTGGCAGTGATTGGCCGTGAGAGACAAAGGGGACTTGCACCCCAGATTGTAACTGAGGAGAGCGAGAGAAAAAATTGTGGATGCCTGCAAAAATAGGCAGTGCATAGGAGACAGATCATCTCTCTTTAGCCAGTACGAACTAAGAGCATGTAAGAGTCCCACTTCACTTCAGCACTATCCCCTCTGGGGCAAGGTTCTTGGTGTTGGGGGAGGGAAAAGCACACACCTAAAGGAAACAAATTCAGCTCAGGCCTGACCCTCAGGGCTTCTGTTCCAGGAACTTAGAGTCAGATTACACCCCCAGTGGGACAATGATAGCCTCTGAGAAGAGGGTACGGCCCACCTCACACCCAGCTCCAGCTCTAGTCCATCCATCTCTAGCTCCATCCCCCTACCATGGTGATAGTTGCCAGCATACCTCAAGGAAAGATGTGATTTTTGTCTAGGTCACATGCAGCTCTCCCACCAAAGGCAGTGAGCACATGTGTCTGTACAGGGATGCTCTCACATAAGAACACCCTTTCAACACCACAACAGGCCACTGTTTTACCTAAATTCATAGAGGCAACGAAAGTCAAACACAATGAAAAAGCAAAGGAACAACTCTCAATTGAAAGACACGAGAAAAACTCTGAAAAAAAAATGAAAGAAATAATTTACCAATAAAGAACTTTAAAAATTGGTAATAAAGATGTTAACTGAATTAGGGGAAAGAATAGATGAATATAGTGAAAGTTTAAACAAAGAGTTAGAAAATATACCAAAGACAGAATCAGAAATGAAGAATTCAATAGCTGAAATAAAAAACATACTAGGACTGAATAGCAGACTAGGTCATACAGAAGAACTCATAAGTGATCTGGAAGACAGAATAATGGAAATCACCCCATCAGAACAGTAAAAGGAGAAAAAATTTTTACAAATGAAAGTAGTTTAAGAGATCTCTGGGATAACATTAAGCATGCCAACATCAGCATTGTAGAGGTCCCAGAAGGACAAGAGAGAGGGGAAGTTAAAGATGTATTTGAGAAAATTATGGCTAAAAAATTCCCAAACCTGAAGAAGGAAGCAGATATCCAAGTACAGGACTAACAGAGGGTCCCAAACAAAATGAACCCAAACACCCACACCAAGACAATTGTTCTAATACCATTTCAAATAGGAGTGGCAAGAGTGGACATCCTTGGAAATTCCTTGGCTGTCCAGTGGTTAGGACTCTACACTTTCACTGCTGAGGCCCAGATTTAATTCCTGGTTGGGGAACTAAGATCCCACAAGCTGTACAATGCAGTCAAAAATGAAGATAATAAAATAGAACAGACATTATTAAAGCATTTAGTTTGCTTACAATTAAGTGTGATATTAGATGTAAGTGTTTTATAGATGCCCTTATTCGGGCTGATGAACTTCAGTTCTAGTCTTAGTTTGCTGAGAGTTTTTGTCTTAAGTGGATATTGATTGAGAGACTTGCACTAACATATGTATACTACCATGTGTGAAATAGACAGCTAGTGGGAAGCTGCTGTATAACACAGGGAGCTCAGCTCAGTGCTCTGTGATGACCTAGAGGAGTGGGACTGGGGGGTTGGGAGAGAGAGGGGAGGGGAATAGCTGATTCATATTGTTGAACAGCAGAAACCAACAAATATTGTAAAGTGATTATCCACTAATTCTAAAAAATGGATGTTGAATTTTGTTAACGATTTCTACATCAGTTGACATGATTGTGTTTTCTTTATTGACAGTGAATAAATATGACGTGTGAAATTGATTTTTGAACATTGAACATTTATCCTGAGTTCCTGGGATAAACTACACATAAGCTATATTGTTCTTTTTAGACATTGCTATTGTGGTTGTTCAGTCACTAAGTCATGTCCAACTCTTTGCAACCCCAAGAACAGCAGCATGCCAGGCTTCCCTGTCCTTCACTATCTCCCAGAAGTTACTCACACCCATGTCCATTGAGTCGGTGATGCCATCGGACCATCTCATCCTCTGTCAACTCCCTTCTCCTCTTGCCCTCAATCTTTCTCAGCATCAGGGTCTTTTCCAATGAGTCGGCTCTTCACATCAGGCGGCCAAAGTATTGGAGCTTCAGCTTCAGCATCAGTCCTCCCAAAGAACATTCAGGGTTGATTTCCTCTAGGATTGACTGGTTTGATCTCCTTGCTGTCTAAGGGATTCTCAAGAGTCTTCTCCAGCACCACAGTTTGAAAGCATCGATTTTTCGGCGCTCAGTCTTCTTTACGGCCCAACTCTCACATCCATACACGACTACTGGAAGAACCATAGCTTTGACTATACTGACCTTTGGCGGCAAAGTGGTATCTCTGCTTTTTAATATGCCGTCTAGGTTTGTCGTAGCTTTTCTTCCAAGGAGCAAGCATCTTTTGATTTCGTGGCTGCAGTCACAGTCTGCAATGATTTTGGAGCTCAAGAAAATAAAATCTGTTGCTGTTTCCACTTTTTTCCCATCTGTTTGCCATGAAGTGATGAGACCGGATGCCGTGATCTTAGTTGTTTGAATGTTGAGTTTTAAGCCAGCTTTTTCCCTCTCCTCTTTCACCTTCATCAAGAGCCTCTTTAGTTCCTCTTCACTTTCTGCCATTAAAGTGGTATCATCTGCTTGTCCGAGGCTGTTGTTATTCCTTCCAGCAATCTTGATTCCAGTTTGTGAGTCATCCAGGCCAGCATTTCACATGAGGTACTCTCCATATAAGTTAAATAAGCAGGGTGACAACATACAGCCTTGACATACTCTTTTCCCAATTTTGAGCTGACTCTTGTTCCATGTCCAGTTCTAACTGTTGCTTCTTAACCTGCATACAGGCTTCTCAGGAGGCATGTAATGTGGGTCTGGTATTCCCATCTCTTTAAGAATTTTCCATAGTTGTTTGTGATCCACACAGTCAAAAGCTTTAGTGTAGTCAGTGAAGCAGATGTGTTTTTTTTGGAATTCCCTTGCTTTTTATATGATCTGATCCAGCAGATGTTGCCAATTTGATCTGGTTTCTCTGCCTTTTCTAAATCCAGCTTGTACATCTGGAAGTTCTTGGTCCATGTACTGCTGAAATCTAGCTTGAAGGATTTTGAGCATAATCTTGCTAGCATATGAAATGAGTGCAATTGTAGGGTAGCTTGTACATTCTTTCACATTGCCTTTCTTTGGGATTGGGATGAGAACAGACCTTTGCCAGTCCTGTGGCCACTGTTGAATTCTCCAAATTGGCTGGCATGTTGAGTGCAGCACTTTAACAGCATCATCTTTTAGGATTTGAAATAGATGAATAGGTGAAATCCCGTCACCTCCACTAGCTTTGTTTGTAGTAATGCTTCCCAAGACCACTTGACTTCACACTTCAGGATGTCTGGCTCTAGGTGAGTGACCACACCATCGTGGTCATCTGGGTCATTGAGACCTTCTGTGTACAGTTCTTCTGTGTATTCTTGCCACCTCTTTGTAATCTCTTCTACTTATTTTAGGTCCTTTCCTTTATTAAAAATACCAACATACGTATACTAAACAACGCGATTCTGAATAACCAGAAAATCATGGAAGAAATCAAAAAGGAATTGTAAATATGCATAGAAACAAATGATAATGAAAACACAACAATTCAAAACCTATGGGATTCAGTAAAAACATTGCTAAGGGGAAGGTTCATAGCAATATAAGCTTGCCTCAAGAATCAGGAGAAAAATAAAATAAGTAACCTAACTTTACACATAAAACAGCTAGGAAAAAAAGAAATGAAGAACCCGAGGGTTTGTAGAAGGAAATAAATCATAAATATTAGAGTAGAATAAGTGAAAAAGAAACAAAGGAGAACATAGCAAAAATCAAGCAAACTAAAAGCTGGTTCTTTAAGAAGATAAATATAATAGACAAACCATTAACCAGACTCATATCATATGTGAAACTAATCACCAGTTCAGGGTCGATGCATGTTGTAGGATGCTCGGGGCTGGTATGCGGGGATGACCCAGAGGGAGGATAAGGGGAGGAGGGAGGTGGGAGGGGGGTTCAGGAAGGGAAACTCATGTACACCCGGGGTGAATTCATGTCAATGTATGGCAAAACCAACCAATCAATGTGATATTGTAAAATAATTAGCCTCCAATAAAAAAATAATAAAAAAAGAAAAGAAAAAAAGAAAACAAGGGAGAAGAGTCAAATCAACAAAATCAGAAATGAAAATGGGGAAATCACAACAGACAACACAGAAATATAAAGGATCATAAGAGACTACTGTCAGCAACTATATGCCAATAAAATGAACAACTTGGAGGAAATGAACAAAATTTTTGAAAAGTATAACTTTCCAAAACCGAACCAGGAAGAAATAGAAAATGTTGACAAACCCATCACAAGCACAGAAATCAGAACTGTAATAAAAAATCTTCCAACAAACAAAAGCCCAGGATCAGATGGCTTCAGAGGTGAATTCTACCAAAAACTTAGAGAAGCGCTAACAACTATCCCCCTCAAACTCTTCCAGAAAATTACAGAGGAAGGTAAACTCCCAAACTCATTCTATGAGGCCACAATCACCCTAATAACAAAACCAGACAAAGATGCTACACAATAAAAGAAAAATACAGGCCAATAACACCGATGAACAGATGCTAAAATCCTTAACAAAATTCTAACAAACAGAATCCAACAGCATATTAAAAATATCATACATCATGACCAAGTGGGCTTTATCCCAGGGATGCAAGCTTCCATCAATATTCACAAATCAATCAGTGTGATACCCCAAATTAACAAATTCAAAGATAAAAACCATATGATTATCTCAATAGATGCAGAGAAAGCCTTTGACAAAATTCAACACCCATCTATGACAAAAACTCTCCAGAAAGCAAGCATAGAGGAACATCAGTTCAGTACAGTTCAGTCACTCAGTCGTGTCTGACTCTTTGTGACCCCATGGACTGCAGCACACCAGGCCTCCTTGTCCATCACCAACTCCCAGAGTTTACTCAAACTCATGTCCATTGAGTCAATGATGCCATCCAACCATCTCATCCTCTGTCATCCCCTTCTCCTTCCACCTTCAATCTTTCCCAGCATCAGGGTCTTTTCAAATGAGTCAGTTCTTCACATCAGGTGGCCAAAGTATTGGAGTTTCGGCTTTAGCATCAGTCCTTCCAATGAATATTCAGGACTGATCTCTTTTAGGATGGACTGGTTGGATCTACCTGCAGTCCAAGGCACTATATGAGTCTTCTCGAACACCGCAGTTCAAAAGAATCCATTCTTCAGTGCTCAGCTTTCTTTACAGTCCAACTCTCACATCAATACATGACTACTGGAAAAACCATAGCTCTGACTATACTGATCTTTGTTGGCAAAGTAATATCTCTGCTTTTTAATATGCTGTGTGGTTTGGTCATAACTTTATAGAGATCATAGAAGAACATACCTCAACATAATAAAAGTCATATATGATAAACCCACAGCAAACATTATCCTCAATGGTGAAAAACTGAAAGCATTTCCCCTAAAGTCAAGAACAAGACAAGGGTGCCCACTCTCACCACTACTATTCAACACAGTTGTGGAAGTTTTAGCCACAGCAGTCAGAGGGGTAAAAAGAAATAAAAGAAATCCAGATTGGAAAAGAAGAAGTAAAACTCTCACTGTTTGCAGATGACATGATCCTCTACATAGAAAACCCTAAAGACACCACCAGAAAATTACTAGAGCTAACCAATGAATATAGTAAGTTTCCAGGATATAAAATTAATACACAGAAATCCCTTGCATTCTTATACACTAGCAATGAGAAAACAGAAAGAAATTAAGGAAACAATTCCATACACCATTGTGACAAAAAGAATAAAATACTTAGGAATAAATCTACCTAAAGAAGCAAAAGACCTATATATAGAAAACTATAAAGCACTGGTGAAAGAAATCAAAGATGACACAAATAGATGGGGGAATATACCATGTTTATGGATAGGAATCTTAAAAACGACAGAATGATTTCTGTTCGTTTCCAAGGCAAACCATTCAATATTACAGTAATCCAGGCCTATGCCCCAACCAGTAATGCTGAAGAAGCCGAAGTTGAATGGTTCTATGAAGACCTACAAGACCTTTTAGAACTAACACCCAAAAAAGATGTCCTTTTCATTATAGGGGACTGGAATGCAAAAGTAGGAAGTCAAGAAACACCTGGCAAACACAGGCAAATCTGGCCTTGGAGCACGGAATGAAGTAGGGCAAAGGCTAATAGAGTTTTGTCAAGAGAACGCACTGGTCATAGCAAACACCCTCTTCCGACAACACAAGAGAAGACTCTACACATGGACATCACCAGATGGTCAACACCGAAATCAGATTGATTATATTCTTTGCAGCCAAAGATGGAGAAGCTGTATACAGTTAGCAAAAACAAGACCAGGAGCTGACTGTGGCTCAGATCATGAACTCCTTATTGCCAAATTCAGAATGAAATTGAAGAAAGTAGGGAAAACCACTAGACCATTCAGGTATGACCTAAATCAAATCCCTTATGATTATACAGTGGAAGTGAGAAATAGATTTAAGGGACTAGATCTGATTGATAGAGTGCCTGATGAACTCTGGACGGAGGTTTGTGACATTGTACAGGAGACAGGGACCAAGACCATCCCCATGGAAAAGAAATGCAAAAAAGCAAAATGACTGCTGAGGAGGCCTTACAAATAGCTGTGAAAAGAAGAGAAGTGAAAAGCAAAGGAGAAAAGGAAAGATATAAGCATCTGAATGCAGAGTTCCAAAGAATAACAAGGAGAGATAAGAAAGCCTTCCTCAGTGATCAATGCAAAGAAATAGAGGAAACCAACAGAATAGGAAAAACAAGAGATCTCTTCAAGAAAATTAGAGATTCCAAGGGAATATTTCATGCAAAGATGGGCTCGATAAAGGACAGAAATGGTATGGACCTAACAGAAGCAGAAGATATTACGAAGAGGTGGCAAGAATACACAGAAGAACTGTACAAAAAAGATCTTCACAACCAAGATAGTCATGATAACGTGATCACTGACCTACAGCCAGACATCTTGGAATGTGAAGTCAAGTGGGCCTTAGAGAGCATCACTACGAACAAAGCTAGTGGAGGTGATGGAATTCCAGTTGAGCTATTTCAAATCCAGAAAGATGATGCTGTGAAAGTGCTGCACTCAATATGCCAGCAGATTTGGAAAACTCAGCAGTGGCCACAGGACTGGAAGAGGTCAGTCTTCATTCCAATCACAAAGAAAGGGAATGCCAAAGAATGCTCAAACTACCGCACAATTGCACTCATCTCACACACTAGTAAGGTCATGCTCAAAATTCTCCAAGCCAGGCTTCAGCAATATGTGAACCGTGAACTCCCAGATGTTCAAGCAGGTTTTAGAAAAGGCAGAGGCACCAGAGATCAAATTGCCAACATCCGCTGGATCATGGAGAAAGCAAGAGAGTTCCAGAAAAACATCTATTTCTGCTTCATTGACTATGCCAAAGCCTTTGACTGTGTGGATCCTGTGGAAAATTTGAAAGACATGGGAATACCAGACCACCTGACCTGCCTCTTGAGAAACCTGTATGCAGGTCAGGAAGCAACAGTCAGAACTGTACATGGAACAATAGACTGTTTCCAAATAGGAAAAGGAGTGCGTCAAGGCTGTATATTGTCACCTTGCTTATTTAACTTATATGCAGAGTACATCATGAGGAACGCTGGGCTGGAAGAAGCACAGGCTGGAATCAAGATTGCTGGGAGAAATATCAATAATCTCAGATATGCAGATGACACTACCCTTATGGCAGAAAGTGAAGAGGAACTCAAAAGCCTCTTGATGAAAGTAAAAGAGGAGAGTGAAAAGGTTGGCTTGAAGCTCAACATTCAGAAAACAAAGATCATGGCATCTGGTCCCATCACTTCATGGGAAATAGATGGAAAAACAGTGGAAACAGTGTCAGATTTTGTTTTTTTGGGCTCCAAAATCACTGCAGATGCTGATTGCTGCCATGAAATTAAAAGACGCTTACTTCTTGGAAGGAAAGTTTTGATCAACCTTGATAATATATTAAAAAGCAAAGACATTACTTTGCCAACAAAGGTCCGTCTAGTCAAGGGTATGATTTTTCCTGTGGTCATGTATGAATGTGAGAGTTGGACTGTGAAGAAAGAAGACTGATCGCCGAAGAATTGATGCTTTTGAACTGTGGTGTTGGAGAAGACTCTTGCGAGTCCCTTGTACCGCCAGGAGATCCATCCAGTCCATTCTAAGGGAGATCGATCCTGGGTGTTCATTGGAAGGACTGATGCTAAAGCTGAAACTGCAATACTTTGGCCACCTCATGCGATGAGTTGACTCACTGGAAAGGACTCTGATGCTGGGAAGGGTTGGGGGCGGGAGGAGAAGGGGACGACCAAGAATGAGATGGCTGGATGGCATCACCAACTCTGTAGACATGAGTCTGAGTGAACTCCAGGAGTTGGTGATGGACAGGGAGGCCTGGCGTGCTGTGATTCATGGGGTCGCGGAGAGTCGGACATGACTGAGCGACTGAACTGAACTGAACTGAACTGATGGATAGGAAGAATCAATATAGTGAAAATGAGTATACTACCCAAAGTAATCTATAAATTCAATGCAATCCCTATCAAGCTACCAACAGTATTTTTCACAGGACTAGAACAAATAACTTCACAATTTGTGTGGAAACACAAAAAACTTCGAATAGCCAGTGCAATCTTGAGAAAGAAGTATGGAACTGGAGGAATCAACCTCCTGACTTCAGGCTGTTCTACAAAGCTGTAGTCATCAAGATAGTATGGTATTGGCAGAAAGACAAATACAGATCAATGGAACAAAATAGAAAGCCCAGAGATAAATCCACGCACCTATGGACAGCTTATCTTTGACAAGGGAGGCAAATATATACAATGGAGAAAAGACAATCTCTTTAACAAGTGGTGCTGGGAAAACTGGTCAACCACCTGTAAAAGAATGAAACTAGAGCACTTTCTAACACCATACACACACAAAAAAAAACTCAAAATGGATTAAAGATATAAATGTAAGACCAGAAACTATAAAACTCCTAGAGGAAAACATAGGCAAAACACTCTGACATAAATCACAGCAGGATCCTCTATGACCCGCTTCCTAGAATAATGGAAATAAAAGCAAAAATAAACAAATGGGACCTAATTAAGCTTAAAATCTTTTGCACAACGAAGGAAACTGTAAGCAAGATGAAAAGACAGTCTTCAGAATGGAAGAAAATAATAACAAACGAAGCACCTGACAAAGAATTAATCTCAAAAATATACAAGCAGCTCCTGCAGCTCAATTCCAGAAAACTAAATGACCCAATCAAAAAATGGGCCAAAGAACTAAACAGACATTTATCCAAAGAAGACATACAGATGGCTGACAAACACATGAAAAGATGCTCAACATCACTCATTATCAGAGAAATGCAAATCAAAATCACCAAGAGGTACCATCTCACGCTGGTCAGAATGGCTGCTATCAAAAAGTTTACAAATAACAAATGCTGGAGAGGGTATGGAGAAAAGGGAACCCTCTTACACTGTTGATGGGAATGCAAATTAGTACAGCCACTATGGAGAACAGTGTGGAGATTCCTTAAAAAACTGGAAATAGACCTATCATATGACCCAGCACTCCCACTGCTGGGCATACACACCAAGGAAACCAGAATTGAAAGAGACACATGTACCCCAATATTCATCGCAGTACTGTTTACAATAGCTAGGACATGGAAGCAACCTAGATATCCAAGGACAGATGAATGGATAAGAAAGCTGTGGTTCATATACACAATAGACTATTACTCAGCTATTAAAAAGAATGCATTTGAATCCGTTCTAATGAGGTGGACGAAACTGGAGCCTATTATACAGAGTGAAATAAGTCAGAAAGAAAAACATCAATACAGTATATTATTGTGTATATATGGAATTTAGAAAAATGGTAATGACAAACCTATACATTAAGCAGCAGAAGAGACACAGATATAAAGAACAGACTTTTGGACTCTGTGGGAGAAGGTGAGGGTGGGATGATTTGAGAGGATAGCACTGAAGCATGTATATTACCATATGTGAAATAGATGACCAGTCCAAGTTCAATACATGAAACAGGGCACTCAAAGCCGGTGCACTGGGACAACCCTGAGGGATGGGATGGGGAGGGGGGTTCAGGATGGGGGACACATGTCAATGTATGGCAAAAACCACCACAATATTTTAAAGTAATTAGCCTCCAATTAAAATAATTAATTTAAAAAATAAAATCCACTTTATCTGATATTAGTATAGCCACTCCTGCTCTCTTTTTACATGGTAAATCTATTTCCATTCTTTCATATTCAGGCTATGTGTGTTCTCTCTGTCTCTAAAATGAATCTCTAGTAGACAGTGTTTATGGATCCTGTTTTTTTCTAATCATTCATCAAATCTATGTATCTTGGGAAGTTTAATCCATTTACATTTAAGGCAATCATTGATAAGACAGACTAAATTATTGCCATTTTGTTAATTGTTTTCCATATGTCTTATAGCTTTTTCCCCTCCTTTCATCTCTTACCGCTTTCCCTCCTGTTTCATTGATTTTCTTTTTTGTAGTGATATGTATTAATCTCCTTCTCATTTCCTTTCATATATATTCTACAGATATTTTCCATGCAGTTACATTTGCAGCTATATAAAACATCTTTAAGTTATAACACTCTATTTTAAATAGCTAAAACAGCTTCAGTTATATATAAAAACTGTGTTCTTTCCCAGTTCACTCCCTTTTTATTATATTAATAGCATACATCTTTATATATTGTATGCCCATTAATATAGGCTTATAATTATTTTTATGTTTTTCTTATTTAATTTTATTCACCAAAACTATCATAGTGTTTGGGGCATGTATTTGCCTTTATCAGAGAACCTTATGTTTTGACATAGCTTCATATTGCTATTTACCATCCCTTTGTTTCAATTTGCAGGACTTCCTTTAACCTCTCGTGGAGCAGGTCTAGTGGTGAAGAACTCCATCAGCTTTTGCTCCTCTGGGAACGTTTCCAGTCTTGTGGAAGTGGGGCCCAGTATCTGAGATGGCTGTGCAAGGGCAAGAGTGGACAGCTGTGTGGGTGAGGGTATCTTCCTTTCATCTCTCTCTGTCTCTGCCTCTCTTCCTTGTATTCTCTTGCATGATAAGCCTTTCTATGTAGAAAGAGTAAAAAGCACATACAAATTTATACAAATTTAAAAATAACCTAATTGCCTTAACCTACAGTTTTGGTTGGCACAAAACCCACTCTTTAAAGTACCACATACAACAGTTTGACCAAATCTTTCATCACCGCATGGCTAAGAGTAACAACTTTTAAACCTGCCATAGCTTTACCATTATGACTCCAAGTCCAACCCTTCCTATTCAGCCAACTCTTAAACTTTAGATTCTGTAACTTACAGTTTGCACTTTGAAGTACCAAATTCTAAATCAAATTAGAATCTGAATTTAGCTCCAGTAATAGGGACTCCAAAAACAGTATCTTATTTAAGTAAAATTTCTTTTTTCTGTTTAAAAGACTGAAGATGGGCAATCAAGGGCTGAAATAGTACTTCATTATGTTTTCAGAAATTCAGATTCCTTTTGTATTTCTGCTCAAAGTTAGAATGGTCATTTAGCCTTCACAAAATGGCTGCCTTAGCTTCATCTGTCACATCTGTCTTCAAGGCAGCAGACAGGAAGAGAAGTCAAAAACAAAAGGAGATTGGTCAACTGGTTCAGCTCTCCCATTCATGTTTCTTTGCCATAAAACATATTTGTTAAGCATTTCGGTACTTTTAAGTTGGAAAGATGATACTCTGATTTCAATGCTAGTTTCAGCAGAGTATAATGTCAAAGAATGATATATCCAGAGCAGAACAGGCAGTGGTATATCAAAACAGATGTTAAACAAACAGCACTCAATCTGCAAAGATATTTATAACAATAATTTAAAGCTTCATGATCTAAGATCATTCCAATTTAAACACTAAGAAATGAGACCATCATGAAAAATAAAATGAACTTCTGATGGTAAGAAAAGGAATGTAGGGCAAGAAGAAAATTAGCATTTGTTGAGTTAAGAGTATGAGCTTTCCATCAGATTAGATATTATTATTCGGTGGGAAACCTAGCAAATACAAAATAAAATCCAAATAGTTGGTCATGTAATAAAAATTTTACCTGAAATAAAGCCAAAGCAACAGATTCTGGTTCTGGCTTGTCAGCTATTCCCTGCACTAATTTGTCTGCAGAAGCATCAGGCCAATTTGTCCCTAGTGACTCTTTATGCATGCTGAATGGGTTTCAGGTAAAATGACTCTGTACACAAAGCTGAAAGAGCATTCTCCACCCTGGGGGAGTTATCAGTATACAACAGGAGATCTGGGTTTCATATATTTGTTTCCTTGTTATAATTCAGATGCTTTTCTGGGTGTGATTTTTATTTTGCAAAATGAATCTGTGTCCTCTCCTTACACTTAACAATAACAATAATAATAAAAACTCTAGCTCTAAGGAGCTGACATACAACACCCCAGCTGTGGGACATACTGAGGTCCTCTTGCTTCCTGAGGAATCTCCCCCAAATCTCTATGTACTGACTTCTACTTATGTCTTACTGGCCAGAAGTTAGGTGTGTGCTTATCCCTCTTTGAGGAAGCCTGGGAAATGTAGCTTTTTAGCTCACACATATTGCTGGCCCCAACAAAATCAGAGTTTGTTAACAAGGAAGAAGGAAAGAAAAGATCTCATGGGGGCAACTCTAACTAGTCGCGGGAGAAAGGAATTTATCCCCTGCGGAACTGTTAGAAGGGCTATAGAAGAAGCTCTAGGCAAAGCTCTCAGAAACACTGCTGCTTAATTGGTCTCAATAACCTCAGAAACACTACATCTATTGCCATCCATGGCAGGGAAACCATCACCTCTGCCCAGCACATTCCTCATGTCACTTGCAAATAAAAGCCTTCCATTGAAGCACCTTATTGGTGAGAACCATATCACAGGTTTGCAAGGGATGTTGGGAAATGTAGTTTAAGTAAATTATCTAAAAGAGATGGGATTCATAGTAGTGGTAAGTAAGCATATTTCATTGATTCTTTATTATTATCTTTTGTTTTTACATTTTCATGTTTCTAAAATGAGCATACTTTTGACAGTGCTGCTGTTGATGATCTGCCAGTTTTATGAGGTAGTTGTTGTTATTTATACATACATGAAACCCTCTTAGAAAGTATCTATATTGACATGGTGCAGATGGGGTTATCAGTAGTTTGGAAGGAAATCCTGGATCCAACACTGAAGCACTCTTTATAAATGCTGTCGCACCAAAGAATTGCATGGGGTGCAAAACTAGCAACACATACTTCTGAGTTGAAAAGGGACTAATAAAATTCTATACTAAATAGAAAGAACATCTAGAAATGTAATTTATTTTGCTTTTCTGTGTATTTCTAAGAGATTTATACCTAAGTAAATGTAAATTATATGTTTCAATAAGAACATCTAAATGATAAGGGGGGGGAAATGTATTGACTCGGTTGCACCACTCTCAGGAATTGAGCCTGAGGAAATCATTTAAGTGAAAAAAAAAATTTCTGTATATAAAGAAGTTTGCTCACAGCAGTGTTGCTTATAAGGGCAAAAAACCCTGGTAGCAACTTACATTTTCATCACAAAAGCTACTAATATCTGTTGAAACTTTACTATATGCCAGGCCCTCTACATACATTATGCCATTTAATTCTCACAACAGCCATGTGAGGTAGACACTAATCTTATCCCTATTTTATGTACAAGGCACAAACATGTGATAACTTGTCCAAGGTCAAACATCTAGTAGGTGGTGAAATCAGGATTTAAACTCTGGTCTGTGGGTTTCAGTTCAGTTCAGTCGCTAAGTCGTGTCCGACTCTTTGCAACCCCATGAATCACAGCACGCCAGGCCTCCCTGTCCATCACCAACTCCCGGAGTTCACTCAAACTCATGTCCACATAGTCGGTGATGCCATCCAGCCATCTCATTCTCTGTCGTCCCCTTCTCCTCCCACCCCCAATCCCTCCTAGCATCAGACTCTTTTCCAGTGAGTCAACTCGTCGCATGAGGTGGCCAAAGTATTGGAGTTTCAGCTTCAGCATCAGTCCTTCCAATGAACACCCAGGATTGATCTCCTTTAGAATGGACTGGTTGGACCTCCTTGCAGTCCAAGGGACTCTCAAGAGTCTTCTCCAACACCACAGTTCAAAAGCAGCAATTCTTCGGCGATCAGCTTTCTTCACAGTCCAACTCTCACATCCATACATGACCATGGGAAAAACCATAGCCTTTACTAGACGGACCTTGGTTGGCAAAGTAATGTCTCTGCTTTTTAATGTGCTATCTCGGTTGGTCATAACTTTCCTTCCAAGGAGTAAGCGTCTTTTAATTTCCTGGCTGCAATCAGCATCTGCAGTGATTTTGGAGCCCCCAAAATAAAGTCTGACACTGTTTCCACTGTTTCCCCATCTATTTCCCATGAAGTGATGGGATCAGATGCCATGATCTTCGTTTTCTGAATGTTGAGCTTCAAGCCAACCTTTTCACTCTCCTCTTTCACTTTCATCAAGAGGCTTTTTAGTTCCTCTTCACTTTCTGCCATAAGGGTGGTATCATCTGCATATGTGAGTTTATTGATATTTCTCCCGGCAATCTTGATTCCAGCTTGTGCTTCTTCCAGCCCAGCATTCCTCCTGATGTACTCTGCATATAGTCTGTGGGTTTATATAGATAAAAATCTGTGTTATATAACTATTAGAAAAGGAAGCATGTTGCAATAAAAAATATATACTGCACTGTTCTAAGCAAGAACCCAAGAAATCTGCAAGTATCTAAAAATGCTGTATTAAAACATGAATGTGCAGGATGGGTTTCTGGCAACCAGTGGATTAATGGCGCCGAATCTTTTTTTGGGGGGGGCAGGTATGGGCCCTGTGTTAGTCTGTTTGAGTTGCCAGAACCAAATACCACAGGCCGAATGGCTTAAACAAAAGACATTTAGTTTCTCATAGTTCGGGATACTAGAAGTCCAACATCAAGGTGCCAGCAAGTTCAATTCCTGGTGAAGGCACTCCTCCTGTTTCCCAGTTGGCCACCTTCCCTCTGTTTCCTCACATGACATTTCCTCTGTGTGTGTGTGGACAAAGAGAGAGAGAGAGGGAGAGATCTGGTAACTCCTCCTCTTATAAGGATATCAGATCTTATGGAATTAGGGCCCCACTCCTACAACATCTGTGTGTGTTTTGCTTGGTGGCTCAGTCATGTCTGACTCTTGGCAACCCCATGAACTGTGACACACCAGGATCCTCTGTCCATGGGAATTCTCCAGGCAAGAATACTGGAGTGGGTTGCCATGCCCTCTTCCAGGGAATCTTCCCAACACAGGGATTGAACCCAGGTGTCCCACATTGCCGGCAGATTCTTTACCATCTAGACACCAGGGAAGCCCAAGAATACAAGTGTGGGTAGCGTATCCCTTTGCCAGGGGAACTACCCTACCCAGGAATCAAACTAGGGTCTCCTGAACTGCAGCCAGATTCTTTACCAGCTCCCTCAATTAATCCTAATTACCTCTCTAAGGTTCCATCTCCAAACTCAGTCACACTGAGGGTTAGGGCTTTAAGATAGGAATGTGGAGGCAAAACAATTCAGTCCTTAGTAGGACTCCTTTGAGAATCTATTGAAAGCTCCATACACCCTCCCAAGAAGACTGTATACATTGCCTCCCACAACTTTGCACACAATTTCAGGAAGTTCTTGGAACCCAGGTTGAGAGCCACTGTTCTAGGTCACCTTCCACTTTTCCCAAAAGGAAAAACAGAGGTTCAGAAAGGGGAAGTGATTTCCAGCAGGTTAGCAGAAAGACAGGTCTCCTGATTCCTCATCAAGTGCTTGCCCTACGTTACTCTGCCTTGTGTTAGGCCTGTTAAGTCAGCAATCCACGGTGACCCCAAAACACTAGAGATTCTGTGGATGCAGTGAAGGGGAGTGCTTCACCTGGGATGCTCAAGTGAGTGAACAAGGCTCTAGCTATAACTGACAGGAAATGGGCAGATTTCATCGTTTCAAATTAGTCGGGAGGTTGGGAAGAAGCTGCATCAACTTCAACATACATCCACAAGAGGTCTGAATGTGAGGAGATGGAGGTGCCTCTGCCTTAACAAACAGCAAAGTGGGGACTGAAGAAGTATAGTTGAACTGTTCACTGGCCTTGACATGGCACTGTCCCTCTACTCTCAGATTCTTCATTTGTACACCCCTCACTCCAGTACTCTTGCCTGGAAAATCCCATGGATGGAGGAGCCTGGTAGGCTGCAGTCCATGGGGTCGCTATGGGTCAGACACGACTGAGCGACTTCACTTTCACTTTTCACTTTCACACATTGGAGAAGGAGTTGGCAACCCACTCCAGTATTCTTGCCTGGAGAATCCCAGGGACGGGGGAGCCTGGTGGGCTTCCGTCTGTGGGGTCACACAGAGTCGGACACGACTGAAGTGACTTAGCAGCAGCAGCAGTAGCAGGATTAGACCTATTAGATTTCTGCATGTGATTATCTAGCTCTGATATTCTCTACATATGTGATTCTTGGGCAGGAACCATGTGGGAAAGATCAGGTGAGGTCTTTGGGTCCTAGAATTGTGGGGAAAATAATTTTTTTCTAAATGTCTTCTGATGGTGTTATAGAATTAGCAATAAAGCACATGTAGTTTAAAGAGATGAAAAATGCCTCAGAAGAATCTGAGAAGAACCTTTACATACTCAGTCACTTAAAGTCTCAACATACATTTCCTCATTTTCTGCTTCAGGCCTATGCTTAAAAAGGGAGGCGAATTATAATAGCTGGAATTCTGAACAATCAGGTTAGAAGATGGAACAGTATTTATAATGGGAAAAGTTATGTTATCTTTAGGCAGAGGGGTGGCCCCAGAAAATGACTCTCGTTTCATTTCATCAATCAATGAGCATTTAAAAAGCAGGACATTCTTCCTCTTGACCCTATCAATGCCACAAACCAGTGTGGAGCCTTCACTTGGGCCACAAGACTAGAAACAAAAGCAGGGGCACTCACTGCGGGGTGGAGGCTAACATTTAAGGAAAATTCTTCCAGCTTTGCTCCCTACAAAGAACAAGGGAAGGGCTTGAAGGGTTGTGCACACCCACCTACCGCTTCTGTGCCAGTGGAAGGTGGGAGCACACCCAGTCTAGCACATCAGTGGTCTCAGTTTCTGTCTGAGGAGAAAGAGGAAGAAAAGAGCTGCTGCTGAGGGGAGCAGGGGCGAAGGCTGGTGTTGAGAGGGAAGTGTCAAACGGGCAAGGGAGATGCAGCCCATCCAACCACCAGCACCATCGCCGCCACCACCATATTGGCACAAATAAGCCCCTCAGTCTCAGGGGTTAATAGACTAATCACAGAGAACAGGAGAAAGCCCTAATACATGTCATCTGGCCCTTCCCAACAAACAGCCTTAAACCATACTGCCCTCGGCTGGTCAAATCGGTGTATTACAGCGCAGGGACATTGCTTTGGAATTTTTGCCTTCATTTCTTTTTCTCAGGTTCTTGGTGCTCCACCTCTGAGAGGAAGTGGATGGGGAGGGGAGAAGTCTCTGAGAAACTGTAACCAAATACTTCACTTCTGTGGGTTTCAGCACAAATTCACAATTAATTGCTGAATGATAATGTGCTACCCAAATATGGAATATTTATTAAAATTGATATTGATATTACATTTATCTAAGCATCACTTTATTATTTTTAGTTAAAAGCTTTGAACTCTTGAAAATAAAGCTATTAATATAAATGAAATAAGATTACTAATCTCAGTTAGATATGTTATATACAAAGAAATTAATTTTGGTTCTACTTCTGGTTAGAACATAAATACAATATGCTTACACTGGGATGTTATTTCCCTTAGCATTATATTTTTCTCCAATTATATGAAACATAACATAGAGATAAAGTCACAATATATAACTGGAGTTTAATAATTGATTATCGAGTGTATACCCTCAAGTCACAGAAGAGGATAGTGTTGGCTTCCCCCAAGACTCCTGAAGTTTTCCCTGTCTTATCTTAGCCCCATTCCTTATTCAAGAAGAATAGGAACCCTCTTCCTTATGTGACATCCTTTCTTCCCTTTTCCTTAAAATTTTATAGAGTATATATATATATATATACACACACATATATGTATATATAAACTTTAAGTGTTATGCGTTAGCATTGACAGCTGTTTGCAGTTATATGAATGGTATTGTTAAATATATCTTTGCTGTTTCTTGGTTCTTCAATCAATGTTAAATTTGTAAGATTCATACCTATTCTGTGTAGTAGTACTTTGTATATTTTTGCTGATGAAATTATATTTATTCATATGAAGATGATCTCTGAGAACATTTGGCTTTGAAGGCCAGCAGGGCTTAATTTTGGGAGAGTCAGAGGGCCGTGAATAATAGATTCCACTCTTAAAGATGGCATACAAAATCTCACATGCTACAGGACCCAGGGCTGAAGCAATAATTTGAAAGGAAACTTGCTTGCTTTTAAGCAATGCAAGAAAGTCCGATATAAACCACATATCTGGCTGACTCATTTCCCTTGACCAGCCCAGCATGCATCCCAGTCTGAACCCAGCACAATTTGCTTTGCATTGTAGCTCCACACTGGAGCATGAGCAGCCATGACCAACAATGAGATGCTGTGGTCACTCAGACCTTGAGAGGCATCTGAGCAGGAATGGGGCAGCCATTACAAGTGACAGTACAGGCATTGCATCAGAGACAGACCATGTCTCTCATAGCAGCAGACCACCACAGCATGCACCCCGACCCTTGCTGAATATCCATACCAGCCCCTCTTGCTCCAGCACTGCTCCACTCTGGTGCTGAGTGTGCTGGTCCTGGGACAGGAAACAAGACACACTTAAGAGGAACTGAGCCAGGTTGGACCCGACCCTCAGGGCCTCTGCTCCAGCAACTTGGAACCCACCCCATCCCCAGTAGGGTTGTGACTGCCACTGAGGGGAAACCCCACCTCACACCCAGCTCTAGCTCTAGCCCTTACATCTCCAGCCCTACCCTCTATCAAGGTGATAGCTGCCAGCACCTTAAGGAAAGACTTGGCTTATGTTCACTTCAAATCCAGCTCTCCCACCAAAGCCACTAGGCACACACCAACTGTATAGTGGTACTCCCACATAAGGACACCTCTTCAAGATCAACACAACTGATTGTTTGACCCAATTTCATAAAGACAGACAAAGATAAGCAAAATGAGAAGACAGAAGAATCTGTTTCAATTGAAAGAACAAGCGAAAAACCCTGAAAACATTAATGAAACAGAAACAAACAATTCACTAGATAAAGAATTCAAAGTATTAGTAATAAGAATAAGAAACTGAATTAGGGAAAGGAATAGACGAGTACAGAGAAAGTTTTAACAAGGAACTAGAAAATATAGAAAAGAACCAATCAGAACTGGAGAATAACTAAAAACTAAAATGAAAAACATACTAGAAGGAATGAACAGCAAACTAGGTGATACAGAATGCTTAAGTTATCCAAAGATAGAATAAAGGAACCCACTCAATGAAAAGAGCCAACAGGAAAAATCAAATTAAAAATGAAAACAGTTTAAGGGATCTTTGAGATAACAGCAAGTATATCAACACTCGTATTATAGGGATCCCAAAAGGAGGAGAGAGAAAGAAAGGGATTGAAATGGCATTTGATG
This sequence comes from Moschus berezovskii, assembly GCF_049115385.1. Taxonomy (NCBI): domain Eukaryota; kingdom Metazoa; phylum Chordata; class Mammalia; order Artiodactyla; family Moschidae; genus Moschus; species Moschus berezovskii. The sequence goes on along the minus strand of NC_142488.1, from coordinate 63,531,350 downwards.
AAATTATAGCTGAAAACATCCCAAGCCTGAAGAAGAAAACAGATATTCAGATTCAAGAACACAGAGAGTCCCAAACAAAATGAACACAAAGAGACTCACAGCAAGACATATCATAATCAAAATGGCAAAAGTTAAAGATAAAAGAGAATTCTAAAGACAGCAAAAGAAAAACAAAAGTCATATACTAGGGAAACTCCATAAATCTATTAGCTGCATTTTCTGCAAAAACTTTGCAGGCCAGAGTGGCATGATATATATAAAGGGCTGAAATGGAAAGACCTGCAATAAGATACGCTATCCAGAAAGTTTATCATTTAGAATTGAAGGAGAGAGAAAGAAACTCTCAGCCAAGCAAAAGTTAAGTGTTCATCAATACCAAACCAACCCTATAAGAAACGTTAAAGGGTCTTCTCAAAGTGGAAGAAAAGGCTACATAATAAGAAATATCTACAGGCGTGAAAAAAATCCCAGTAGTAAAGGCTGAGGATTGACAACTTAAATAAGCTAGTATGAAGATTAAAAGACAAAAACTGAAATTATGAAAGCAATGCATGAACAAAATAAGCTGTCCAACCAAAAAAAGAAAAAATTAGAAGTCATAAAAAACCAGAAATTGTAGAATTAAAGAATACAATGACTAAACTTAAATTTTTATTAGATAGCTTTACAGAAGATTCAATAAAACATAAAGAGTTAGCAAACTAGAAGATAAGTAATTTGAAATATCCAGTCAAAGGTATAAAAAGAAAAAAGAGGAAAAATGAGTGAATATAACCTGGATTACAAGATAGCATTAAACTAAACAGCCTATGCATTATTGGAGCCCCAAAAGGGAACAGAAAATAAAGAAGCAAAAAGCTTAAAAAACCTTATTTAAAGCAACAACATCCAAGAACTTCCCAAATCTGGGAAGAGATTTGGATATTCCAGTTCATGAAACTGATCAGTCACGCCAAAATTTCAACCCAAAGCAACCTTTTTCAAGACATATGATGACAAAAATGTCTAAAATCTAAGAATAAAGAAAAAAATGTAAAACAGCAAAAGAAAAAGAAATCTTTACACATCAGTTCTGTTTAGTCGTTCGACTCTTTGTGACCCCATGGACTGCAGAACACCTGGCTTCTCTGTCCATCACCAACTCCTGAAGCTTGCTCAAACACATGTCCATCAAGTCAGTGATGCCATCCTACTATTTCATCCTAAGTCGTTCCCTTCTTCTCCTGCCTTCAATCTTTCCCAGCATCACAGTCTTTTCCAATGAGTCAGTTTTTCGCGTCAGGTGGCCAAAGTGGGATTTCTCAGCAGAAACCCTGCAGGCCAGTAGAGAATACCATCATATATTCAGAGTGCTAAAAGAAAAAAATATATTGCCAACCAAGAATACTTTACCCAGCAAAGTTGTCTTTCAGAAAGGAAGGAGAGATCAAGATTTTGCTAAGCATACAGTCAAATTCAGAATACTCTGATACTGTAATATGGTGGTGTGTTAATCATTTAATTATAGTATAAAGGTTAAAGGACAAAGTATTAAAAATAAACATAACTAAATAAGAACTGGAGAGGATGTGGACAAAAGGGAATCCTCCCACACTGTTGGTGGGAAGGTAAATTGGTACAGCTACTGTGGAGAACAGTATGGAGGTTCCTTTAAAAATTAAAGAAAGAGATACCATATGACCCTGCAATCCCACTCCTGGGGATATATTTGGGAAAAAAAACATGGTCCAAAAGGATACATGCACCCCAGTGTTCATTGCAGCACTATCTACAATAGACAAGACATGAAAGAAACAATGTTTCATGATCATGGCCAAAGTATTGGAGTTTCAGCATCAACATCAGTCCTTCCAATGAATATTCAGGATTGATTTCCTTTAGGATGAACTGATTGGATCTCCTTGCAGTCCAAGGGATTCCCAAGAGTCTTCTCCAACACCACAGTTCAAAAGCATCAATTCTTCAGCGTTCAGCTTTCTTTATAGTCCAACTCTCACATCCATACATGACCACTGGAAAAGCCACAGCCTTGACGAGACAGACCTTTGTTGGCAAAGTAATGTCTCTGCTTTTTAATATGCTGTCTAGGTTGGTCATAACCTTCCTTCCAAGGAGTAAGCATCTTTCAACTTCACAGCTGCAGTCACCATCTGCAGTGATTTTGGAGCCCAAAACAATAAAATCTGCCACTGTTTCCCCATCTATTTGCCATGAAGTGATGGAACCGGATGCCATGAACTTAGTTTTCTGAATGTTGAGCTTTAAGCCAACTTTTTCACTCACCTCTTTCACTTTCATCAAGAAGCTCTTTAGTTCTTCTTCACTTTCTGCCATAATGGTGGTGTCATCTGCATATCTGAGGTTATTGCTATTTCTCCCAGCTATCTTGATTCCAGCTTGTGCTTCCTCCAGCCCAGCATTTCTCATGTACTCTGCATATAAGTTAAATAAGCAGAGTGACAGTATACAGCCTTGACGTACTCCTTTTCATATTTGGAACCAGTCTGTTGTTCCATGTCCAGTTCTAACTGTTGCTTCCTGACCTGCATACAGGTTTCTCAAGAGGCAAGTCAGGTCGTCTAGTATTCCCATCTCTTTCAGAATTTTCCACAGTTTCTTGTGATCCACACAGTCAAAGGCTTTGGCATAGTCAATAAAGTAGAAATAGATGTTTTCCAGGAACTCTCTTGCTTTTTCCATGATCCAGCGGATGTTGGCAATTTGATTTCTGGTTCCTCCGACTTTTCTAAAACCAGTTTGAACATCTGGAAGTTCACGGTTCATGTATTGCTGAAGCCTGGCTTGGAGAATTTTGAGCATGACTTTACTAGCATGTGAGATGAGTGCAATTGTGCAGTAGTTTGAGCATTCTTTGGCATTGCCTTTCTTTGGGATTGGAACGAAAACTGACCTTTTCCAGTTTCTGTAGCCACTGCTGAGTTTTCCAAATTTGCTGGTATATTGAGTACAGCACTTTCACAGCATCATCTTTCAGGATTTGAAATAGCTCAACTGGAATTCCATCTCCTCCACTAGCTTTGTTCATAAAGATGCTTCCTAAGGCCCACTTGACTTCACATTCCAGGATGTCTGGCTCTAGGTGAGTGATCACACCATTGTGATTATCTGGGTTGTGAAGATCTTTTTGTACAGTTCTTCTGTGTATTCTTGCCACCTCTTAATATCTTCTGCTTCTGTTAGGTCCATACCATTTCTGTCCTTTATCGAGCCCATCTTTGCATGAAATGTTCCTTTGGTGTCTCTAATTTTCTTGAAGAGATCTCTAGTCTTTCCCATTCTGTTGTTTTCCTCTATTTCTTTACACTAATCGCTGAGGAAGGCTTACTTTATCTCTCCTTGCTATTCTTTGGAACTCAAGCAGGATACATTGTTGTTATATAAACCTTAGTACAGAGTTTAAGCTCAGTTGCTTTCTTGTGTAATCATCAGTTCCAGGTTTAAAGAAAAAAATGTTTTATGAGAGAGAAAAAAAAAGACATTTGTCCTTTCCTCCTACTTGAGAATTCCAAATCCCTATCACCTCTTCGAGAGCCCCAGACCCCTCTTTCCTCCTCAGGTACCCCAGACTTCTTATCAACCTACCTAGAAATCAACTCTCTCAATTACCCCTTTTCTTTTAGGAGAATTATGTTGCCAAGGGAAAGGGGTGTCATTTTCATTCCATAACTACTTCCTGCTGTTGAGGGGCAATGTCCCTAAATTGTCAAGGCAACATATTCTCCTAACCCTCATATTGAGGGTCTCTGATCCAGGGGCCCCAAGTAATAGTTGGAGGAGGCTGTGGCACTCAAAGGAGCCTGGACAAACCTTTGTAACTTAAAAGCTTTCATACAGTTATAAATAAATCCAGTTACACAGTTACAGATACAGGGAGCAAATAGTAAAACCAGAACAATTAGAATTATTACAATTTAGATAGTTTTCCACCATGGGAATGTAGTTAACGTTTCCCAAAGTGAGGTGACTGAGGCTTCATGAGAATCCATAGCCTGAATCATCCTGTTCATGTGTTTAGTAAAGTGAGTAACATTATTATTCTTATCTGGTATATATGTACAACATTGGGTATGAATAATAGTACAAGTTCCTCCTTGTGTGGCTGTTAGAATATCTAAGGCCAATCTGTTTTGTAAAACCACCTTTCTAATTTGTATTTGTTCAGCATTAAGGGCTGAAATAGCTTTTGAGAGTCTTGTAAAGCCTATTGAGTGAAGTTAATCAGAGCATCAACTCATAGCATAACATCTGTAGTTCCCAGACAGGGAATGAATATTGCAGTCATATAAGCATACCAGTGAAATACAGACCTTGCCCAGTGAGTTTTATGGTGTGGCAGATTAGCAGGCTTCTCTAGAAGCTCTGAAAATATGAAGCTATGAGTAAAAGGTAAACCATGAGTAAAAGAGATAGGGTGCATCTCCCTATCCAGACAGGGGGAAGCCACGTGCATAGGTAGGAGCCACATATCCAGTAGGTCCCATTTGGAGCAAACCAGTATGACTGAGGGATCCAGTCCCAATGAGTTCCTGGCCAGGCAAAAGGAGGATCTGAACTGGAATTGGAAAACACAGGAATGATTACATTGCATATTTATTGAGGCAAAAATCCCAATTGTTTCCAATCATTATAATTAAGTTGTCAGCTAACTTCTGGGGATGGTTCTATTTGTTCCCAGCTTATGGGAGCATTAGATAGTTGGGGTCCCTTTTCAGGAGTTAGCCATATGACCTCATCCTATATTTGATAAACATTAGGTAGGAAACCATCAGATATAGACCCATTTACTTATGTGCAGCAAAATAGACATTAAATCAAGATACTGTACGATCAAGGTTGAAAGTCACATTATGTCCATGGTTAAGGTACAAAGTGTTATACCAATCCATTTTAGGATTGCTAGATGTCATCAAAGAGAGGCATCACATGTGATTGATGTTGGTGGAGAAATTGACAGAGTTAAAGGTCTTTCCCTTGAAACCCACCACTGGAAGCCTTCAACTGATGAAGAGGGGAGTGCTCCGCAGACCCAGCAATTATACCGGTTGTGGAATGCAGCATAAGAATGAGCCCAGGACAGGAAGGCATTGTCTTGAGGGTCAAACAGCAGACTCAGGACTTTTGGAGTCAGCAGAAGCAAGCCCACATATATTATCAAGCCCATCTGAAAAGTAAAAGGTGAAAGCATAGAGGATAAAGACATAAAATGACATTGTTTAGTTTTGGTCTGGGTGCCACTTTTTAAGTCGAGTGTGGTGCACCCAGGAATCAATTCCTGGCACCTTGACAGCTATGGCAGAAGAAAGAATAACCTGGTAAGGGCCTTCCCAGAGGAGCTCAAGAGACTGCCCTCCAGATCCCAAGGTCTTTATTGGGACCTCAGTGCCTTGCTCAAACTGCAGCCTGTTTGACTCAGAGGCTGGGTTGGGAGTCACCTCCTGGAGTTTCCATAATGTCTCTTGAAAGGTTGAAAGCTGAGTCACATAGTTAATTCTAAGGCTTCAGGGTCTATTACAATGTCTATGCATAAGAAAGGTCTTCCATAGATACATTCAAAGGGGGAAGGTCCTTCCTTTTTAGGGGCAGTCCAAGCCCTCATTAAAGCTATGGTAGAACTTCAAGCCAATTGTCCTGAATCCCTTGAGTTAACTTATGCAGATGTCTCCTAATAATGTCATCAGCCTTTTCTACCTTTCCTGAAGATTGGGGTCTCCAGGAACAGTGTAAGTGATATTCTATTCCTAGAGCTTTCGACATCCCTTGAGTTACAGCAGCTTTAAAGGCAGAGCCGTTGTTGCTCTGGAGGCTTCTCAGCAGCCCAAACCTGGGAATAATTTCATGAATTAAAATTTTTATAATTTCCTTAACCTGTTCACTATGGCAGGGAAATGCCTCAATCCACCCAGTAAAAGTGTCTACCCAGACCTGTTAGCAAGAAAATCCATTTGTTTTTGGCATATGAGTAAAATCAATCACTCAGTCCTCTCCAGGATACTTTCCACTTCATTGTAACCCAGTTTTTGCTAACTTTTCAGTCTTTGGGTTATTTTTCTGACAAACCTCACATCTCTTGATAGTGTTCTTTAAAGGTTTCATTAGATTTTTACCCTCAGATAGGCGAGAAGTCATCTGGTAAGTGCTCTCAACACCTAAATGAAAACTCTGGTGTAAACCCTTAAGAATTTTCCATTGAGCATTTTCAGAAATTATTAACTGTCCATCTTCAGACTATAACCATCCTTTATCAGTAATTTTAGCTCCTTTTTTCTCATATCTTTCTAATTCTTCTTCCGTATATTCTGTTTTTTCCTGTTCAGCAAGACCTGTCCAAACTAGGGGCAATTGTAGGAGAGGGAGTTCATGAAGCACTGCTTTTCCAGCTTGGAAATCAGCCAACTGATTTCCCTCAGCTATGGCTACGTTACTCCCGTCCCTGCTGTGCCCTTTGAAATGTATAACAGCTAATTATTCAGGACAATATAAAGCAGTTAAAAGTCTCTCAATCTCTTTGAAATGTTTAACAGGTTCTCCTGTTGCTGTTTTAAATTGTCTCTCTTTCCATATTGCAGCATGAGCATGTAAAATCAAATAAGCATACTTAAAATCAGTGTAGATATTTACACACTGCCCTTTGCTTATTAACTCTAAGGTTTGGGTCAAAGCAACAAGTTCAGCCAATTGGGCACTTGTACCAGGGGGAAGAGACTTTGCCTCTAAAACCTGTTCAGATGTAACCATAGTGTTAACCTGCTTTCTGCTTCCCATCCTGAACAAAAGAACTGCCATCTGTAAATATGTCCATGTCAGAATTGTCTAATGGGGTATCCATTAAATCTTCCCAAGCTGCATAGTTTAAAGTTAGGAATTGGGAACAATCGTGATCAGGTGTTTCATCTTCCTTTTCAGGAAGGAAAGTGGCAGGATTTAAGTTTCCACAAACTTGAAGCTTAGTTATTGGTCCCTCAAACAACAATGACTGATATTTAAGAAGCCAACTGTCTCTCATCTAAATGTTAACTTTAGAGTTTAAGATTCCACTCACATCATGAGAAGTCAGTACAGTAAGATTTTGCCCATTAATAAGCTTGAGAGCTTCAGGTGCTAATAAAGCAATTTCAGCAATTAGTCCACGTGCCACAATGTTCAATTCAATTCTCTGCTTAGGTATCCTATAGGTTGTTGGTGAAGCCCTCGGGGTTGGCCATATTATAGAGAAAAAAAAGAAAAAGACGTTTGTCCTTCTCCTTGAGAATTCCAGACCCCTCTCTCCTCCTCAGGGACTCCGGACTTCTTATCAACCTCTAGAAACTGACTCTCAAAATTGTCATACTGAGTGAAGTAAGTAAGTAGGTTAGACAGAGAAAGACAAATATCATATGATATTCCTTATATGCTGAATCTAAAAAAGGAAAGATACGACTGAACTTATTTACAAAACAAACAGACTCGCACAGAATGAACTTATGGTTACCAAGGGGGGAAGAGTGTGGAGGAGGATAGTTAGGGAATTGTGGATTGACATATACACGCTACTATATTTAAAATGGATAACCAATAATGTCCTACTGTATAGCACAGGGATCTCTGCTCAATATTATGTAATAATCTAAATGGGAAAAGAACTTGGAAAAAGAATAGAAATATATATATGTATAACTGAATCTCTTTACTGTATACCTGAAAATAACACAGCATTGTTAACCAACTATACTCAAGCATAAGGTTGCAAGGTTTTAAAAATTATAACATAATTCATTAATGGATACACAATATAAAAAGAGGTAAATTGTGCTATCAAAAATATCAAAGAGGTGATAAAAGGATGGAGCTTTTGTAAGCAAACAAAGATAACTGGCTATTAGCATATACTGAACTGCTATGAGATGCTTTATGTAAACATCATAGTAATCACAAAGCAAAAATCTAGAGTAAGTTCACAAAATATTTAAAAAGGAGAAAACAGAGCATACCATCACAGAAAATTACCATTTACAAAAGAAGGCAGAAACAGAGGGGAAAGAAAACAATGGCAATTACTACACAACCAGAAAGCAATCCATAAGATGGTATAAGTCCCTAAATATAAATAATTACTCTAAACAGACTGAGTTCACCAACCAAAAGGGACAAAATTGTCTGGATGGATGAAAAAGCAAAACTCAACTATATGGTGCCTATAAGAGACTCACTTCAGCTTTAAAGACATACATAGGGACACACATTCCCTTGGTTACTGTCATTAAAGGCTTCCTGGGTGAATTTTGTTAAAGCTTCTATATAAGGAGTGATATCTTTTATTACAACTGAAGGAATAAATATTGTGGCCAAATAATCATACTATTGGAGAAATGATTGAACCCAGCATGCCCACATTAAAGGCAGACTGACAGCAGCTACTTTCCGGGTACCTGTAGGCAACAATGAGCATAAAGGAAACCAACTGTACACCTTCCTAACCAACCCAGGGAAGATCCAAGGCCATAACTTTGTTCCATATACCTACTGGATCCAGTTAAGAGCTATACAATATATGTCCCAGCCAGTGAAAAACACACTTCAGAACCTGAAACATACATACACCCAAAGGCAATCAACATTAAATAGGATTGATTTGGGGTTTTAATAAATTTACAAACATTTATGCAACACCATCATCCTGCAACTTGCAGTATGAAGTCAGGAGGATGCTTTTGAAATCGATGATAATGGCCTGATCCTGTTCTTTTGGACTGCCACACTTGTATCTACTGGATGCCACACCATGTTGCTTTGATCCTTTTGCTTACTGAAGAGAATTGGGAGTGTTCCCAGTTGTTCCCTTCAACAACACCTTTGTGCATGTATTCTTGTATACTACAAGTACCACCATGTCTCTGGAAGATGTATCAGGCAGTGGACTTCCTGGAACAGAGAAAAAAATGGCTTTATTATTTTTTCAAGATTTAAGACCTTTGGCTCAAAGCAAGGACTCTGAAATCAGATTTTTAGTTTCAATTCTGCCACTGATCTGCACGGGCCAAATGCCCTTGGACCAGTGGCTGAACCTCTCAGAATCTGTTTCCTCACCTGTAAGAGACCGGTAATCATTAGCACTATAGTCCTAGGAGTGTCCTAGGAAGCATTACTATTTATGTACAGCACTCAGAAGAGTGCCAGGCACAGGGTCCTTGCTGTATAAGTTGCTTTTCATAGATTCTGCCAAATTATCTCCCAAATGGATCTCTTGCACCACTGTCACAGGGGTTTTCACCTACCTCTCCCACTCCCGGAATGGTTAAGCTTTTGAAAGCTTGTCGTCCTAGAGTGTAAAACCCAATTTGTGGTTTTAGTTCACATCTCCAGGATCAGCGGTAGTGAGCATCTTTGCAGGTGTAACTGGACACTGAGACTCTCTCTTCCTTCAATTGCCTCAGAGTGGGGAAAGAGCTGAGGGAGTGAGGTCAACCCCAGTCTGTCCCCGAAATCTGCCTGCCAAGAACGTTTGATGGAAGCAGATGAGGCAGATTGCTTGCAGAACAAAAATAGGATCCCTTTGCCCTCTGGCCACGTATGGAGAAGTACGCCGACCACTGATCACTGAGTGCAGGACTCCTCTGCCCATTCTCTCATTGGGTCGTAAGGCTTGTGGTGGAAGGGAGGCTGGCAAATGCTTTCAGCACGTTCTAATGCCCACGTCTCCATTCTGACGTTTCATCCTCACCTCCCAGGAGACCAGGGCCCTCCGGACCCTCCTGCTTCCCGCTCCACTCACTTTGCACAGTCAGGGCTCAGAGCTGTGACTCTAAGCAGAAAGGGAAGGCAGGACAGGAGGAGGTGGGACGAGAGGCTTGACAGAGGTACTCATACCATCCCCTTCCCCCGCCAACTCAACTGCCCTGATGACCCTTGGGCGTGGCAGCAAAGCGGAGGAGGCCTTTGGCCCCATTGGTTGCTCCTCGAGGGGGCGGACCAACAAGGCGCGCGCTGGTTGGCGGGAACCGGACCAATAAGGAGGCCATGGCGCGGGCGTCCCGGGCAGCTGAAACCCGGCGCCTTTTGCCACAATCTTGTGCGTGAGGTGCCTGTGGTGCTTGACCGCTCGCTCCAGATGCCGCTGGCCTCACCTTCTGTGACCGGCACCACCACTGCCACCGCAACTGCACCCCAGGTCCGGGGTCACCCAGATCGCTACGTGAGCTCCCCAGATGGTGAAGTGTCAGTTTGGGAGGCGGGTTTCGGCCCAGAGGGCAGGGAGCAGACCCGCGTCCCTCAGGCCGGCTCCACAGCCCCGTAGGGACCTGGACTGGCCTCCGAGGTGAGGACACCGCGAGGTGGCGAGGGTGAGGGTGGAGGTGGGTACCCAAACCCTGAGGGATCAAACTCAGAGCGGGAGGTGCTGGAAGCGGGGGGGGGGGGGGAGCGGTGCTGAGGGGCTGCGAAGGCCGTCTTGGCTTCCTGGTCGAGGACAAAGGGGACGCCGGCCCTGCAGCTGGCTGACGAGTCGGTGGCGGCCGTCCTGCGGCAGCTGAGCGGCATCCTGGACGTACTGGGCATCCGCAGATACCTGTCGCCAGAGAGCTATGCGATCACTGATGTGTCCTCCTTGTGGGCCGACATCGAGGCAGATCCAGCGGTCGAGGCACAGTCCTCCAGATTGTGGGGCAGCGGTGCTGGCTGCTGCCGGCCCTCTCCAGGTCAGTGGGGCCGAGGCGGGCCGGGCCTGGGGGAACCCTAAGAGAGCCACTAAGAGTAGTTTGAACGTGGCTGCGGATCACCAGCGGTCCCCCTCGGAAGGCCCGTTTGGGCTGCTGTCTGACTCCGAGTCCTCTGATGAGCTCAGTGAGATAGAGCTGATGAGGGTTAGCATGTATTTCAAAGAAGGAGGCCAGGCCAAGCTCAACAGCCTCAAGGGTCCTAGGAACACGCCCAGACACTCGACTGTCTAAGGCAGGGAGAATCTCCTGCTTAACGTGCCAGGCCCCTTCCTGTCCTCCGCTCTGCGAGGATTCACTACGGTTGTGGAAAGGCAGGACAGGCAGGGCCGTGCAGAGCTGAACATCTCTCCACCTAAGAAAATGCAGAGCGAGCTCTGGGGGAAGGGTGGCCGCCGGCAGAGCTACCAGGGAGTGCCAGTAGCGCCAGCTACTGAAGCTGCCACTACAGACAGCCTCCTAGGTCACTACCAGGAGAAGCAATCCCTCCGGGGCGTCTCCAAACCTGCCCTGGGGAGAACCTTCCCTTCCTGGGAGCAGCGAATCTCAGCCATTCCCCTGTAACCGGCCACCTTGCCTTCAGTCTCTGGCATTCCACTGCTTGTGAGGTCCAAGAGGTATACCTTGGTCCATTTGGGAATCAAAGAGTCCAAGCACACGGGCGTTGGGGCAAAACCTGTGGCCAGGAGGGCATGGGAGGCTGTGGCAGCAATGGCGGTGTCAGGAGAAGACAACGACCCAAATAGACACCCACTCACAAAGGGCCGAGTAGGCCAGACCCCTCCTCTCTCCTCACTCTTCCCCCGCTACCCTCCCCAGGAGTCACTTCTTCACCCGTGCTCCCTCCGTCTGTCTCTGAAGGGACGACATTGGGGGCCCCTTGGTCAGTGAGTCATTAGGATGCCAGATTAGGGCCCTTTTACTGGGGACAAACATTAGAGTAGCACTTTGCTGTGCTGGGCTCGGTTCTCCACCCTGAACTGATTCCAGTCTCCGTGAGTCTGGACTAGAGAGGAAGGGAGGGCTGGTAGCTTAATTGTGTCAAGGGGACCCCTTAAAAGCTTCGTAGAGCTTCAGTGTTTAGATGCAGCACTTTCGTGAATCCTACTTCCCAGCTGTTCCCCAAAATTCTTGCAGGTAGCCCGGGCTTTCTCAGTGCCTCACTGTTGTCCCCAACTCAGCTCTGCCTGCTGGCCTGGGGCTGACTGATGGAGAAAGTGCTAAAGAGATCAGCCTTTCAATTCTCTTCCCATTCCCCTGCCTCAGCCCAGTCCCAAATTACACCTGCTCACACACACACAGACAGAGATACATAAATCCACTGGTACACACACAGGTAAACATACACACACATCCTTGGTCCAGATTGGTGAAAAATCTCTCTTTTAGCTGCCCACTCACTGGCCTTGGCCATCTTCTCCGTGGGCACATCATGGAGAACCCAGCAGTGATGACCTCAACATCAGAGACCCCCAGGATCCAGGAAAGTCAGAGCCCTTGGCCCTGAACTGGGGAGAAGGCATGCCCAGAGGGCCTGAACCCTCAGATGAGTGTCTTGGGTTTTGATATAGGGGGAAGGGACCAGGGGTGAGGGCAGAAACCTCTGTGTCTTTGTCTCTCTCTCTCCTGGGGGCTCAGCCTTGCTCCTAGGCAGCTTCTTCCATGGGAATCCAGGGGTCAGCAGGGCTTGCCCAGGCCCCATCGTCCTCTGTGGGATTTGTTTGGCAGAGGCGATCGGTGGCATTGCCCCAACAGCTACTCTGGCTGTAACCTTGCAGGGTAATAGCCTTTTCTATGAAGTGCTCTCCCAGGTGCTGGCTGTGGCTGCAGCTCTGAGAGACTCGAACCCAGAACCACAGCCTTTGGGGACCGCAGTGGTGAAAATGCTGCTCTTGGGGAACATGGGAGGCAGGCCCATAGAGAAGGTGTAGCCTGGCAGGCAGAGCAGGGGAGGCTTGTTGCCAGCAGATCGAGGTGCTGCCTCACCTCGCGTTAGAGCCTGGTTGGCCCTTTCCACGGCACTGGGAGCCTGGGAAGCTGGATTGTGTGCCCTTTCCCTCTCAGGTGACCAGGAACCGACTGACCATTCCCCAGGACTGGAAAGGAAGCAGCAGCCACCGGGAATGCTGGACTGTCCTCGGGTAATGCTTCCTCTGGCTCCTGAAATGCACACCCAGTCCTCATGGTGGAATCTGGATCCGAGTTCCACTGAAATGTGTAGGCCTCCCCACCTCGTCCCCATCCCACACCCCTCAGAAGGAACCTACCTCTTTTCCACTGAAGAAAGTCTTTCCCTTGCCGTTCTAGACATCTGGCTTTGAGTGGGTGGCCCTGGGGAGAGGAGAAAAAGGAGGCGACGGGAGGGCAGTGTATACTAACCGTTTCTCTTCCTCCTGTGTCTGCTGGCCTAGTGTCTGGTGCTACAGAGAGAGATAGACGAGCTTAAGGAGAAACTTGGTATAAGGAACCAGGGACAGAGAGCAGCGGGTTTTTAGGGCATAAGCTGGGTGGGCCCTTGAGGTGGGGTGGGCTGCAGGTGCAGGGGGCCTCGCAGGGATCAGCATTCCTGTGGGGAGGAGAACCTAGCAAGCCTGTCCCTGGAGTGTGTGGTGCGTGTTCAGCTGGGCGTGCGGACAAGAAGCAAAGTACTGTGTGGACTGCGTGCACACTCTGCCAGCCATTTGAGTCCTAGAGAGGTCCTTCTGATAGGACTTGTAGAGATGCCTTGTTGATTTTTCCCTTTAATTGCTGCTTGGTGAGGCCTCTAAGGTTCTCGTTAGATTGTTTGTTTGTGAGACAATTTTTGAACTTGAGAGCTGCTGGCATATTTTGGTTCATTTTAGGAAATAGCTCCACATTTAAATCAGGTGGTGGGGAGTGATCAGGCCCAGAGCTCTTTGCACCAAGGATGGGGTCGTGGGTTTCAGGTTGCAGGGCTAGGTGCTTCCCCACGGGGACAGGCTTCTATATCCCTCTGTCTGGAGCACCTTCTTGTGCCTCTCCCTGTTGCAGCCGCCATGCAGCACCTGGCCTACAAGTTCCAAGTGCTTTGAAGTGAGTGTTACACACTCCATACCCCTTCCCACAGTCCTGGCTGCTGAGCAGGGCTGTGGGCTGGCCCTGGCTTGAGGCTCTTCCCTGACTCTGCTGTTTCACAGGTTGAGCCCAACGTCTTCCTGCAAGAGGAGCAGCTTTTACCTCTGGGGCTGGCGAGCTGTGGCCAAGCTTGTTGCCTCCTGTTCTGCCTCCACCAGGGCATCCTCTGCCCCTTGTTTTGCCCCGTCTCTGCCCCAGTCTCACAGCAGTTGTTGATTAAAGGACTTCCCATATTCTGTGTTCTGCCCTGTCTCTGGGGGATAGGGGTTGGTGGAGTGGGGCAAGGCCTGGTGGGCAGCCACTCCATATCAGAGCCTGTTCCAGAACAGTATCTCTGGAATCTGGTGGGGACTCCGGGTCAGCCTCTGCTACCGTCCAGGCCATCAGGGCAGCGGAGTGCTTCCAGTCTGGGTTCACTGAGGGCCTTGTCTGGCCACATTGGCACATCCTCCCATTCCGCTAAAGGCCCTCTCTAGTTCTCTAAACAGCCCCCTCTGGGATTTGCCGGTTCCCATCCATCGCTGACATTCTGCCTCCCATTGGAAGGAACTCAGGAACCCCTTACGGAGCTCCAACCCATTCTCCTTGCTGCACTGGACTCTGTCCTGCTTATCCTGACCACTCTCCTTTCCATTGGAGCACCCTCGATCCCACCCTGACTTGGCATTGGTGACCTTGCCTGCACGTGTGGTTCAGCAGGTGGCAACGGGCCCAGGTGTGCTCATCTCTCCCTCCCCAGGCTCCGCCCTCTCAGTGGAGCCCCTACTGCCCCTACCCCCGCCCCGCCCCAGTCCCACCTTGCACGCTTGAGCCTGCACACTGTCGTCCTCTCCTGCTCAGCCCTCACCCCTGAGACTCAGGCAGCAATAGTTTCACTTCTCCTTCTTTGGATTCTATAAAGGGCTTGGGGATGAAGCCCGGACCCAGTGAGCTGGGGAGCAGGAGGGAAGGTACCGGGAACACAGGAAACAGGCTAGTCTCTGGGCTGGGGGTCAGGAGACGCATCTGTTTTTTTCCCAACCTGGGTCAGAGTGCACCCTGGCAGCTAGAGATGGATGGTGCAGTCCTTGGTGTGTTCACATCCTTCCTGCCCTAGCCAGCTGACCACCCTCGCCTCCAGCCTGAGCCTCTCTACACCCATGAGTGGAAATGGGCCCATCATGCTCTATGGCAAGTGTGGTTAATAGCTTCTTTTCTGCAGGGTCCCTGTCAAATATGTTCGACCAGACCCATGACACACATTTTCCAACAAATGATATTTCCCAGAGTATCCCAGTACAGTATCCCAGACTAACTCGTTAGGGACCATGACAATGAGTCTGAACTCCGTGTTCAATTTCCCCCTTGCTGGAGTTGGGGAACACTTCCTTTCCCTCAGCCAGCACTCCAGGACTGTGCCAGCCTGAGACTCAGAGAGACAGATCTGTGTTTGAGTGAACTGAGGGTAGGTTCTGCCTGACACCATTCCTGAAAGATCAGGGTTTTATTACACAAAAGGGGGTATGATGGTAGGTAGCACATTCAGAGTTGGTGCCTGGACATCTCTCTATGTGAACAGAAGTCTGCAAGGATAATGCCCTTGAGGCAGAAGGATGGGATTCAGGCAGTAAAGAAAGTCGAGACTGGTCCAGGTTCTGTAAAGCCTTGAGTGAGGCGAAGCAAGGGTCGGATCCCCATTATTCAAGGGGTGCTGTCACATTCCCCAAATGTAGGAGGGGGATGATGCAGGATTCACCAAAGCTCAGGACAGGGTGTTGGGACTCTCAAAGTGCTGGAGTCGCTGGAGGAGGCTCTGGATCCTACCTTGCCATTCTCTGATATCTGCCAACTGCTGAGGGTGTGGATGGGTGAAAATGGGAAGGGTGGCTCTGGAGAGCACCTGGGATACTGCTGCTCATGTCAGAAACCGGAGACCGCCCAACATGAGTTACCTGAGGCAGGGGCAAATGGATGCCATGAGGAAGCGAAGTTAGGTGTGACTGCACCTGGACAATGGGGAGCACTTCCCCATACTCTCACGTTATTCCCTTCCAGGTCTCTTGGTATGAGGTCAGGTGGACAGACTACATGTGGGTTGGAACAGTCAGAGACCTCAGGGTCGGGGTAGAACATTGGTGGAACTTCCTCCTTCCACTCAGACGCACCCCCCACCGCAGGAGCAACTGGTCTTGATCACTTAATACACAGCTGTGACCTGACCCTGACCCAGTGGTTACCAGGTGGTGTAGAAGAAACAACAGAAGAGGAAATACTAGAGATCTCTTCAGGAAAGTTGGAGATATCAAGGGAACATTTTTCCCAAAGATGGGCACCATAAAGGACAGAAACGGAAGAGACCTAGTAGATGCTGAAAAGATCAAGAAGATATGGGAAGAATATACAGAAGAACTGTCCAAAAAAGTTCTTAACATACTGGATTACTGCGATGGTGTGGTCACCACCCAGAGCCACCTATTCTGGAGAGTGAAGTCAAGTGGGCCATAGGAAGCACTGCTCTTAATAAAGCTAGTGGATGCGACAGAATTCCAGTAGAACTTCTCAAAACCCTAAAGGATGATGCCATCAAAGTGTTGCATTCAATATGTCAGCAAACCTGGAAGACCTACCAGTGGCCACAGGACTGGAAAAAGTCAATCCACATCCCAATTCCCAAAAAGAGTACTACCAAAGAATGTACTAACCATCGGACAATTGCACCCGTCTGCCATGCTAGTAAGGGAATGCTTAAAATCTTGCATGATAGGTGTCAGCATTATGTGAACCAAGAACATCCAGATGTCCAAGTTGGGTTTAGAAAAGGAAGAGAAACCAGAGATCAAACTGCCAACATTCACAGCATCATAGAGAAACTAAGGGAATTCCAGGAAAACATCTACCTCTGTTTCATCAACTACACCAAAGCCTTTGTCTGTGTGGATCATAATAAGCTGTGGAAAGCTCTTAAAGGGGTGGGAATACCAGACCGTCTTACCTGTCTCCTGAGAAACCTGTATGTGGGTCAAGAAGAAACACACACTGTGTGGAACAAAGGACTGGTTCAGGTTTGAGAAAGGAGTATGACAGGGATGTCTGCTGCCACCCTGTTTGTTTAATCTGTATGCTGAGCACATCATGAGAAATGCCAGCCGGGACGATTTACAAGCTGGAATCAAGACAGGCAGGAGAAACCTCAACAACCTCAGATATGCGGATGACACCACTCTAATGGCAGAAAGGGAAGAGGAACTAAAGAGCCTCTTGATGAGGGTGAAGGAGGAGAGTGAAAAAAAGTTGGCTTAAAACTAAATATTGAAGAACAAAAAAAAGCAGATCACAGCATCCCACCCCATTCAGATCAGTTCAGTTCAGTTCAGTCACTCAGTCATGTCCAAGTCTTGGCGACCCCATGAATCACAACACGCCAGGCCTCCCTATCCATCACCAACTCCTGGAGTTCACTCAAACACACCTCCATCAAGTAGGTGATGCCCTTCAGCCATCTCATTCTCTGTCGTCCCCTTCTACTCCAGCCCCCAATCCCTCCCAGCATCAGAGTCTTTCCCAGGGAGTCAACTCGTCCCATGAGGTGGCCAAAGTATTGGAGTTTCAGCTTTAGCATCAGTCCTTCCAATGAACACCCAGGATTGATCTCCTTTAGGATGGACTGGTTGGATCTCCTTGCAGTCTAAGGGACTCTGAAGAGTCTTCTCCAACACCACAGTTCACAAGCATCAATTCTTTGGCGATCTGCTTTCTTCACAGTCCAACTCTCACATCCATACATGACCACTGGAAAATGGAGAAGCTGTATACAGTTAGCCAAAACAAGACCAGGAGCTGACTGTGGCTCAGATCATGAACTCATTATTGCCAAATTCAGACATGGAAGATTCTGAAAGAGACAGGAATACCAGACCACCTGACCTGCCTCTTGAGAAACCTGGATGCAGGTCAGGAAGCAACAGTCAGAACTGTACATGGAACAACAGACTGGTTCCAAATAGGAAAAGGAGTGCGTCAAGGCTGTATATTGTCACCTTGCTTATTTAACTTATATGCAGAGTACATGATGAGGAACACTGGGCTGGAAGAAGCACAAGCTGGAATCAAGATTGCTGGGAGAAATATCAATAATCTCAGATATGCTGATGACACTACCCTTATGGCAGAAAGTGAAGAGGAACTCAAAAGCCTCTTGATGAAAGTAAAAGAGGAGAGTGAAAAGGTTGGCTTGAAGCTCAACATTCAGAAAACAAAGATCATGGCATCTGGTCCCATCACTTCATGGGAAATAGATGGAAAAACAGTGGAAACAGTGTCAGACTTTATTTTTTGGGGCTCCAAAATCACTGCAGATGCTGATTGCAGCCATGAAATTAAAAGACGCTTACTCCTTGGAAGGAAAGTTATGACCAACCTTGATAATATATTAAAAAGCAGAGACATTACTTTGCCAACCAAGGTCCGTCTAGTCAAGGCTATAGTTTTTCCTGTGGTCATGTATGGATGTGAGAGTTGGACTGTGAAGAAAGCTGATCGCCGAAGAATCGATGCTTTTGAACTGTGGTGTTGGAGAAGACTCTTGCGAGTCCCTTGTACCGCAAGGAGATCCAACCAGTCCATTCTAGAGGAGATCGATCCTGGATGTTCATTGGAAGGACTGATGCTAAAGCTGAAACTGCAATAATTTGGCCACCTCATGCAACGAGTTGACTCACTGGAAAAGACTCTGATGCTGGGAAAGGTTGGGGGCGGAAGAAGAAGGGGATGACCGAGAATGAGATGGCTGGATGGCATCACCAACTCTGTGGACATGAGTTTGAGTGAACTCTGGGAGTTGGTGATGGACAGGGAGACCTGGCGTGCTGTGATTCATGGGGTCGCGGAGAGTCGGACACTACTGAGTGACTGAACTGAACTGAACTGACCAGATGGAACTTGGGTGGCAAAGTAATGTCTCTGCTTTTTAATATGCTATCTAGGTTGGTCATAACTTTCCTTCCAAGGAGTAAGAGTCTTTTAATTTCATGGCTGCAATCAGCATCTGCAGTGATTTTGGAGCCCAAAAAAATAAAGTCTGACATGGTTTCCACTGTTTCCCCATCTATTTCCCATGAGGTGATGGGACCAGATGCCATGATCTTAGTTTTCTGAATGTTGAGCTTTAAGCCAACTTTTTCACTCTCCTCTTTCACTTTCATCAAGAGGCTTTTTAGTTCCTTTTCACTTTCTGCCATAAGGGTGGTGTCATCTGCATATGTGAGTTTATTGATATTTCTCCCGGCAATCATGATTCCAGCTTGTGCTTCGTCCAGCCCAGCTTTTCTCATGATGTACTCTGCATACAAATTAAATAAGCAGGGTGACAATATACAGCCTTGATGTACTCCTTTTCCTATTTGGAACCAGTTTGTCATTCCATGTCCAGTTCTGTTGCTTCCTGACCTGCACACAGATTTCTCAAGAGGCAAGTCAGGTCGTCTGGTATTCCCATTTCTTTCAGAATTTTCCACAGTTTATTGCCATCCAAGCAGTCAAAGGCTTTGGCATAGTCAATAAAGCAGAAATAGATGTTCTTCTGGAACTCTCTTGCTTTTTCCACGATCCAGCGGATGTTGGCAATTTGATCTCTGGTTCCTCTGCCTTTTCTAAAACAAGTTGAAACATCCGGAAGTTCATGGTTCACGTATTGCTGAAGCCTGGCTTGGAGAATTTTGAGCATGACTTTACTAGAGTGTGAGATGAGTGCAACTGTGTGGTAGTTTAAGCATTCTTTGGCACTGCCTTTCTTTGGGATTGGAATGAAAACTGACTTTTTCCAGTCCTGTGTCTACTGCTGAGTTTTCCAATTTGCTGGTGTATTGAGTGCAGCACTTTCACAGCATCAGGATTTGAAATAGCTCAACTGGAATTCCATCACCTCCACTAGCTTTATTCGTAGTGATGCTTTCTAAGGCCCACTTCACTTCACATTCCAAGATGTCTGGCTCTAGGTGAGTGATCACACCATCATGATTATCTTGGTCGTGAATGGCAAATAGAGGGGGAGAAGGTGGAAATGGTGACAGATTTCCTCTTCGTGCACTCTAAACTCACTGCGGATGGTGACTGCAGCCATGAAATCAGAAGACGTTTGCTTCTTGGCAGAAAAGCTGTGACAAACCTAGACAGTGTGTTGAAAATCAGACATTACTCTGCTGACATAGATCCATATAGTCAAGGTTATGGTCTTCCAAGTGGGCACATATGGCTGTGAGAGCTGGAGCATAAAGAAGGCAGAGCACCAAGGAATTGATGCCTTCGAACTGTGGTGCCGGAGAAGACTCCTGAGAGTCCCTTGGACAGCAAGGAAATCAAACCAGTCAATCTTAAGGGGAATCAACCATGAATCCTCATTGGGAAGGACTGATGGCTATGGTTTTTCCAGTGGTCATTATGAATGTGAGAGTTGGACTGTGAAGAAAGCTGATTGCCGAAGAATTGATGCTTTTGAACTGTGGTGCTGGAGAAGACTCTTGAGAGTCCCTTGGACTGCAAGGAGATCCAACCAGTCCATTCTAAAGGAGATCAATCCTGGGTGTTCATTGGAAGGACTGATGCTGAAGCTGAAACTCCAATACTTTGGCCACCTCATGCGATGAGTTGACTCACTGGAAAAGACTCTGATGCTGGGAAGGATTGGGGGCGGGAGGAGAAGGGGACGACAGAGGATGAGATGGGTAGATGGCATCACCGACTCTATGGACATGAAATTGAGTGAACTCCGGGAGTTGGTGATGGACAGGGAGGCCTGGCGTGCTGTGGTTCATGGGGTCGCAAAGAGTCAGACACGACTGAGCAACTGAACTGAACCGAACTGAACTGATGCTGAGTTGAAACTCCAGTATATTGGTCATCTGATGCAAACAGCTGACTCACTGGAAAAGTTGCTGATGGTGGGAAGGACTGAGGGCAGAAGGAGAAGAGGGTGTCAGAGGATGGGATGGCTGGATAGCATCACCGATGCAATGGACATCAACTTAGGCAAACTTCGGGAGATGGTGAGGGACACAGAGGCCTGGCACACTGCAGCCCACGGGGTCGCCAAGAGTCAGACACGACTGGGCGACTGAACAACCACCACAAACCCATATTATTAAACAATGATAAAAAGTAGAAAACAACTGCAGCAAAAAACAAAACAAAACTGTAGGGAAAAAAACAACATGTGGAGGCTAAGTCACTGAAGAAATCAAAGAGTAAATCGTAATATACCTATAGGGAAATGAAAGGGAAAACACAAATCCTATGGGATGCGGCAAAAGCAGATCTAAGAGAATTTTACAGCAATACAATCTTACCTGAGGAAACAAACAAAAAAAAATCTCAAATAACCAACCTACTCTTACACCTAAAGCAATGAGGGAAAAAAGAACAAATTAAATGGAAAGTTAGCAGAAGGGAAGAAATCAAAGATCAGAGCAGAGGTGTATGTAATAGAGATTAAGAAAGCAATAGATGAGATCAATGAAACTACTTTGGCCACATGATGTGAAGAATTGACTCATTGGAAAAGACCATGATGCTGGGAAAGATTGAAGGTGAGAGGAGAAGGGGACGACAGAGGATGAGATGATTGGAGAACATCACTGATGCAATGGACATGAGTTTGAGTAAGCTCCAGGGGTTGGTGATGGACAGGGAAGCCTGGTGTGCTGCAGTCCATGGGGTTGCAAATAGTCGGACACAACTGACTGACTGACTGAACTGAATTGAATAAAACTAAAAGCTGGTTCTTTGAGAGGATAAGCAAAAGTGATAGACCTTTCGCCAGGCCCATCAAGAGTAAGAGGGAGAGGGTTAAATTCAATAAAATTAGACATGGAGAAGTAAGTTGCAACTGACATTACAGAAATACGCAGGATTGTAAGAAGAGAATACAGGAAGCAAGTATATGCCAATGAAACGGACAACTGAGAAGAAACGGACCAATTATTAGAGTGGTACAATTTTCCAAGTATGAACCATGAAGAAATAGAAAATACAAAGAAACACATCATATGTACTGAAATTGAAACTGTGACTTTTAAAATTTTCCAGAAAACAGAAGGCCAGGACCAGATGATTTCAGAGGCAAATTCCGTCAGGCATTTACTGAAGAGTCAATACCTATCCTTCTGAAACTATTCCAAAAACGTGCAGAGGAAAGAACACTCCCCAAACTCATCCTATGAGGCCACTGTCACCCTGATACCAAAAGCAGACAAATATACCACCAAAAAAGAAAGTTGCAGGGCAATATCAATGATGAACATAGGCACAAAATTCTCAACAAAACAGTAGCAAACCGAATCCAGCAATACATTAAAAGGACCACACGACATGATCAAGTGGGATTCATCCAAGTGATGCAAGAATTTTTCAATACCTGCAAATCCATAGATCTCAACAGATGCAGAGAAAGCTTTAGAAAAAAGTCCAACATCCATTTGTGATAATAACTCTCCAGAAGGTGGGCGTAGAAGGACCCTATCTGAACATAAAAAAGGCCACATTTCACAAACCTACCAATAACATCATACTCAATGGTAAAAAGAAGAAAGCAAAAAAAAAAAAAAGAAGAAAGCATTTCTTCTAAGATCAGGAAGAAGAGAAGGATGGCCGCTCTCACCACTTTTCTTCAATATAGTTACGGAAGTTCTAACCACAGCAATCAGAAAAGAAAAAGAAATAAAAGAATCCAAGTTGGAAAAGACATAAAGCTGTCACTGCTTGCAGTTTGCATGATACTATGCCTAGAAAATCCTAAAGATGCTGCCAGAAAACTATTAGGAGCTCATCAGTGAATTCAGTAAAACTGCAGGATACAAAATGAATGCACAGTAATCTCTTGCATTTTTACATGCTAACAGTGAAATTTCAGGGAGAGAAATTAAATAAACAATCGCATTTACCATCACATCAAGAAGAATAAAATGCCAAGGAATAAACCTAAGGAGACAGAAGAGCTGTACTCACAAATCTATAAGATGCATGCACCCCAATGTTGACTGCAGCACCATTACAACTGCCAAGACATGGTAGTTTCCGAAATATTCATCAACAGAGGAATGGATAAAGAATATGTGATACATATATACAGCAGAATATTACTTAACCGTAAAGAGAATGAAATAATGCCACTTGCAGCAACATGGATGGACGTAGTGATTGCCATACTGAGTGAAGAAAGTCAGAAAGAGAAAGGCAAATGTCCCTTACATGTGGAACCTAAAAAATTGTACAAATGAACTGATTAACAAAATGGAAACAGGCTTTGAAAACTTATGATTACCAAAAGGGAAAGGCAGAGGTAGGGAAGGGATAAAGATCCTAATCTATACCATCTTAATGAGACATGTTGAAGATGATATAAACAGATGGAAAGAAATATCATATTCTTGTGAGGCCAAGCATTTACAACTACCCTCTGCTTTACATTTCCTAAGGAAGGAGGCAAGTGGGCTTGAGTCCAGGTATTTACAATCAGCCTCTGGCTTGCACTTTGAAATAGAAAGAATAAGAGTAACAGGGTAAACAGTCAGGCTTTGTCTCCTGAGGACACTTTAAGATAACAGCTCTGGCAGAAACAGAGGGGCTACACTCTGTTTGAGTAAAAGATCAAGAGGTCACATGTGTCCCATTCTCAGGGCAGGAGAGACACTGCACATGGGCAGAAAGGCTCCTTCGGGGTCAAAAACAAAGGGGCCCTACCCCGTAATATGTCATGCAACGTCTCCCCCATAGGTCTCTGGGCTGGCGTGCCTCTTGGAATAGAGTTGCTCATGCATGTTGGGGAGGGTCCAAGGGCAGGTCAGGTGTGAGAAAAGAAACAAGGTAACTGGCCAAACGTAAACAACGCCCCAAAAGGACTGTCTTCCTGACTTAACTGCCTCTTACTGCACTCCTCCTCATTAGGACAGATGCCCACACCTTTTCTCTCCAAGTGTGTATCACTGCCTTCTCTGTCTGAACTAAACAAACTCTTTCTCTGTGTGCTCTCCTACTTGTTGTGCTGTGTCTCTAACAATAAACTCTGTACCTCTTTTGACAGCTTTTACCTCCTTGAGAAATGCATTTTTCAAAGGGGCAAACGTAAAGCCACAGCTCACTGTTGCCTCTCTGAGATCACTTGGATTGGAAGAATCAATATTGGCAGAATGACTATACAACCCAATGCAACCGACTGATGCAATTGAATCCCTAACAAATTACCAATGGTATTTTTCACAGAATTAGAACAAAAATTCCCAAAGATTGTATGGAGACACAAAAGACCGTGAAGAGCCAGAGCAATCCTGAGAGAGAAAAATGGAGCTGGAGGAATCAGGCTCCTGGACTTCAGACTATACTACAAAGGAACAGTCATCAAAACAGTATGGTACTGGCACAAAAACAGAAATATTGATCAAAGGAACAGGATAGAAAGCCCAGAAATAAACCCATGTGCCTATGGTCAATTAATCTCTGACAAAGGAGGCAAGAATATACAAATGAGAAAAGACAGTCTCTGCAATAAGTGGTGCTTGGAAAACAGCTGCACAGAAAAGAATGAAATTAGAACATTCTCTAACATCATACACAAAAAAATTCAAAATGGATTAGAACCTATATGTAACACAAGACACTATGAAACTCTTGGAGGAAAACACATGCAGAACACTCTTTGACATAAATCACAGCAATATGATTTCGCATCTACCTCCTAGAGTAATGAAAATAAAAACGAAAGTGAACAAGTGGGACCTAATTAAACTTAAAAGCTTTTGTACAGCAAAGGTGGCGTGGGGCGGGTGGGGACTATAAACAAGATGAAAAGACAACCTTCAGAACGGGAGAATATATTTGAAAACGACGTGACAGACAAGGGATTACTTTCCAAGATACAAGCACTTCATGATGCCCAATATATTTTATAAAAAGGGACAGAAGTTCTGTTTCTCCAAGAAGACATACAGATGGCCAAAAACCACGTGAAAAGATGCTCAACATCATTAATTATTAGAGAAATGCAAATCAAAGCTACACACCTATCAGAATGGCCATCATCATAAATCTACAAACGGCAAATGCTGGAGAAAGTGTGGAGAAAAGAGAATCCTCCTTCACTGTTGGTGGGAATGCAAATTGGTACAACTGCTATGGAGAAGAGTATGAAGTTTCCTTAAAAACTGAAAATAGAACTGCCTAAGATCCAGCAATCCCACTCCCAGGCATATATCTGCAGAAAACCATAATTCGAAAAGATACATTCACCCCAATGTTGATTGCAGCACTCTTTACAACAGCCAAGACACAAGAGCTACCTAAATATCCATCGACAGGCGAATGGATAAGGAATATGTGGTATATATATATATATATATACAATGGAATATTACTTAACCATAAAAAGAATGAAATAATGCCACTTGCCGCCAACTTGGATGGACGTAGTGACTGCCATACTGAGTGAAGAAAGTCAGAAAGAGAAAGACAAATGTCCCTTATGTGTGGAACTTAAGAAACTGTACAAATGAACTTATTTACAAAACAGAGACAGACTTTGAAAACTTATGATTACCAAAAGGGAAAGGCAGAGGTAGGGGAGAGATAAAATAGAAGTTCAGGATTAACAGATCAGATCAGATCAGTCGCTCAGTCGTGTCCGACTCTCCGCGACCCCATGAATCACAGCACGCCAGGCCTCCCTGTCCATCACCAACTCCCGGAGTACACTCAAACCCATGTCCACAGAGTCGGTGATGCCATCCAGCCATCTCATTCTCCGTCGTCCCCTTCTCCTCCCGCCCCCAACCTTTCCCAGCATCAGAGTCTTTTCCAGTGAGTCAACTCGTCGCATGAGGTGGCCAAAGTATTGCAGTTTCAGCTTTAGCATCAGTCCCTCCAATGAACATCCAGGATTGATCTCCTTTAGAATGGACTGGTTGGATCTCCTTGCAGTATAAGGGACTCTCAAGAGTCTTCTCCAACACCACAGTTCAAAAGCATCGATTCTTCGGCGATCAGCCTTCTTCACAGTCCAACTCTCACATCCATACATGACCACGGGAAAGACCATAGCCTTGACTAGACGGACCTTGGTTGGCAAAGTAATGTCTCTGCTTTTTAATGTACTATCAAGGTTGGTCATAACTTTCCTTCCAAGGAGCAAGCGTCTTTTAATTTCATGGCTGCAATCAGCATCTACAGTGATTTTGGAGCCCAAAAAAATAAAGTCTGACACTGTTTCCACTGTTTTTCCATCTATTTCCCATGAAGTGATGGGACCAGATGCCATGATCTTTGTTTTCTGAATGTTGAGCTTCAAGCCAACCTTTTCACTCTCCTCTTTCACTTTCATCAAGAGGCTTTTGAGTTCCTCTTCTCTTTCTGCCATAAGGGTAGTGTCATCTACATATCTGAGGTTATTGATGTTTCTCCCAGCAATCTTGATTGCAGCTTGTGCTTCTTCCAGCCCAGCGTTCCTCATGATGTACTCTGCATATAAGTTAAATAAGCAAGGTGACATACACCCTACTATATGTGAAATGATAATCAACAAGGGCCTTCTGTATAGCACAGGGAACTCTACTCAACATTCTGTAATACCCTTTATGGATCAAGAATCTGAAAGGAAATGGATATATGTAGATGTATAACTGAATCACTCTGCTGTACACCTGAACCTAACACAACATTGTAAATCAACTATACTCCAATTAAAAATAAGAATTAAATTAAAAGAAATATTTTTAAAAGTACATTAGGAATAGATATTGACACTACTTACTTTTTCTGAACATGATTTTCTCCCAAGGTCTGATAAGGTGGAATGTTATATCACCTTAAATTAAATCAAGTTTGTATTCCTGGGGTGAATCTGTGTGGTGTGCTGTGCTTAGTCGCTCAGTCATGTCTAGATCTTTGCAACCCCACGGATTGTAGCCCAGCGGCTTTCTGTCCATGGGGATTCCCCAGGCAAGAATGCTAGAGCGGGTTGCCATGCCCTTGTCCCGGGGATCTTCCCAACCCAGGGATCGAACCCAGGTCTCCCGCATTGCAGGTGGATTCTTTACCGTCTGAGCCACCAGGGAAGCCCTGGGATGAAGTTAACCATGGCATATTATGTATTTCCATTTTTCATATCCTGTAGGATTCAGTTTGCTAATATTCTGTTTCTTGTTCTTGCTTCTATGCCCTGAGCGTGTGACTGACCTGTGAGTTTCCTTTCTCAAACTGTCCTTGACAGGATTGAATATCAAGGTTATTTCATCCTCAGGAAAATGAGTTTGGGAGTATCCCACCGTTTCTCTTTTTCCTAATATTTTGTGTGAAATTGAAAGTATTTATGCCTAGGATGTCTGTCAGAATTCAGTGGGGGAAGCCTGGAGGATTTTTGTGAAAGTTGCTTTGACGACTCGTACATTTCTTTATGGTTACCTGGAGCAGTTCAGGTTGGCTATTCTTTCTGGAGTCAGTGTTGGCAAGTTTGTTTGTTTGTTTGTTTGTTTTCCTACAAATTGGTCATGTTTCCCTAAGTTTTCAAACGGGTTGGAATAAAGTGGCCCATGGTGTCCTCTTTGCCCCCAAATTCTATTTTTGGAAATATCTCTCTTACGGGTAGTTGTTGTTGTTGTTCAGTCACTAAGTCGTGTCCAGCTCTTTGCGACCCCACGGACTGCGACACACCAGGCTGCCCTGTCCTCCACTGTCTCCTGGAGTTTGCTCAAACTCATGTCCACTGAGTCGGTGATGTCATCCAACCATCTCCTCTTCTGCCCCCCCCCCACCTTCTCCTCCTGCTCTCACTCTCTCCCAGCATCAGGGTCTTTTCCAATGAGTCCTAACCACTGGACCCCCAGGGTATTCCTCCTACAGATGGCAGTTGCAAGAAAATAGCACGGAACACCCAAAGATCCCTCACCTGGACTGACCCACTACTAACATTTTGCCACATCTGCCATATTCTCTGTCTCTGTCTCTCTCTGTTTTGTTGAATCATTGGCGTTTCTTTAAGATGTTGCGGTGTATCTTCTCTCAGTATTCCAGTATGTATCTCTAAAGAAAAAGATTCAGTTCAGTTCAGTCGCTCAGTCGTGCCCGACTCTTTGCGACCCCATGAATCACAGCACGCCAAGCCTCCCTGTCCATCACCAACTCCCGGAGTTCACTCAAACTCATGTCCATCGAGTCGGTGATGCCATCCAGCCATCTCATCCTCTGTCGTCCCCGTTTCCTCCCACCCCCAATCCCTCCCAGCATCAGACTCTTTTCCAGTGAGTCAACTCGTCGCATGAGGTGGCCAAAGTATTGGAGCTTCAGCCTCAGCATCAGTCCTTCCAACAAACACCCAGGATTGATCTCCTTTAGAATGGACTGGTTGGACCTCCTTGCAGTCCAACGGACTCTCAAGAGTCTTCTCCAACACCACAGTTCAAAAGCATCAATTCTTCGGCAATCAGCTTTCTTCACAGTCCAACTCTCACATCCATACATGACCACGGGAAAAACCATAGCCTTGACTAGACGGACCTTGGTTGGCAAAGTAATGTCCCTGCCTTTTAATATGCTATCTAGGTTGGTAGTCTGCCTCAAAATCTTAATGCAATTATCATACTCAGGACATTTAATTTTCAGACAATACAATTAACCTACTATATGATCCTCACTCAAAATGTCTAACTGTCCCAATATTGTTTTTCTACCTGACTTCTAAAACAAGCTTTGCTTCCAAATGAAGGCCATGTGATGCATTTGGTTGTCAAGTGTCCTTAGAGTCCTGTAAACTGTAACATTTCCCTAGATTTTTGGGGTCTTGATGATATTGACATTTTTAAAGATCCAATCCAGGTGGTTTTTAGAAAGCTTCTCCAGTTGATTTTGTCTGATTGCTGCTTCCTGATTCGATTCAGGTTAAACGTTTTGGCAGGAATACTGCAAGGTTGATGTCCTGTCCGTCTCCGTGCATGGCATCAGGATATTCTTCAGATTCTTCCCATTCTATTCAGATATATTTGACATACAGCACTGCATAAATTTAAAGTGTACAGCATAATGATTTGCCTTATAGTGAACACTCATCTTCTCATACAGATACAAAATTAAAGAAAAAGAATATGATTTTCTTGTGATAAGAGCTCTTAGGACTTGCTCTCTTAACAGCTTTCATGAATAACATGAAGAGCAGTGTCGATTGTATGTATCGTGTGGTATGTTACATCTCTCGTACTTCTTTATCTAATAACTGGAAGTGTGCCCGCTTTGCCCACCTTTGTCCAGTCCCCCTCCCCCACACCTACCCTTTGGTAAGTGCAAATCTGATCTCTTTGCCTCCGCATCTTTGTTTCTTTGCTTGTCTGTTTGGAAGAGTAACTGACCTACAACACTACGTTAGTTCCTGGTATACAACATTGTGATTTACTATTTGTATACATTTCAAAATGGTCAGCACTGTAATTCTAGTTATGATATGCCACCGCACAAGGGTAGGGCATAGTTATTGACTGTATTCCCTACACTGTGCGTGTCTGTTTTTCTATCTGATTATTTTAAGTTGCTGACCTCTTCAGTTTAAACGCATATTAACCACCCCCCTTTTTTACTCCTTTCCTCACGTTTACTGTTTCTGACATCATATTGTCCATCTTTTTCTTCTGTGTATCCCTTAACTAAGGGGCTTCCCTGGTGGCTCAGTGGCAAAGAATTTGCCTGCCAATGCAGGCGATGTGGGTTCAGCCCTTGGGTCGGGAGGGTCCCCTGGAGAAAGAAATGGCAACCAAATCCAATATACTTGCCTGGAGAATCCCATGGACAGAGGAGCCTGGCGTGCTAGGTCCATGGGGCTTCCAAGACTCGGACGTGACTTGGCAACTAAACAAGAGCAACACTCCCTTAACTACTCATTGTGGACATAGATGATGTTACTACTTTTGTCTTTTAAACTTCCCACTAGCTTTGTAAGTGATTGATGTACTACCTTAACTGTATATTTGCCTTTATCAGTGAGCTTTCGCCTTTCATCATTTTCACGTTTCCAGTTGGGTCTTTTCTTTTCTGCTTGGAGAAGTCCCTTTGACATTTCCTGTAAAGCTGGTTTGGTGATGCTGGACTCTTTTAGCTTTTGCCTGCCTGTAAAACTTTTGACCTCTCCTTCAAATCTGAGTGACAGTCTTTCCAGCAGTGTCTTCTTGGTTGTAGGTTTTCCTCTTTATCGTTTTAAATATATCCTGCCACTCCCTTCTGGCCTGCAGCGTTTCTGCCGAAAAGTCCCTTGTTTGTAACTTGTTGCTTTTCCCTTGCTGCTTTGAATATCCCCGCTTTAGCTTTGTTTTTGGCCATTCTAATTACAATGTGCCTTGGCGTGGTTTTCTTTCTGTTTAGGGCTCTCTGTGTTCCAGTACCTGGATGCCCATTTCTTTTGCCAGGTTAGCGAAGTGTTCAGCTAATTTGTCTTCACACATGCTCTCTGCCCCTTTCTCTCTTTCTTCTCCTGCTTGGGACCCCTAGAATTCAAATGCTTCTATGCTTGACCTGGTCCCAGAGGTCTCTGAAACTGTCCTCATCTCTGTTTATTCTTTCTTTTTTTCTGTTCGGATTCAGTGATTTCCACTATTCTGTCTTCCAGCTTCTTGATCCGTTCCTCTGTATCATCTCATCTACCATTGAAGAATATTTTTTATTTCACTTATTGTGCTCTTCATCTCTGTCTGGTTCTCCTTTAGTTTTTTATTCTTGGTTCTTTTTTAAACTTTTTTAAAAATGGGTTTATTTTTAATTGGAGGATAATTGCTTTAAAATATTATGTTGGCTTCTGACATACATCAACATGGATCATCCATCGCCTCCCTCTTGAACCTCCTTCCCAGCTCCCACCCCACCCCACCCATCTAGGTTGTCACAGAGCACCAGGATTGAGTTTCCTGCATCACACAGCAAATTCCCAATGGCTATTGGTTTTACATATGGTAATGTATGTGTTTCGATGCTACTCTCTCCATTAGTCCCACCCACTCCTCCCTCCACTGTGTTCACAAGTCTACTCTCTGTGTCTGCGTCTCCACTGCAGTCCTGCCAATAGGTTCATCAGCACCATCCTTCAGGATTCCATACATATGCGTGCAGTTCAGTTCAGTTCAGTCGCTCAGTCGTGTCCGACTCTGTTGTTTCTCTTTCTGACTTACCTCACTCTGCATAATAGGCTCTAGGTTCGTCCACCTCAAGAGAACTGACTCAAATGTGTTCCTTTTTATGGCTGAGTAATGTTCCACTGTATATATGTACCACAACGTCTTTATCTGTCAATGGACATCTAAGTTGCTTCCACCTCCTAGTTGTTACAGATAGTGCTGCAGTGAACACTGGCATACATGTGTCTTTTTCCATTAGGGCATCGTCAGGGTACATGCCCAGTAGTGGGACTGTCGGGTCTTCAGTTCAGTTCAGTTCAGTTCAGTCGCTCAGTCGTGTCCGACTCTCCGCGACCCCATGAATCACAGCACGCCAGGCCTCCCTGTCCATCACCAACTCCCGGAGTTCACTCAAACTCATGTCCACAGAGTCGGTGATGCCATCCAGCCATCTCATTCTCCGTCGTCCCCTTCTCCTCCCACCCCCAACCTTGTCTTACAGTCGTTTTATTCCTAGTTTTTTCCAAGGACTCTCCATACTGTTCTCCAGAGTGGCTGTGTCATTTACATTCCCACCAACAGTGCAAGAGGGTTCGCTTTTCTCCACATCATTTCTAGCGTGTATTGTTTGTAGATATTCTGATGATGGCCATTCTGACTGGTGTGAGGTGACACCTAGGTACAGTTTTGATTTACGTTTTCTAATAATGAGTGCGGGGAGCAACGGCAATAACCTCACATATGCAGACGACACCACCCGTATGGCAGAGAGTGAAGAGGAACTAAAGAGCCTCTTGATGAAGGTGAAAGAGAAGAGTGGAAAAACTGGCTTAAAACTCAACATTCAAGAAACGAAGATCATGGCATCCGGTCCCATCACTTCATGGCAAATACATGAAGAAACAATGGAAACTGTGACAGACTTTATTTTCTTGGGCTCCAAAATCACTGTGAACGGTGACTGCAGCCACGAAATTAAAAGACGCTTGCTCCTTGGAAGAAAAGCACTGACAGACCTAGACAGCGTATTAAAAAGCAGAGACATTACTTTGCCTACAAAAGTCCTTGGAGTCAAAGCTGTGGTTTTTCCAGCACTCATGTAGGGATGTGAGAGCTGGACAAGAAAAAAGGCTGAGCACAGAAGAATTGATGCTTTTGAAGTGTGGTGCTGGAGAAGACTCTTGAGAGTCCCTTGGACAGCAAGGAGATCAAACCAGTCAACCCAAAAGGACATGAACGCTGCACATCCATTGGAAGGACTGATGCTGAAGCTGAAGCTCCAATACTTTGGCCACCTGATGCGAAGAGCCGACTCACTGGAAAAGACCCTCATGCTGGGAAAGGTTGAAGGCAGGAGGAGAAGGGGAGGACCGAGGGTCAGATGTTTGGATGGCATCACTGACTCAATGGACATGAGTTTGAGCAAGGTCTGGGAGATGGTGAAGGACAGGGAAGCCTGGCGTGCTGCAGTCCATGGGTGGCAAAGAGTGGGACACGACTGAGCTATTAAACAACACTAAATTCTATTCTATATGATCCTGCAAGCCTAAAACATACTTCTCTCCCCACTATGAATCAATATCAAATGAATAAGCACAGCCTTCTGCTGACGTAGGTAGGGCTAGCTCTTACATTGCTGGCTATGGGGTCCTAGGTGTCCCAAAGTCCATCTTGTCCTGCTGGTGAGTGTGGCTGTTTCTGGGGGCAGCTGACCAACATGCCAATGTATCTTGAGGCTGGTTTGTCCTGCCGTTGACTGAGTTTGGGGTCCAGGGTGTCCTGGCGCCAGTGTCAGCTCACTGGTGGGTGGAGCTCTGTTTCTGTTCCTGGGTCTCTAGCTGCAGGGCCCTGGCGGTCCCAGAGCTGGTCTCAGTTCACTGTTGAGTGGGGCAGTTCCTGACAGAGCTGGCTGTGGGGTCCTAGATGTCCCAAAGGGGGCTTCCACACACTGTAGTGTGGGGACAGATTCCAGAGCTGCTGGCTGAGAGTGCCAAAGGGTCCCAGACCTGGTGTCCACTTGCTGGTACACTGTGCTGGGACTCAGTGGCTCCTGGGGCTGGTGTGGGCCTGCTGGTGGGTGACCTATTTCTTGGTATGGCAGGCTGCAGGGCTGGAGTTACTCAGGTTGCTGTTGTCTGCCTGCTGGTGGCTGGAGCTGGTTCTTGGGTTCTCTGGCTTCAGGGCTCTGGAGGAGTCCAGGAGTTGGTGTTTGGGGCCATTCGTGGCTGGGGCTGGGTCCAGGGCATACTAGGGCTGGTGCCTACCCACTGGTGGGTAAAACTGGTCCTGGGGCTAGTGGTGGATGACCTGCTGTGGGCAGGAACTAGGTCCCAGGGTCTCTGACTGCAGGATCCTGGAGTCCTGGGCTTAGCGCCTTCTCACTGGTTTATAGGGCCAGTGTGGTGTGTCAGGGCCTCTGATTGACAGGTCCAGCTCCAGGGAGTCTGAAGGCAGCAGGCTTGCCTGTGGGTGGGGCTGCGTCTCTGCCTGGCTAGTAGCTTGGCCTGTCCTAGTATTATTCCTACAGGCCGATGGGTAGGTCTGGGCCCTGGTGCTAGTAAGCTAGAGGGAGGATTCCCAAATGGCACTTGCTAGCACCAGTGTCCACGTGGTAGAAGGAGCTCGGCAAAATGGCTGCCTCCAGTGTCTATGTCCCAGGGTGAGTCCAGCTGCCTCTTGCCTCTCTGGGAGGCTCTCCAAGATGAGCAGCTGCCTTTGACTGCGGCTCCTTTCAAATTATCGCTTCAGCCCTGGGTCCTGGAGCATGTGAGATTTTGTATGCCCCCTTTAAGAGTGCAGTCTATATCCCACGGCCCTCTGGCTCTCCCAAAATTAAGCCCTGACAGCTTCAAATCCAAACGTTCTGGGAGATCCTCTTCATGTGAATAAATACAATTTCATCAGCAAAATTATACAAATTACCAGTACACAGAATAGGCGTGAATCTTACAAATTTAACATTGATTGAAAAACCAAGAAGCAACACAGATATGTTTAACAATTCCATTCATATAAATGGAAGTAGCTGTCAACACGAACTCATAACGTTATACATAAATATGTATATATACATATATATATATATGTACATATACAGTATAAAATTTTTGAGGAAATGGAAGAAAGGATGGCACATAAGTAAGAGTGTGCCTATTCTCCTTGAAGAAGGAACAGGGCTAAGATAAGACAGGGAAACTTCAGGAGCGTCAGGGGAAGCCAATACTATCTCCTTCTGTGACTTGGGGGTATACACTTGATAATCAATTATTAAACTCCACGTATATATTGTGACTTTTGCTCTATCTGTGTTACGTTTCAGTATAATTGGAGAAAAATATAATGCTTAGGGAAATAACATCCCAGTATAAGCCTATGGTAATTATGTTCTAACGAGATGTAGAACCAAAGTTACTTTCTTTGCTTATAACATATCTAATGGAGCTTAGTAATCTTATTTCATCTACATTAGTAGCTATATTTTTGAGAACTCATACCTTATTTAATGAAAAATAATAGTGTGATGCTTACATAATTATAATATCAATCTCAATTTTTAAGAAATATTCCATATTTGGGTAGTACATTACCATTCAGAATTTAATTGTGAATTGTGCTGAAACTCACAGACGTGATGCATTTGGATACAGTTTCTCAGAGACTTCTCCTCTCCCCATCCACTTCCTCTCAGAGGTGGAGCACCAAGAACCTGAGAAAAAGAAATAAAGGCAAAAAATTCAGAGCGATGTGCCTGCATTGTAATACACCGACTTGACCAGCAGAGGGCGGTATGGTTTAAGGCTGTTTGTTGGGAAGGGCCAGATGACATGTATTAGGGCTTTCTCCTGTTCTCTGTGATTCGTCTATTAACCCCTGAGACTGAAGAGCTTATTTGTGCCAATATGGTGGTGGCGGCGATGGTGCTGGTGGTTGGATGGGCTGCATCTCCCTTGCCCGTTTGACACTTCCCTCTCAACACCAGCCTTCGCCCCTGCTCCCCGCAGCAGCAGCTCTTTTCTTCCTCTTTCTCCTCAGACAGAAACTGAGACCACTGATGTGCTAGACTGGGTGTGCTCCCACCTTCCACTGGCACAGAAGCGGTAGGTGGGTGTGCACAACCCTTCAAGCCCTTCCCTTGTTCTTTGTAGGGAGCAAAGCTGGAAGAATTTTCCTTAAATGTTAGCCTCCACCCCGCAGTGAGTGCCCCTGCTTTTGTTTCTAGTCTTGTGGCCCAAGTGAAGGCTCCACACTGGTTTGTGGCATTGATAGGGTCAAGAGGAAGAATGTCCTGCTTTTTAAATGCTCATTGATTGATGAAATGAAACGAGAGTCATTTTCTGGGGCCACCCCTCTGCCTAAAGATAACATAACTTTTCCCATTATAAATACTGTTCCATCTTCTAACCTGATTGTTCAGAATTCCAGCTATTATAATTCGCCTCCCTTTTTAAGGATGGACCTGAAACAGAAACTGAGGAAACATTTCTGTTGAGACTTTACCTTAAATGACTGAGTATGCAAATGGTCTTCTCGTGCTTATTATTAAACTACATGTGCTTTACTGCTAATTCTTTGACACCACCAGAAGACGTTTTGAAAAAAATTGTTTTGCCCATGATTCTAGGATGCAAATGCCTCAACTGATTTTTCCTGCGTGGTTCCTGCCCCAGAATCACAGATGTACAGAAAATTAGAGCTAGATAATCTCTTGTAGAAATCTAACAGGTCTACTCCTGAGGGGTGTACAAATGAGGAATCTGAGAGTAGAGGGACAGTGCCATGTCAAGGCCAGCAGACAGTCCTACTAACCTCTTCAGTCCCCACTTTGCTGTTTGTTAGGACAGAAGCACCTCCATCGCCTCACACGCAGACCTCTTGTGGGTGTATGTTGAAGCCGGTGCAGCTTCTTCCCAACCTCCCGACTAATTTGAAACGATGAAATCTGCCCATTTCCTGTCAGTTATAGCTAGAGCCTTGTTCACTCACTTGAGCATCCCAGGTGAAGCACTCCCCTTCACTGCATCCACAGAATCTCTAGTGTTTTGGGGTCACCGTGGATTGCTGACTTAACAGGCCTAACACAAGGCAGAGTAACGTAGGGCAAGCACTTGATGAGGAATCAGGAGACCTGTCTTTCTGCTAACCTGCTGGAAATCACTTCCCCTGTCTGAACCTCTTGTTTATCCATCGGGGAAAAGAGGAAGGTGACCTAGAACAGTGACTCTCAACCTGGCTTCCAAGAACTTCCTGAAATTGTGTGCAAAGTTGTGGGGGGCAATGTACAGTCTTCTT
Source organism: Moschus berezovskii (assembly GCF_049115385.1). NCBI lineage: Eukaryota > Metazoa > Chordata > Mammalia > Artiodactyla > Moschidae > Moschus > Moschus berezovskii. The sequence continues at coordinate 63,495,151 of NC_142488.1, read as the reverse complement.
GGGAGGGTGTAGAGAGCTTTCAATAGATTCTCAAAGGAGTCCTACGATGGGCTGAATTGTGTTGCCCCCAAATTCCTATCTTAAAGCCCTAACCCTCAATGTGACTGAATTTGGAGATGGAGCCTTTAGAGAGGTAATTAGGGTTCATTGAGGGAGCTGGTAAAGAATCTGCCTGCAATATAGGTTTTGATGCCTGTGTCGGGAAGTACACCTGGAGAAGGGATACACTACCCAATCTAGTATTCTTGGGCTTCCCTGGTTGCTAGACAGTAAAGAACCCCCCTGCAGTGTGGCACACCTGAGTTCCATCCCTGTGTTGGGAAGTTCCCCTGGAGGAGGGCATGGCAACCCACTCCAGTATTCTTGCCTGGAGAATTCCCATGGACAGAGGAGCTTGGTGTGCCACACATCATGGGGTCACCAAGAGTGGACACGACTGAGCAACCAAGCACAGTGCATGCAGAGGTTGTAAGAGTGGGGCCCTAATCCCAAAGGATCTGACATCCTTATAAGAGGAGGAGTTACCAGATCTCTCCCTCTCTCTGTCTCCACACACACACAGAGGAAATGTCATGTGAGGAAACAGAGAGAAGGTGGCCAACTGCAATACAAGATGAGTGCCTACACCAGGAATTGAACTTGCTGGCACCTTGATGTTGGACTTCTAATATCCCGAACTATGAGAAACTAAATGTCTTTTGTTTAAGCCATTCAGCCTGTGGTATTTGGTTTTGGCAACTCGAACAGAGTAACACAGGGCCCAGAACCAAAAAAAAAAAAAAAAAGGTTCAGAGCCTTTGGACCCACTGGTTGCCAGAAACGCATCCTGGACATTCATGTTTCCATACAACGTTTTTAGGTACTTGCAGATTTCTTGAGTTCTTGCTTAGAACAGTGCAGTATATCTTTTATTGCGGCATACTTCCTTTTCTAATAGTTGTATAACACAGATTTCTATCTATATAAACTCAAAGACCAGAGTTTAAATCCTGATTCCACCACCTACTAGATGTTTGACTTTGGACAAGTTATCACATATTTGTGCCTCGTAATTAAAATAAGGATCAGATTAGTGTCTACCTCACATGGCTGTTGTGAGAATTAAGTCACATAATGCATATAGAGGGCCTAGCACCTAGTAAAGTTCCAACAGATATTAGCAGTTTTTGTGATGAAAAAGTAAGTAGCAGTCAGGGTTTTTTGCCCTTATAAAAAACACTGTTGTGAGCAAATTTCTTCATACACAGAGAATTATTTTTAAAATACTTACCTAGATTAACTAAGAGAAAAAGATTAAAATAACTAAAATCATAAATAAAAGAGGGGATATTACAACCAATGCGACCAGAACAAACAGGAAAAACCAATACAGTATTGTAAAGTAATTAGCCACCAAGCAAAATAAATAAATTTTTTAAAAAGACAATATTATGAACAATAGTGGCAAGAAATTGGACAACCTAGGAGAAATGAATAAATTCCTAGAAACACACAATCTACCAGAGCTGAATCAAGGAGAAACAGAAAACCCAAGAGACCAACAATGAGATTGAATCGGTAATGACAAACCTCCCCGCAAAGAAAAAGAAAATCAAGAAGTGATAGCTTCACTGGAGAATTCCACCAAACATTTAAACAATTGATACCAATCTTTCTCAAATGCTTCCAAAAGATTGAAGAAGAGGGAACACATCCAAACTCATTTTATGAGGCCAGCATTATCCTGATATCAAGGGCACCAAAAGAAAAGAACACCACAGGCCACTTTCCCGGACGAATGCAGATGCAAAAATCCTCAACAAAATACTAGCAGAACAATTCAACAGCACATTAGAAGGACTATGTGCCACAGTCAAAAGGGATTTGTCCTTTGGTTGCAAGGATAGTTTAACATATAAAAATCAATCATCGTAATAAAACACATGAACAGAATGAAGGACAAAAGTCACATGATCATCTCTATAGATGCATAAAAAATTCAACACTCCTTCACAAGGAAAAGCAGTCAAAGGACTAAGAGTAGAAAGAAATTACCTCGACATCATAAAGGCCACAACTAACGTCATACTCAGTGGGGAAAAACGGAAATCTCTTCTTCTAAGGTAAGGAACAAGGCAAGGAAGCCCGCTCTCCCCGTCATGTTAGTATTCAACAACTGGAAGTCATAGCCAGAGCTGTTTGGAAAGCAAAAGAAAGAAAAGGCATCCAAATCAGAAAAAGGTAAAATTATCTCTGTTGAAGATAGCATGATTTTGTACATGTAAAACTCAAAAGATTACACGCACCCACACACACACATGCACACAACTGGTAGAACTCATATACAAATTCAACAAAGTTGTAGGACACAAAACCCAAAAGCAAAACTCAGTTGGATTACTATACACTAACAAAGAACAATTTGAAATGGAAATTAAGAAAACAATTCCATTGACATTAGCAGCAAAAAAGGATAAAATACTGAGGAAAAAACTCAAGCAAGGAGTCAAAAGACTTTACACCACAAGCTACAAAACATTGCTGAAAGAAACTAAAAAAGACACAGATAAGTGGAAAGGCATCTGTCTGCACAGACCGGAATACTAAATATTGTTAATTTTATGTGTCAGCTTGACTGGTCCACGGAGTGCCTAGATATTTAGTCAAACATTATTCTGGGTCTTTCCATATGGTGCTTTTCCATGAGATCAACATTTAAATCAGTCAACTGGGTGAAACAGATTTCCCCCTGATAATGTGGGTGGGCTTCACCTAATCAGTTGATAGTCTGAATAAAACAAAAAGGCAACCTTTCTTCATGTAAGAGAATTCCTCCTGCGTGAAAGCCTTTGGACCCGGGACATCAGCTTCTTTTCCTGCCTTTAGACCCAAACTGAAATATCGGCTCTACTGGTTTGGTTCTTAGGCCTTCTAACCCGGACTAGAGCTAAACCACTGGCTCTTCTGAGTCTCCAGCTAACCAACTCGCCCTCTAGATCTTGGGACTTACCAGCCTCTATAATTGAATGGGTCGATTCTTTTACACATACAGACACACACACTCCACTGGATCTGTCCTTCTAACACACTACCCAGAGTGATCTACAGATCCAATGCAAACCCTGTCAAAATCCCAAGAGCATGCTTTACAGAATTAGAAAAACTCGTCCTTAAATTTAAGTAGAATCTAAAGAGATCCTTAATAGGGAAAACAATTTGGGAAAAGAAAAAGTAGAGAACTCGCACTTCCTGATTTCAAAAACATTACAAAGCTACGGTAATGAAAACTGTGTGTTACATGCCATATAAACAAATAGACCAATGGAATAAAATAGAGATCTTAGAAATAAACCCTCCCTCTTAGAAGATGTGCCAGGCAGTGGACTTCCTGATATAGGGGTGAAAAAAAGAGCTTTTTTAGATCTTTGGATCAAAGCAAGGACTCTGGAGGCAGATTGCTTGGCTTCAATTCTACCACTGATCCCTATGGGCCAAATGACGGTGGGCCAGTGGCCGAACCTCTCAGAACCTGTTTCCTCACCTGTAAGAGGCTGGTAATCATTGGTACTATAGTCCTAGGAATGTCACAAGGAAGCATTACTATTTACGTACAGCACTTAGAAGAGTGCCGGGCACGGGGTCTCTGCTGTATAAGTTGCTTTTCATAGATTCTGCCAAATTACCTCCCAAATGGAGTTCTTGCACCATCGCCACAGAGGTTTGCTCCTAAACTCTCCCACTCTCGGAATGGGTAAGCACTTGGAAGCTTGTCGTCCTAGTGTGTGAAGCCCGATTCGTGGTTTTAGTTTACACCTCCAGGATCAGCCGGGGTGAGCATTTTTGCGGGTGTAACTGGACGCTGACTGAGACTCTCTCTGCTTTGAATTGCCTCAGAGTGGGGAACGAGCTGAGGGAGTGAGGTCAACCCCAGTCTGTCCCCCAAATCTGCCCGCCGAGAATGTTTGATGGAGCAGTTGAGGCAGAGATGTTACAGAACAATCCTACGATCCCTTTGTCCTCTGGCCACTAAGGGAGAAGTACGCCGACCACTCACCACTGAGTGCGGGATTCCTCTGCCCATTCTCCCACTGGGTCATAAGACGTGTGGTGGAAGGGAGGCTGGCAAATGCTTTCAGCTTGTGCTAGGCGCCCGGTGCCTCCATCCCGATGTTTCCTCCTCACCTCCCAGGAGACCAGCGCGCTCAGGACCGCCCTGCCTCCTGCTCCACCCACTTTGTACAGAGTCAGGGCTCAGGGCTGTGACTCTAACGGGAAAGGGGAGGTGGGACAGGAGGAGGCGGCACGAGACGCCTGACAGAGGTACGCTCGCACCGTGACCTTCACCCGCCACCTCGCCAACTGCCGGGATGCCCTTTGGGCTTGGCAGCGGACCAGAGGACGCCCTCGACCCCATTGGTTACACCTCGCGGGGGCGGCCGAGCAAGGCGCGTGCTGGTTGGCAGGAACTGGACCAATGAGGAGGCGACAGCGCTGGCACGCTGAAAGCCTCGCGTGATTTGCGGCGCTCTCCTGCGTGCCCGAGTCGCCTGACCTGACCGCCATCACCACCGCCATCACCACCGCCATCGCCACTGCGGCCCGGTTGAGAAATCGTCGCCGCCCCAGGTCCGGCGGCCACCCAGATCGCGACATGAGCTCCTCAGATGATGAGGTGTCCGCTGGGGGAGGGGGTTTCGGCTCAGAGTGCGGGAAGCAGACCAGCGGCCGTGAGGCCGGCTCCACAGCCCCGCGGGGACCTGGCCCTGGCCCCGGCCCCAAGCCGGGGGCACGGCGAAGTGGCGAGGCGGAGGGCACGGGTGGCTTCCCAGACCCTGAGGGCTTCGAGTCAGAGCGGGAGGTGCTGGAAGCGGGAGGGCCGGTGCTGTCGGGCTGCGAAGGCCGGCCTGGCTCCCCGGCTGACGACAAGGGGCACGCCCTGCATCTGGCTGACGAGTCAGTGGCGGCCATCCTGCAGCAGCTGGCCGACCTGAACGTGCCGGGCAGGCGCAGATACCTGTCCCCGGAGAGCTACGCCGTCGGCGAAGTGTCTGCCTTGTGGGACCTCGAGGTGGGTCCCGGCAGTGGAGGCGCGGCCGCCCAGACGGGTGGGGAAGTGGCACAGGCTGAGGCCGGCCCTTTCCGGGTCGGCGGGCCCGAGGCGGGCCAACCCTGGGGGAACCCTAAGAGAGGCACTAAGAGTAGGCTGAACGTGGCTGTGGATCGCCAGTGGCCCCCCTCAGAAAGCCCAGGCGGGCTGCTGTCTGACCCCGAGTCCTCTGACGAGTTCACTGAGGTACAGGTGATGAGGGTGAGCATTTATCGCAGAGACGGAGGCCAGGCCAAGCTGAACATCCCCGAGGATCCCGGGGACACAGCCAGACACTCGAATGTCCAAGGCAAGCAGAATCTCCTTAACGTGCCAGGCCCTTGCCTGTCCTCGGCTCCGCGAGGATTAATTTCAGGTGTGGAAAGGCAGGGCAGGCAGGGCGATGCAAAGCAGGAGGCCATCTTACCCCCTAAGAAAATGCAGAGCGTGCTCAAGGGGAAGGGAGACAGCCTGCCCAGCTCCCTGGGAGTAGCAGTAGCATCAGGTACTGCAGCTGGCACTACAGGCAGCCTGCCGCGGCCCTGTCCTAGAAAGAAGGGGGCCCAGGAGAAGAAATCCCTCGGGGGTGCCTCTAAACCTGCCCTGGGGAGAACCTTCCCTTCCTGGGGGCAGGGAATCTCAGCCACTCCCCTGGAACCGGCCACCTTACCCCCGATCTCCGGCATCCCGATGCTTGGGAAGCCCAAGAAGTCTGCCTTGGATCCTCGTGGAGTCAAAGAGTCCAAGCACACTGGCGCTGGGAAGAAATCCGTGGCTAGGAGGGCCCGGGAGTCCCTGGCAGCAGTGGCGGTTTCAGGAGAAGAGAACGACCCAAATAGAGACCCAGTCCCAAAGGGCCAAGTGAGTAGGCCAGGCCGCTCCTCTCTCCCCACTCTTCCCCCTCCCACCCTCCCCAGGACACAGGTCTTCACCCCGTGTTCCCTCTCTCCATCCCTCAGGGGTCATCATTGGGAGGCCCTCGGTCACTGGGTCATTAGGATGTCAGATTGGGGTCCTTTTACTAGGGACAGACGTTAGGGTAGCACTTTGGGTGTGCTGGGCTCGGTTCTCCACCCTTGGCCTGTTTCCAGCCTCCTCCACGAGGCTGGGGCTGGAGTGGAAGGGAGAGCTGGTAGCTGAATTGATTTGAAGGGACACCTTAAAAGCTTCACAGAGCTTCGGTATTTAGACGCATCACTTTACTGATTCTTACTTCCTCGATGTTCCCTAAACCTTCCTTGCAGGGACCCCAGGCTTTTTCAGTGCCACACTGTTGTCCCTAGCTCAGCTCTGCCTGCTGGCCTGGGGCTGACTGACAGAGAATGTGCTAAAGAGATCAGCCTTTCAATTCTCTTTCCAATTCCTTGCCTCAGCTCGGTCTTGAATCGTAGGAGCTCTCTCACACACAGACATCGACATATAAATGCACCGGTGCACACATGCGTGCGCCCAGACACGCATCCTTACCCCAGATCAGTGAGAAATCTTTGTTTTTAGCTGAGCACTGACAGTCCATGGCCATCTCTTCCACGGGTGCATCGGGGAGAACCCAGCAGCATCAACATCAAGATCAGAGGCGCACAGGCTTCAGGAAACTTGGAGCCCGTGGCCATGAAGAAGGGAGAAGGCATGCCCAGAGGGCCTGGCCCCTCAGGTGAGTGTCCTGGGTTTTGATATGGGGGGAGGGGACCAGGGGTGAGGGCAGAAACCTCTGTCTCTGACCCACTCTCTCTCTCTCTCTCTCTCTCTCTCTCTGCTGGGGGCTCAGGCTTGCTCTCAGGCCACTTCTCCCATGGGAAACAGGGTGTCAACAGGGCTGGCCCTGGCCCCATCACCTTCTGTGTGGGATTTGTTTGGCAGGGGTGATCAGTGGCAGTGCCCCAACAGCTACTCTGGGCGTAGACCTGCAGGCTCATAGCCTTTTCTGTGAAGTCTCTTCGCCCACATTTCTGTCCCAGGTGCTGGCTGTGGCTGCCGCTCTGGGAGGCTTGAACCCAGAACCACAGTCTTTGGCGACCATCGTGGTGAAATGGCTGCCCCTGTGGGATAGGAGGGGCAGGCCCAGAGAGAAGGTTTGGGCTTCCTGCCGGGCAGAGCAGGGGAGGCTTGATGTTAGCAGAGGGTGGTACTGCCTCACCTCGCGTTAGACCCTGCTTGGCCCTTTCTACCTCACTGGGAGCCTGAGAAGCTGGATTGTGTGTCCTTTCCCTGTCAGGTGACCAGAAACCAACTGACCACCCCCCAAGACCGAAAAGGCAGCAGCAGCCACCCGGAAGGCAGGGCTGTCCTGGGGTAATGCTTCTTCTGGCTCCTGGAAATGCACACCCAAACCCCATGGTGGGATCTGGGTCCAAGTTCAACTGACATGTGTGGGGCCCCTCGCCCATCCCAATCCCGCACCCAAGGGAGGGAGCCCACCTCCTTTCCACTGAGGAAAGTCTTTCCCTTGCCAGTCTGGGCACCTGGCTGTGGGATGGAGGGCCTGGGGGAGACGAGAGGAGGAGGGGAGGGGCGGCGGGTGTATACTAACCATTTCTCTTCCTCCTGTGTCTGCTGGCCTAGTGTCTGGTGCTACAGAGAGAAATAGACGAGCTTAAGGAGAAACTTGGTATGAGGAACCAGGGACAGAGAGCAACGGGTTCTTAGGGCATAAGCAGGGTGCGCCCTTGGGGGTGGGGTGGGCTGCTGGTGCAGGGGCCTCACACAGATCTGCATTCCTGTGGGGAGAAACTAGCAAGCCTGCCCCTGGATTCTGCTGTTCAGCTGGGTGTGCGGATAAGTAGCAAAGTACCGTGTGCACACTTTGCCAGCCAGACAAGCCCTAGAGAACTCCTTTTGATAGTACTTGTAGAGATGCCTTGTTGAGCCTTGGCTTTAACAGCTGCTTTGTGTGGCCTCTGAGGTTCTTGTTGGATTGGTTATTTGCCAGACAATTTTTGAGTTTGAGAGCTGCAGACACATTTTGGTTCCTTTTAGGAAACGGCTCCACATTTAACTCAGGAGATGGAGAGCTCCTTGCATCAGGGCTGGGGGGAGTGGGTTTCAGGTTGCAGGGCTAGGCGCTTCCCCACGGGGACAGGGGAACAGGCTTCTATATCCCTCTGTCTGAAGCACCTTCTTGTGCCTCTCCCTGTTGCAGCCTCCCTGCAGCACCTGGCCGACAAGTTCCAGATCCTTTGAAATGAGTGTTACACACTCCATACCCCTTCCCACAGTCCTGGCTGTTGAGCAGGGCTGTGGGCTGGCCCTGGCTTGAGGCTCTTCCTTGACTCTGCGGTTTCAGAGGCTGAGCCCAGCATCTTCCTGCAGAAGGAGCAGATATTACCTCCGTGGCCGGCGAGCTGTGGCCAAGCTTGTTCCCTCCTGTTCTGCCTCCACCAGAGCATCCTCTGCCCCTTGTTTTGCCCCCTCTCTGCCCCAGTTTCACAGCAGTTTTTGATTAAAGGACTTCTCGTGTTCTGTGTTCGCTCCTTTCTCTGGGGGATAGGGGTTGGGAGAGTGGGGTGAGGTTGGTCGGAAGCTGCTCCATATCAAAGCCTTTTCCAGAACAGTACGTCTGGAATCCTGTGTTGGGGACTCTGGGTCAGCCTCTGCCACCATCCAGGCCATCAGGCCAGCGGAGCGCCCCTGGTCTGGGTTCTGTGTGGGCTCTGTCTGGCCACATTGGCACGTCCTCCCTTTCCCCTGAAGGCCCTCTTCTAGTTCTCTTAAACACCCTTCTCTGGGGTTTGGCGGTTCCCATCCATCAGTGCCAGTCTGCCTCCGTGTCAGAAGGAACTCATGACCTCCTTCCAGAGCTTCAATCCTTCACCCTTCCCTGAACTCATGGTCCATCTTACCCTGACTACTCTGCTTTCCTCTGAGCACCCTCGATCCCTCCCCTGGCTTGCCTTTGGTGACCTTGCCTGCACATGTACTTCAGCAGGTGGCAACAGGCACAGGTGTGCTCATCTTCCCCCTTGCCGGGCCCTGTCCTCTCAGTGGAGTCCCTGCTGCCCCGAACCCCAGCTGGTGCCACCTTGCAAGCAGGAACCTGCCCACTGTCCTCCTGTCCTATTTAGCCCTCACCCCTGAGACTCGGGCACCAATAATTCCACTTCTTCTTCCTTGGATTCTTTAAAGGGCTTGAGGATGAAGCCTGGACCCAGTGAGATGGGCAGCAGAGGGAAGGTACAGGGAATACAGGAGAAATACTAGTCTCCGGGCACGGGGTCAGGAGAGGCATCTGTTTGGTACCAACCCAAGGCAGAGTGCCCCCTGACAGCTAGAGATGGATGGTGCAGTCCTTTGAGTTTTCACATCCTCCCTGGCCTAGCCAGCTGATCACCCTTGCCTCCAGCCTGAGCCTCTGTATACCACTGAGTGGAAATTGGCCCATCATGCTCTATGGCAAGTGTGGTTAGTAGGTCTCTGTTCTTGCAAGGTCCCTGTCAAATACTGTGTCAAATACAGACCATTGACACGGATCTTCCAACAAATGATGTGCCGCAGCTCAGTATCCCACACTGCCTCTTTAGGGCACATGAGAAGGAGTCTGAACTCCGTGTTCAACTTCACCCTCGCTGGAGTTTGGGGAGTACTTCCTATCCCTCAGCCAGCACCCAGGACTCTGCCAACCTGAGAATCAGAGGGACAGATCTGTGTTCAAGTGAAATGACTTCTGCCTGACACCCTTCCTGAAAGACCAGGGTTTTATTACTGAAAAGGGGGTATGGTAGGTATCACATTCAAAGCTGGTACCTGGGCATCTCTCTCTGTGAATAAAGTCTTCTGAGATAATGCCCTTCAGGCAGAAAGATGTGATTCAGGGAGTAAAGAAAGTAGAGACTGTCCAGGTCTTCCAGACCCGGTAACTGAACCCAAGTATCCTGCATTGGCACGCTAACTATTTAGCACTGAGCGAACAAGGAAGTACAACACGTTGTTTAGATATCCTTATCTTACTAGGAACAGGTGATACACGGTACAAAAATCAAGACACTATCACTTTATAAGATACACAGACTGTAATCAAAGTTGCCAATAAGAGGAACAATATTGTTAGTAAAGATTTAAATCAGTACTCTCTTGAACCAAACCATTTTCCTAGCATTTCCCTTAAACTGGGAAGAGGATCATTCAGAGTAGAAATTTGACTTTTCGAATACATCATAAAGGGGGTTGTGTTAGAAGACTCCTCAGGCATAAAAAGACAGCATTCACTGTATTATAGTATAAGGTCCCCTTGGGAACTGTTAGAATATTGAGGGCCATGCATTCTGCAGGACTGCTTTTATTATCATGGAAATTTCTGAATTGAGCAAACTAATGGCTTGGTTACTATCATTAAAGGCTTCCTGGGTGAATTTTGTTAAAGCTTCTATATGAATTTTCTTAAAGCTTCTATATGGCATATCTTCTATTCCAGCTGAAGGAATAAGTATTGTGGCCAAATAATCATACCATTGGAGAACTGATTGAACCCAGCAGGGAAGTATTGAAGTCAGACTGACAGCGGCTGCTTTCAGGGTACCTGTAGGCAGCGTTGAGCCTAAAGGAAACCTACTGTACACCTTCCTAACCAACCCAGGGAAGATGCAAGGGCAAAACTGTGTTCCATATAACTACTGGATCCAGTTAGGAGCTAGCCAATATACGTCCAAGCCAGTGAGAAACACACTTCAGAACCTGAAACATACATACACCCAAAGGCTATCAAACATAAGATAGGATTCATTTGGGGTTTTCATAAATTTACAGACATGTATCCAACACCATCATCCTGCAATTTGCAGTATGAAGTCAGGAGGATGCTTTTGAAATCGATAATGGCCTGATTCATTCCTTTGGACTGCCACACTTGAATCTACTGGATGCCACAGCATGTTGCATTGATCCCTTTGCTTACTAAAGAGAATTGGGAGTGTTCTCAGTTTTTCCCATCACCAACACCACTGTGCATGTGTTTTCGTACAAGTACCAGCGTGTCTCTGGAAATTGTACCGGGCAGCGGACTTCCTGGAACAGAGAAAAAATAGCTTTTTTTTTTTTTTTTTAAAGATTAAACCTTTGGCTCAAAGCAAGGACTCTGGAGTCATATTGCTTGGCTTCAATTCTGCCACTGATCCCTATGGGCCAAATGCCCTTGGGCCAGTGGCTGAACCTCTCAGAACCTGTTTCCTCACCTGTAAGAGGCTGGTAATCATTGGTACTATCGTCCCAGGAGTCTCACTAGGAAGCATTACTATTTACGTACAGCACTTAGAAGAGTGCCAGGCACAGGGTCCCTGCTGTATAAGTTGCTTTTCATAGATTTTGCCAAATTACCTCCCAAATGCATCTCTGTGCAAGACGGTGGTGCACACTGTCACAGGGGTTTGCTCCTAAACTCTCCCACTCCCGGAATGGTTAAGCTCTTGGAAGCTTGTCGTCCTAGAGTGTGAAACCCAATTCATGGTGTTAGTTTACATCTCCAGGATTAGCGGTGGTGAGCCTCTTTGTGGGTGTAACTGGACACTCAAACTCCCTCTTTGAATTACCTCAGAGTGGGGAAAAGAAAGAGCTGAGGGAGTGAGGTCAACCCCAGTCTGTCCCCGAAATCTGCCTGCCAAGAACGTTTGATGGAAGCAGATGAGGCAGATTGCTTGCAGAACAAAAATAGGATCCCTTTGCCCTCTGGCCACGTATGGAGAAGTACGCCGACCAGTGATCACTGAGTGCAGGACTCCTCTGCCCATTCTCTCATTGGGTCGTAAGGCTTGTGGTGGAAGGGAGGCTGGCAAATGCTTTCAGCACGTTCTAATGCCCACGTCTCCATTCTGACGTTTCATCCTCACCTCCCAGGAGACCAGGGCCCTCCGGACCCTCCTGCTTCCCGCTCCACTCATTTTGCACAGTCAGGGCTCAGAGCTGTGACTCTAAGCAGAAAGGGAAGGCAGGACAGGAGGAGGTGGGACGAGAGGCTTGACAGAGGTACTCATACCATCCCCTTCCCCCGCCAACTCAACTGCCCTGATGACCCTTGGGCGTGGCAGCAAAGCGGAGGAGGCCTTTGGCCCCATTGGTTGCTCCTCGAGGGGGCGGGCCAACAAGGCGCGCGCTGGTTGGCGGGAACCGGACCAATAAGGAGGCCATGGCGCGGGCGTCCCGGGCAGCTGAAACCCCGGCGCCTTTTGCCACAATCTTGTGCGTGAGGTGCCTGTGGTGCTTGACCGCTCGCTCCAGATGCCGCTGGCCTCACCTTCTGTGACTGGCACCACCACTGCCACCGCAACTGCATCCCAGGTCCGGGGTCACCCAGATCGCTACGTGAGCTCCCCAGATGGTGAAGTGTCAGTTTGGGGAGCGGGTTTCGGCCCAGAGGGCAGGGAGCAGACCCGCGTCCCTCAGGCCGGCTCCACAGCCCCGCAGGGACCTGGACTGGGCTCCGAGGTGAGGACACCGCGAGGTGGCGAGGGTGAGGGTGGAGGTGGGTACCCAAGCCCTGAGGGATCAAACTCAGAGCGGGAGGTGCTGGAAGCGGGGGAGCGGGGGGAGCGGTGCTGAGGGGCTGCGAAGGCCGTCTTGGCTTCCTGGTCGAGGACAAAGGGGACGCCCGCCCTGCAGCTGGCTGACGAGTCGGAGGCGGCCGTCCTGCGGCAGCTGAGCGGCATCCTGGACGTACTGGGCATCCGCAGATACCTGTCCCCAGAGAGCTATGCGATCACTGATGTGTCCTCCTTGTGGGCCGACATCGAGGCAGATCCAGCGGTCGAGGCACAGTCCTCCAGATTTGTGGGGCAGCGGTGCTGGCTGCTGCCGGCCCTCTCCAGGTCAGTGGGGCCGAGGCGGGCCGGGCCTGGGGGAACCCTAAGAGAGCCACTAAGAGTAGTTTGAACGTGGCTGCGGATCACCAGCGGTCCCCCTCGGAAGACCCGTTTGGGCTGCTGTCTGACTCCGAGTCCTCTGATGAGCTCAGTGAGATAGAGCTGATGAGGGTGAGCATGTATTTCAAAGAAGGAGGCCAGGCCAAGCTCAACAGCCTCAAGGGTCCTAGGAACACGCCCAGACACTCGACTGTCTAAGGCAGGGAGAATCTCCTGCTTAACGTGCCAGGCCCCTTCCTGTCCTCCGCTCTGCGAGGATTCACTACGGTTGTGGAAAGGCAAGACAGGCAGGGCCGTGCAGAGCTGAACATCTCTCCACCTAAGAAAATGCAGAGCGAGCTCTGGGGGAAGGGTGGCCGCCGGCAGAGCTACCAGGGAGTGCCAGTAGCGCCAGCTACTGAAGCTGCCACTACAGACAGCCTCCTAGGTCACTACCAGGAGAAGCAATCCCTCCGGGGCGTCTCCAAACCTGCCCTGGGGAGAACCTTCCCTTCCTGGGAGCAGCGAACCTCAGCCATTCCACTGTAACCGGCCACCTTGCCTTCAGTCTCTGGCATTCCACTGCTTGTGAGGTCCAAGAGGTATACCTTGGTCCATTTGGGAATCAAAGAGTCCAAGCACACGGGCGTTGGGGCAAAACCTGTGGCCAGGAGGGCATGGGAGGCTGTGGCAGCAATGGCGGTGTCAGGAGAAGACAACGACCCAAATAGACACCCACTCACAAAGGGCCGAGTAGGCCAGACCCCTCCTCTCTCCTCACTCTTCCCCCGCTACCCTCCCCAGGAGTCACTTCTTCACCCGTGCTCCCTCCGTCTGTCTCTGAAGGGACGACATTGGGGGCCCCTTGGTCAGTGAGACATTAGGATGCCAGATTAGGGCCCTTTTACTGGGGACAAACATTAGAGTAGCACTTTGCTGTGCTGGGCTCGGTTCTCCACCCTGAACTGATTCCAGTCTCCGTGAGTCTGGACTAGAGAGGAAGGGAGGGCTGGTAGCTTAATTGTGTCAAGGAGACCCCTTAAAAGCTTCGTAGAGCTTCAGTGTTTAGATGCAGCACTTTCGTGAATCCTACTTCCCAGCTGTTCCCCAAAATTCTTGCAGGTAGCCCGGGCTTTCTCAGTGCCTCACTGTTGTCCCCAACTCAGCTCTGCCTGCTGGCCTGGGGCTGACTGATGGAGAAAGTGCTAAAGAGATCAGCCTTTCAATTCTCTTCCCATTCCCCTGCCTCAGCCCAGTCCCAAATTACACCTGCTCACACACACACAGACAGAGATATATAAATCCACTGGTACACACACAGGTAAACATACACACACATCCTTGGTCCAGATTGGTGAAAAATCTCTCTTTTAGCTGCCCACTCACTGGCCTTGGCCATCTTCTCCGTGGGCACATCATGGAGACCCAGCAGTGATGACCTCAACATCAGAGACCCCCAGGATCCAGGAAAGTCAGAGCCCTTGGCCCTGAACTGGGGAGAAGGCATGCCCAGAGGGCCTGAACCCTCAGATGAGTGTCTTGGGTTTTGATATAGGGGGAAGGGACCAGGGGTGAGGGCAGAAACCTCTGTGTCTCTGTCTCTCTCTCCCCTGGGGGCTCAGCCTTGCTCCTAGGCAGCTTCTTCCATGGGAATCCAGGGGTCAACAGGGCTGGCCCTGGCCCCATCATCCTCTGTGTGGGATTTGTTTGGCAGAGGTGATCGATGGCAGTGCCCCAACAGCTACTCTGGCTGTAACCTTGCAGGTTAACAGCCTTTTCTGTCAAGTGCTGTTCACCCACATTGCTCTCCTAGGTGCTGGCTGTGGCTGCAGCTCTGAGAGACTCGAACCCAGAACCACAGTCCTTGGGGACCGCAGTGGTGAAAATGCTGCTCTTGGGGAACAGGGGAGGCAGGCCCATAGAGAAGGTGTAGCCTGGCAGGCAGAGCAGGGGAGGCTTGTTGCCAGCAGATCGAGGTGCTGCCTCACCTCGCGTTAGAGCCTGGTTGGCCCTTTCCACGGCACTGGGAGCCTGGGAAGCTGGATTGTGTGCCCTTTCCCTCTCAGGTGACCAGGAACCGACTGACCATTCCCCAGGACTGGAAAGGAAGCAGCAGCCACGGGGAATGCTGGACTGTCCTCGGGTAGTGCTTCCTCTGGCTCCTGAAATGCACACCCAGTCCTCATGGTGGAATCTGGATCCGAGTTCCACTGAAATGTGTAGGCCTCCCCACCTCGTCCCCATCCCACACCCCTCAGAAGGAGCCCACCTCCTTTCCACTGAAGAAAGTCTTTCCCTTGCCGTTCTAGACATCTGGCTTTGGGTGGGTGGCCCTGGGGAGAGAAAAAAAGGAGGCGATGGGAGGGCAGTGTATACTAACCGTTTCTCTTCCTCCTGTATCTGTTGGCCTAGTGTCTGGTGCTACAGAGAGAGACGAGCTGAAGGAGCATTACAGTATCAGGAACCAGGGAGAGAGAGCAGTGTGTTCTCAGTGCAGAAGCGGGGTGGGCCCTTGAAGTGGGGTGGGCTGCCGGTGCAGGGGGCCTCGCAGGGATCAGCATTCCTGTGGGGAGGAGAACCTAGCAAGCCTGTCCCTGGAGCGTGCGGTGCGTGTTCAGCTGGACGTGCGGACAAGTAGCAAAGTACTGTGTGGACTGCGTGCACACTCTGCCAGCCATTTGAGTCCTAGAGAGGTCCTTCTGATAGGACTTGTAGAGATGCCTTGTTGATTTTTCCCTTTAACCTCTGCTTGGAAGGGCCTCTAAGGTTCTCGTTAGATCGTTTGTTTGCGAGACAATTTTTGAACTTGAGAGCTGCTGGCATATTTTGGTTCATTTTAGGAAATAGCTCCACATTTAAATCAGGTGGTGGGGAGTGATCAGGCCCAGAGCTCTTTGCATCAGGGCTGGGGTCGTGGGTTTCAGGTTGCAGGGCTAGGTGCTTCCCACGGGGACAGGCTTCTATATCCCTCTGTCTGGAGCACCTTCTTGTGCCTCTCCCTGTTGCAGCAGCCATGCAGCACCTGGCCTACAAGTTCCAAGTGCTTTGAAGTGAGTGTTACACACTCCATACCCCTTCCCACAGTCCTGGCTGTTGAGCAGGGCTGTGGGCTGGCCCTGGCTTGAGGCTCTTCCCTGACTCTGCTGTTTCACAGGTTGAGCCCAGCATCTTCCTGCAAGAGGAGCAGCTTTTACCTCTGGGGCTGGCGAGCTGTGGCCAAGCTTGTTGCCTCCTGTTCTGCCTCCACCAGGGCATCCTCTGCCCCTTGTTTTGCCCCGTCTCTGCCCCAGTCTCACAGCAGTTGTTGATTAAAGGACTTCCCATATTCTGTGTTCTGCCCTGTCTCTGGGGGATAGGGGTTGGTGGAGTGGGGCAAGGCCTGGTGGGCAGCCACTCCATATCAGAGCCTGTTCCAGAACAGTATCTCTGGAATCTGTGGTGGGGACTCTGGGTCAGCCTCTGCTACCGTCCAGCCCGTCAGGCCAGCCGCGTGCCCCCAGTCTGTGTTCTGTGTGGGCTCTGTCTAGCCACATTGGCACGTCCTCCCCTTTCCCTGAAGGCCCTCTTCTAGTTCACTAAACACCCTCCTCTGGGGTTTAGCAGTTACCATTCATTGCTGCCATTCTGCCTCCTTGTCAGAAGGAACTCATGACCCCTTTACAGAGCTCCAGTCTTTCACCCTTCCCTCACTGCACTCATTGTCCTGCTTACCCTGACCACTCTGCTCTCCTGTCAGAGCACCCTCGATCCCTCCCTCCCCTGGCTTGCCACTGGTGACCTTGCCTGCATGTGTGGTTCAGCAGGTGGCAACGGGCCCAGGTGTGCTCATCTCTCCCTCCCCAGGCTCCGCCCTCTCAGTGGAGCCCCTACTGCCCCTACCCCCGCCCCGCCCCAGTCCCACCTTGCACACTGGAGCCTGCACACTGTCGTCCTCTCCTGTTCAGCCCTCACCCCTGAGACTCAGGCAACAATAGTTTCGCTTCTCCTTCTTTGGATTCTATAAAGGGCTTGGGGATGAAGCCCGGACCCAGTGAGCTGGGGAGCAGGAGGGAAGGTACAGGGAACACAGGAAACAGGCTAGTCTCTGGGCTGGGGGTCAGGAGACGCATCTGTTTTTTTCCCAACCTGGGTCAGAGTGCACCCTGGCAGCTAGAGATGGATGGTGCAGTCCTTGGTGTGTTCACATCCTTCCTGCCCTAGCCAGCTGACCACCCTCGCCTCCAGCCTGAGCCTCTCTACACCCATGAGTGGAAATGGGCCCATCATGCTCTATGGCAAGTGTGGTTAGTAGCTTCTTTTCTGCAGGGTCCCTGTCAAATATGTTCGACCAGACCCATGACACAGATCTTCCAACAAATGATATTTCCCAGAGTATCCCAGTACAGTATCCCAGACTAACTCGTTAGGGACCATGACAATGAGTCTGAACTCCGTGTTCAATTTCCCCCTCGCTGGAGTTGGGGAACACTTCCTTTGCCTCAGCCAGCACTCCAGGACTGTGCCAGCCTGAGACTCAGAGAGACAGATCTGTGTTTGAGTGAACTGAGGGTAGGTTCTGCCTGACACCATTCCTGAAAGATCAGGGTTTTATTACACAAAAGGGGGTATGATGGTAGGTAGCACATTCAGAGTTGGTGCCTGGACATCTCTCTATGTGAACAGAAGTCTGCAAGGATAATGCCCTTGAGGCAGAAGGATGGGATTCAGGCAGTAAAGAAAGTCGAGACTGGTCCAGGTTCTGTAAAGCCTTGAGTGAGGTGAAGCAAGGGTCGGATCCCCATTATTCAAGGGGTGCTGTCACATTCCCCAAATGTAGGAGGGGGATGATGCAGGATTCACCAAAGCTCAGGACAGGGTGTTGGGACTCTCAAAGTGCTGGAGTCGCTGGAGGAGGCTCTGGATCCTACCTTGCCATTCTCTGATATCTGCCAACTGCTGAGGGTGTGGATGGGTGAAAATGGGAAGGGTGGCTCTGGAGAGCACCTGGGATACTGCTGCTCATGTCAGAAACCGGAGACCGCCCAACATGAGTTACCTGAGGCAGGGGCAAATGGATGCCATGAGGAAGCGAAGTTAGGTGTGACTGCACCTGGACAATGGGGAGCACTTCCCCATACTCTCACGTTATTCCCTTCCAGGTCTCTTGGCATGAGGTCAGGTGGACAGACTACGTGTGGGTTGGAACAGTCAGAGACCTCAGGGTCGGGGTAGAACATTGGTGGAACTTCCTCCTTCCACTCAGACGCACCCCCTACCCCAGGACCAATTGGTCTTGATCACTTAATACACAGCTGTGACCTGACCCTGACCCAGTGGTTATCGCCAGGTTGTGTAGCACATCTTGCTGTTGTCCGAGTGAGTAAGTTTGGCAGAGACCTTCCAGCTGAGGTCTCTGCCCACAGAGACATGTGGGTAAGCTGTGCGCAGGGAGAAGTCCAGCAGCAGCATCGGCACCACCTTTGGGCAGAGAGGGGCCCGAGCCTGTGGTCACCAGGGTGAGGAAGTGGAGAAGCTCATGGAAGGGGAGGTGGGAGGGTGTGAACAGAACCCCTCATTCACTTTTTACCAGGCTCCCTGATCCAAAATCACTGCAGATGCTGATTGCAGCCATGAAATTAAAAGACACTTACTCCTTGGAAGGAAAGTTATGACCAACCTTGATAATATATTAAAAAGCAGAGACATTACTTTGCCAACAAAGGTCCATCTAGTCAAGGCTATGGTTTTTCCCGTGGTCATGTATGGATGTGAGAGCTGGACTGTGAAGAAAGCTGATCGCCGAAGAATTGATGCTTTTGAATTGTGGTGTTGGAGAAGACTCTTGAGAGTCCCTTGTACCGCAAGGAGATCCAACCAGTCCATTCTAAGGGAGATCGATCCTGGGTGTTCATTGGAAGGACTGATGCTAAAGCTGCAACTGCAATACTTTGGCCACCTCATGCGACGAGTTGACTCACTGGAAAAGACTGATGCTGGGCAAGGTTGGGGGCGGTAGGAGAAGGGGACGACCGAGAATGAGATGGCTGGATGGCATCACCGACTCTGTGGACATGAGTTTGAGTGAACTCTGGGAGTTGGTGATGGACAGGGAGGCCTGGTGTGCTGTGATTCATGGGGTCACGGAGAGTCGGACACGACTGAGCGACTGAACTGAACTGAACTTCCCTCCTCTAAGCGCACAGTTCAGACCAACTACCTCACTGTAATGTTGCTGGAAACATACATCACAGGCCTTGGCTCAGCCCCAAGCCTTCCACTTCCAGTGGGAAATCCGTGGCAGGGCCTGAGGCATAGGCTAAAGAAATACATCTGGGCCCCAGGGGGTAGGAGGAAGGCCGAAGCCCAGCCTCATTCAGCGCACCCCTGTCGCCCTTCCCCCTCAGGCCGCTTCTCCAGCCTGGGTGACAGCAGCAGCTGCCCTGGAGAGCCCTAGGCCCCATCCTGCCTGGTTCTGCTGCCTGTCCAACTCCTGGGAAGACGCTCCCTCCCCATCACACCCCCACCCCACCAGCATCAGCCCCAGGTCTGCCTCTCTCTCTGGACTCTTGAGGGAGACTGGCACAATCCAAGAATTTACAGTAGGTGAGCCGTGAAGAGAGCACTGGCTGCGGTGGGCACAGTAATCATGCCCCAAAATGTCCAAGTCCGAATCCCCGCAGTTGGCTTTTATGTTCCTTTGCATGATAGCAGTTGGTTAAGCTTGCAGATGCAATAAAGCCTGCTACTCAGCTGACTTAAAGTGGGGAGACTCTCACCTCTAATGGGCAGGTCCAGCCGGGCACTTTGGGGCTGCCAGGGTTGCCATGTGGGCTGTCCCTGTGTGACCCAGGGAGCAGCGTTTGAATGACTACGGTGTGCTTGCGGTACCTGTGCTTGTGCAGTGTTGGTGTCCTGGTAAGTACTGCTCAGATGCAGATGGAGGACTTTTACAAAGAAGATTCACTTTCTTTTAAAAGATTTGCCATTCCTATTTCATAAAACAACCTTTCCACACATAGAAGAGAAATTGCATTGAATGAAACAGACAATACATATCCACATTATAGAGAGTGAAAGCCTTCAACCTGACGAATAGGTAGGTAACAATCAACCCATTTCACTATACTCAGGTGCCATGTACATTGCACATCCACGAGTCACCTATATATCCTTTTCCCTCACAGAATCCTCATGGATAAGTCTACCTACTGCCTATTCCATTTACTTCACATTCTTGAGGGGGCCAAACTATATATAGAGAAAACAGATGGGGCGTTGCCTGCATCTGGGAATTGACATAAGGGGTTAAACTACAAAAAACCAGAAGCAATTTTGCAGGTGATGAAAAAGTTTTTTGTTTCCATTGTGGTGGTGGTACCATAAGAGGATGTGCTTATAGTGGCTCAGAGAAATTGTAAGTAAACTGTATCTTAACCCTTTTTCAACAGCACAAGAGACGGTTTTACGCATGGTCATCACCAAATGGTCAATACCAAAATGAAATTGATTACAGTCTTTGTAGCTGAAGGTGGAGAATCTGTATATAGTCAGAAAAAACAAGACCTGGAGTTGCCAGAAACCCATCCTGGACATTCATGTTTCCATACAACGTTTTTAGGTACTTGCAGATTTCTTGAGTTCTTGCTTAGAACAGTGCAGTATATCTTTTATTGCGGCATACTTCCTTTTCTAATAGTTGTACAACACAGATTTCTATCTATATAAACCCAAAGACCAGAGTTTAAATCCTGATTCCACCACCTACTAGATGTTTCACTTTGGACAGGTTATCACATAGTTGTGCCTCGTATATAAAATAGGGATCAGATTAGTGTCGACCTCATATGGCTGTTGTGAGAATTAAGTGTCACAGTGCCTGTAGAGGGCCTAGCACAGAGTAAAGTTTCAACAGATATTAGTAGTTTTTGTGATGAAAATCTAAGTAGCAGTCAGGGTTTTTTGCCCTTATAAAAAACACTGTTGTGAGCAAACTTCTTTATACACAGAGAATTACTTTTAAAATACTTACCTAGATTAACTACGAGAAAAAGACAAAAATATCTAAAATCATAAATAAAAGAGGGGATATTACAACCAATGCAACAATAACAAACAGGATAAACCAATACAATATTGTAAAGTAATTAGCCACCAAGTAAAATAAATAAATTTTTAAAAAAAGAGAATATTATGAACAATTGTGGCAGGAAATTGGACAATCTAGGAGAAATGAAAAAATTCCTAGAAACACACAATCTACCAGAACTGAATCAAGGAGAAACAGAAAACCCAAGAGACCAACAATGAGATTGAATCAGTAATGACAAACCTCCTCACAAAGAAAAAAAAAAAGAAATCAAGAACTGATAGCTTCACTGGAGTATTCCGCCAAACATTTAAACAACTGATACCAATCTTTCTCAAATGCTTCCAAAAGATTGAAGAAGAGGGAACACTTCCAAACTCATTTTATGAGGCCAGCATTATCCTGATATCAAGGGCACCAAAAGAAAAGAACACCACAGGCCACTTTCCCGGACGAATGCAGATGCAAAAATCCTCAACAAAATACTAGCAGAACAATTCAACAGCACATTAGAAGGACTATGTGCCACAGTCAAAAGGGATTTGTCCTTTGGTTGCAAGGATAGTTTAACATATAAAAATCAATCATCGTAATAAAACACATGAACAGAATGAAGGACAAAAGTCACATGATCATCTCTATAGATGCATAAAAAATTCAACACTCCTTCACGAGGAAAAGCAGTCAAAGGACTAGGAGTAGAAAGAAATTACCTCGACATCATAAAGGCCACAACTAACGTCATACTCAGTGGGGAAAAACGGAAATCTCTTCTTCTAAGGTAAGGAACAGGGCAAGGAAGCCCGCTCTCCCCGTCATGTTAGTATTCAACAACTGGAAGTCATAGCCAGAGCTGTTAGGAAAGCAAAAGAAAGAAAAGCCATCCAAATCAGAAAGAAGTAAAATTATCTCTGTTGAAGATAGCATGATTTTGTACATGCAAAACTCAAAAGATTACATGCACCCACACACACACACACACACACACACACATGCACACAACTGGTAGAACTCATAAACAAATTCAACAAAGTTGTAGGACACAAAACCCAAAAGCAAAACTCAGTTGGATTACTATACACTAACAAAGAACAATTTGAAATGGAAATTAAGAAAACAATTCCATTGACATTAGCAGCAAAGAAAGGATAAAATACTGAGGAAAAAACTCAAGCAAGGAGTCAAAAGACTTTACACCGCAAGCTACAAAATATTGCTGAAAGAAACTAAAAAGGTCACAAATAAGTGGAAAGGCATCTGTCTGCACGGACCAGAATACTAAATACTGTTAAGAAGTCCATACTATCTGAGGTGGCTAATTTTATGTGTCAGCTTGACTGGTCCACAGAGTGCCTAGATATTTACTCAAACATTATTCTGGGTCTTTGCATACGGTGCTTTTCCATGAGATTAATATTTAAATCAGTCAACTGGGTAAAACAGATTTCCCCCTGATAATGTGGGTGGGCTTCACCTAATCAGTTGATAGTCTGAATAAAACAAAAAGGCAACCTCTCCTCATGTAAGAGAATTCCTCTTGCGTGAAAGCCTTTGGACCTGGGACATCAGCTTCTTTTCTTGCCTTTAGACCCAAACTGAAATATCGGCTCTACTGGTTTGGTTCTTAGGCCTTCTAACCCGGACTAGAGCTAAATCACTGGCTCTTCTGGGTCTCCAGATAGTCAACTCACCCTCTAGATCTTGGGACTTACCAGCCTCTATAACTGAATGAGTCGATTCTTTTACACACACACATACACTCCACTGGATCTGTCCTTCTAACACACTACCCAGAGTGATCTACAGATCCAATGCAAACCTTGTCAAAATCCCAAGAGCATGCTTTACAGAATTAGAAAAACTCGTCCTAAAATTTAAGTAGAATCTAAAGAGATCCTTAATAGGGAAAACAATCTGGGAAAAGAAAAAGTAGAGAACTCGCACTTCCTGATTTCAAAAACATTACAAAGCTACGGTAATGAAAACTGTGTGTTACTGCCATATTAACAAATAGACCAATGGAATAAAATAGAGATCTTAGAAATAAACCCTCCCTTTTAGAAGATGTGCCAGGCAGTGGACTTATTGATATAGAGGGAAAAAAAGAGCTTTCTTAGATCTTTGTATCAAAGCAAGGACTCTGGAGGCAGATTGCTTGGCTTCAATTCTACCACTGATCCCTATGGGCCAAATGACGGTGGGCCAGTGGCCGAACCTCTCAGAATCTGTTTCCTCACCTGTAAGAGGCTGGTAATCATTGGTACTATAGTCCTAGGAATGTCACAAGGAAGCATTACTATTTACGTACAGCACTTAGAAGAGTGCCGGGCACGGGGTCTCTGCTGTATAAGTTGCTTTTCATAGATTCTGCCAAATTACCTCCCAAATGGAGTTCTTGCACCATCGCCACAGAGGTTTGCTCCTAAACTCTCCCACTCTCGGAATGGGTAAGCACTTGGAAGCTTGTCGTCCTAGTGTGTGAAGCCCGATTCGTGGTTTTAGTTTACACCTCCAGGATCAGCCGGGGTGAGCATTTTTGCGGGTGTAACTGGACGCTGACTGAGACTCTCTCTGCTTTGAATTGCCTCAGAGTGGGGAACGAGCTGAGGGAGTGAGGTCAACCCCAGTCTGTCCCCCAAATCTGCCCGCCGAGAATGTTTGATGGAGCAGTTGAGGCAGAGATGTTACAGAACAATCCTACGATCCCTTTGTCCTCTGGCCACTAAGGGAGAAGTACGCCGACCACTCACCACTGAGTGCGGGATTCCTCTGCCCATTCTCCCACTGGGTCATAAGACGTGTGGTGGAAGGGAGGCTGGCAAATGCTTTCAGCTTGTGCTAGGCGCCCGGTGCCTCCATCCCGATGTTTCCTCCTCACCTCCCAGGAGACCAGCGCGCTCAGGACCGCCCTGCCTCCTGCTCCACCCACTTTGTACAGAGTCAGGGCTCAGGGCTGTGACTCTAACGGGAAAGGGGAGGTGGGACAGGAGGAGGCGGCACGAGACGCCTGACAGAGGTACGCTCGCACCGTGACCTTCACCCGCCACCTCGCCAACTGCCGGGATGCCCTTTGGGCTTGGCAGCGGACCAGAGGACGCCCTCGACCCCATTGGTTACACCTCGCGGGGGCGGCCGAGCAAGGCGCGTGCTGGTTGGCAGGAACTGGACCAATGAGGAGGCGACAGCGCTGGCACGCTGAAAGCCTCGCGTGATTTGCGGCGCTCTCCTGCGTGCCCGCGTCGCCTGCCCTGACCGCCATCACCACCGCCATCGCCACCGCCACCGCCACCACCACTGTGGCCCGGTTGAGAAATCGTCGCCGCCCCAGGTCCGGCGGCCACCCAGATCGCGACATGAGCTCCTCAGATGATGAGGTGTCCGCTGGGGGAGGGGGTTTCGGCTCAGAGTGCGGGAAGCAGACCAGCGGCCGTGAGGCCGGCTCCACAGCCCCGCGGGGACCTGGCCCTGGCCCCGGCCCCAAGCCGGGGGCACGGCGAAGTGGCGAGGCGGAGGGCACGGGTGGCTTCCCAGACCCTGAGGGCTTCGAGTCAGAGCGGGAGGTGCTGGAAGCGGGAGGGCCGGTGCTGTCGGGCTGCGAAGGCCGGCCTGGCTCCCCGGCTGACGACAAGGGGCACGCCCTGCATCTGGCTGACGAGTCAGTGGCGGCCATCCTGCAGCAGCTGGCCGACCTGAACGTGCCGGGCAGGCGCAGATACCTGTCCCCGGAGAGCTACGCCGTCGGCGAAGTGTCTGCCTTGTGGGACCTCGAGGTGGGTCCCGGCAGTGGAGGCGCGGCCGCCCAGACGGGTGGGGAAGTGGCACAGGCTGAGGCCGGCCCTTTCCGGGTCGGCGGGCCCGAGGCGGGCCGACCCTGGGGGAACCCTAAGAGAGGCACTAAGAGTAGGCTGAACGTGGCTGTGGATCGCCAGTGGCCCCCCTCAGAAAGCCCAGGCGGGCTGCTGTCTGACCCCGAGTCCTCTGACGAGTTCACTGAGGTACAGGTGATGAGGGTGAGCATTTATCGCAGAGACGGAGGCCAGGCCAAGCTGAACATCCCCGAGGATCCCGGGGACACAGCCAGACACTCGAATGTCCAAGGCAAGCAGAATCTCCTTAACGTGCCAGGCCCTTGCCTGTCCTCGGCTCCGCGAGGATTAATTTCAGGTGTGGAAAGGC